>NC_040893.2:14283048-14583048 GCF_900634795.4 Betta splendens
GAACACGAGACCGACGATGACACAGTTGCTGGTGTCAGCAGCTGAGGTGTCTGTTAAGATGATGCAGAGTTTCACCCATATGAGACCTTTAATAGCTTTGTCAAATATGTGCAATTACACAGGCGCAGATGAAAGCCTTGTCATCTGTGCGCGCACACACACACACACACACACACACACACACACACACACACACACACACACACACACACACACACACACACACACACACACACAGTTTGCCAGACTCTATCTGACTGTGACGTTATGAGAACACCAGGTGCTCTCAGCAGTACTTCCCCTCCCCTCACACGTCTCCTTGAAGTGTGCTGTTTTATGTGTGCGCGTATTGTGTGTGTCGGGGCAACGGGTTGTGGCGCTGTTCCCAGATCAGTGGCAACTCTCTCTAATGATGCAGCAGACTCCTCGTGTTGATACACTGCAGGTCGGGCCAGGATGCATGTGTGTGACTGCATTCTACACCTCGCGCGCGCGTGTGTGTGTGTGTGTGTGTGTGTGTGTGTGTGTGTGTGTGTGTGTGTGTGTGTGTGTGTGTGTGTGTGTGTGTGTGTGTGTGTGTACTACATGCACCTGGCTGTAGAGTGAAGCTTGTGAAGCACCAGTCACCTTTGTGCGTCTGACAATCCCCCACGGCTCCTCTCTCCTCCTGCCTCCGTCTCCCTCTCTGCCACTCAGGCCGGCCGAGCGCTTTGAAATGCAGAGGGCGTCCGGCGGGGGCCGCGGCTAAGCCGGCGCTTGATGCTGTGTTTCAGATAGGGCCGACTTTTGAGGAGCCGGGGAAATGGCCGAGCGCTGGCGGATGGGGAGGGTGGAGGAGGTGGCGAGATGCCCGGATCAGAACAGAACCGGATCCCAGGGGGGACGGCCATAAATAAAGCAGGCTGAAGTGGCCGAGGGTCCGGATGGTCGGATGCGAGGGGAGGAGGAGGAGGTAAAACCAGTGGCTGGTTGAAGAGTTGTCAAAGTGGCGATTGGAGAAAAGTTTGTAAAAGTGCCAGCGTTCTCTTGGTTGCGAGCGGAAGCATCGATCGCCGCTTCAGTATTCAGACTGCTATGATGCGATGCGTCCGCCGCTAATGATGAGCCTCGCTCCGGGAGAACACAGGTTCGGTTTTGTAAAACAAGGCAGCGTGCCTGCCTCCCTCTCAGCATGTGATTAGGAGCCTAATGGGGACAATAGCATGGCAGGCACAAATGGTGCCTCCCCCCCCCCCCCTCCTCCTCCCATCCCATCCACCTCCAGCCGCCCCATTCAGCCATCGCTCTCCGTCTAATTCTGTCCGTCTCTGCCTCTGCTCAGGGAAACACAATCAGAGCGTAAGCCATTGACAAATTTCCATTATGCGCAATTTCATGGGCGATAAACCCATTTGAAATAAGAATGATTCCCCGAATGTACGCACGCAACTTGCCCAATGAGCTAATTATGACCATTTTTTTGTTCCTCAGGAGACATATTTCGTTTCTTGAGATGGAACTGGGCAGAGAAATAAAGGCAAATGTCAGCATGTGAGCACGGCGGGTGGAAAAGAGACCGGGAGCATCTGCGCATCTTATTGTGAAGCACGGATTCGCCCAAACATCCAGAATTTGCAGCTGTTGCTTCAACCCCAAAATTAGCTTTGAACACAATATGAATTATTACAATGATCCATACGAAACGCTGGATTTTTACGATCTGACTCAGAGGCTGTGTTGAATATGTATTTGGGATCTGAGTGCGATCTTCCTGCTGCTGTGATGAGTTGGTAAAATCCTCGCCTTCACTAACAGCGTTACACATATGTTGCTGCTGGAATGACTATGACCACAAAATATCTTTTATAGACACATATTTAGACTGGAATGATTCACTTCATTACATTTCCTGTTTTTTTTTACTCCCTCAGTCTCATTCTCTGCCTTCGCTTTATGTGTGATGATATCTCTTCTTTTCACCCCTTAATGCACAGCATAGATCACTTTACCTTTGCTATAAACACTATAAATCTTCTGAACTTGCAGCAGAAGTTGGATGCGCCCCGGCTTCGCAGGCGATGTTTTGACGAACGCTCCCATTAGAGATAAAAAAGCCCAAACTGGGCCAAGCAAACCACTCACGACCAGTTAGAACAGACTCGATGGAAGATGGGATTATTTTTTGTGTTTGTTGTGAATGTAGACTAAAGAGCGCAGCGATTCAAAGGCGCTTCATAATTCATGCGCTTCTAGAGGCCGCGGCTCCATGCATAAAACACGTGCTGGTCGATAGATTATTTACAGCTTTATTTGAATCCGTTCCCTGTGTTTACTGTGCAGCAGCGCACTTAGGGTGATGAAATTTCAGCTGTGGGGTCTCGGCCTCGTGCTCCTCACCAGCAGCCGGTTCCAGCGGCTTGGCCGTTGTGTCATGTGTTCTCTACCCGTTATAATGGAGGTGTAATCAGATGCTACGGCCATAAACTGATTACATACACCCAGATGCACCAGGAGACAACAGTAAGAGCTGCTTTTGACATAATGGCCCGTCTCTAACTCTGTCTGTCTGCTTTGGTGACTGTCACTGTTATTGAAGATATGAAGACGTTCAGTTCCACAGAGACGCTCTGTTTTGGCTCCATTACATCCAGCAGGGGACGGAATTACCCTTTAACTCTTGATTGGGCTGAATGGCAGCCAAAAAGCTAACGTTCCTCTATTGTATTTTAGGTCTGCTGTTATAAAGTGCCTACGATGCAATAAAGCAACAATAACTAGAGGGAAAGACATTGTGCGTAATAACTTTTTAAACTGATTAGGATTCATTGATTTCATCTACTCCGTGTGTGAAATGAGTCACGTTAGCAGCTGATTCCACTCTTTCAGACTATTTCTGCTAATTGGCACAGTTTTAAATGCCACCATGTTGACGGCTGAGTCATTGGGAAAATGGACTTTTTAAAATGTATATGCAACAGCTTCCGACTGCTTCCTGTTTGTTGCTCAGTTGCATCAGATCTCGGGTCCACAGCAAACACGCTGTGAAATGATCTTCAACCCTCAGTGTCTTTCAGACAGAGATTCTGCCTCTGCGTTCCTTCCCCGCCGTCTGATAAGGTCTCGCATACAGCGTGGAGTGAACTGTAGGCCATCATTATTGTGAGTCAACACCACCGCCCCACAGCGAGGCCGTAATCAGAGCTCAGTGGTAAATTGCTCCCAAGAGCGACTCGCAGCCAGCGCTGGAGACTGGCGGCCCACGTGGGTGGGTTCCGACCCAGCGGGACGCGTGCGCGCTGGCCCCCATTAACCCAGAGTCGCCGCTCTACCTGGGCTCCAGAAGCTGCACACTGTGTGAACATCTGGATTATTCAAACACTCTAATGCAGAGACTCTGTAGTATTTATTCACGCATTTATCATCACTATCATCTCTGGTTGTTTCAAACACTATGATCGAGTTATTTAAATGCAAGTTATCATTCATAATAAGTGTAACATTGATAAATGTGGTGAGATGTCCGATCTGGACTTCACTTCACACAGTAATGTAACATTGCTGCCTACACAGATCCCAGTTGACCTGAAATATTAATACCATTCACTCAGAGAGTAACTAAGGGCTTGTGGTACCTAGTGATACTCGACTCTGTGTTTATTGATCCACACTCAGCTTCCGCGGCTTATTGACCCGCAGAAAATGACCTGTCGCCTCCGGGAGAATTGGAAACTATTTTGTACTTAATTTCTAATTCCTTCGCTTTGCAGCGTGTGTAATAAGCCAGTTTCACTGCCACAAGCTTTTCACGACGACAGGAAAGTGTCTCAGGCTCACAGAGCAACAACGGGAACTTAACAAATGCATCTTTAATTAAAAACGGGAGGGGGGGGGGGACAGCTCATCGCCATGTTACTTGTGCTTTTTGTGCAGTTCCTATCTTTTGTGTGTTCAAATGTCAAAACAAGTGCAGGAACGTAACAAGAACAAGCAGGCGGTAACACAGACAGACTCGAAATGCTTCTTTACTGGATAATTGGTTGCAGTTTCAGCTTGCAGTGTACAAAACGTCTAGGATGAAAACAAGGGCTGAATAAATCTCACAGGAGGCAGCTACATACAAGTGTCCATTCACCTAAAGACACGTACAAAGGCTGCAAAGACCAAGTGCTTTCATCCTTTTGTATGAGAGCAAATGAAGATTAATTAATCCAATAGCTAAATATTATTCAGAACTGTGCAGTTGCTGTTGAGCTTCATGGAAAAATCACCGGTCGTGACATGAAGACATCTGGTTGTGCAGATGTGCAGTGACACATGCTCACACATGCAGATGTGTGAAGGACGGGCTTCCATCTGTGCCACCGAGGAGGGTCAGCACTTGGGCTAATGGCGATAACACAAACATGATGAAGAAGCCTTGTCCGCTGTCAGATAGCATTAAAAGCGCGCCGCGTTCAGACGGGGACACGCGCAAACAGTGTGGACCGAGGATTCAAGGACGCCGGCTGCATTTCGCCAGAAAACACGCTCTTTGTTGTTTTCCCTTCTCTCTTACGGCTGGAACAAAACAGTGAGTCAGATAGAATAAAAATAAAAACTTCAGTACGTAGGTTTAGATCAAAGCGATCCCTGTTTGCTAAAGGAGGTGATGTGTTACCTTAAAGTGATTAAGTTTGTACGGCGAGACTGACGATCTGCAGAAGTCATCTGGAAAAAACTTACCACCACTGTATAACATTAAGATGAGGTATTTATATACAATACATTAATGTACATACATTTACATGTACAGTATTGTAAGATTTCTCTTGGTCTGAACACCAGGTATTAACTAACACCTCTGTTATCGGACATTTGTCAGATCTCTCCCTTTTCTCTTTCTTTTTATCTTTTGTCGAGCTTGTTTTTCTAATTTATCTCTCCCTTAGTGAGTCTCTGTCCTCCGTTAGTGTCTGTGTTAATTAAACCCCACACGTGACTGTTACTCAGCCCTACTCTTAATGTTCATTGATCATTTAGTTTCATGTGCTTTCAGCAGCTCCGACAACCAGCTGATATTTAACATGCAGATATGTGAGTTGCAGGTTCAGGGACCTGCTGGGGTTTGTTCTCTTATATTTGGAGGAACTGCAGATGATTATTTAAAGCTGTGCTCAGCAGAAACAGGAGCAACGTCCAGCGAGTCTTGACGTGAAATGGACGGAGCTGGAGATGCTCGCCGGTAAATGCCGCACGGATTCAGTTCAGTGTTCAGTCCGTTTCACTGCGCTCGGCTTCTGTATGTGGGTTGAAATGAGTTGTTTTCAAGTGTTTTGCCTGAGTCATTATTATCAGAAACTGCCATTAATGTGAGACTGAGCGCGTCGGTCTTTATTTTTTTATTTTTTGTAAGCCAATTACACATAAACACGGATGCCGGCTAATGAATCACGACGCTGCTCGGTTTCCTAATCGCCGCGTAGCAGAGGACGGGATGCGGCAAAGACAGATGACTGCGCCCTCGGCTGCATCCAGACTCAGAGTATCAGTCAAAAACCGGAACGGAACCACATGCAGCCACAGTTTTATGTATGTGGTATTATTTCACTGTACTGTTACAGTGTTTCCAGGTCTATAGATCGTCACTGTGTCTCTGCTGTTCTTATCTCTGACTGAGGGATTGATTCTCTTTTTAATCTCAAGCCTTTGTTTTGACACCAGAGCTTGACAGTTTTGTGCCGTGCTTCGAGAAAATACTTCTTTCTTTTTAAACAATGTGTCATAATTTGTCTTATCTCCAGAAACATCTCCTTTGTGAGGAAACAGCCCCCCCCTCACCCGATAAAGGCTTAAGAGGACTCCTGGCGACGCTTTAAAATGTCATTGATTTAAAAATAGAAAGACGTGGCCTGTTTTAGGCCCGTGTGCCGCCGCACTGCTGATCCCACTTGAATATCAAAGTTTAGGAATTTTATTGGGTCATATTGTAAATGATTCCATTTAACAAGCAACGGCGACGGTGACCGAAGAATCAAGCGGGAGTTGGAGACGTTTGTTTTGATTTAAAACGCACCAGAGCCTATAGTTAACACCCAACATTTGGAGAAAAGCGCACCCTGATGGAATGACGTGTGCGTTCGCGGCGGAGGCTGTGGCGTCACCAGAAAACTCAAGCTTCATCACTTGCCTGCGTCTTATTTTGGAATCAAATAATATAACATGAGCTCAATATGTCACTGTCTTGTGTTTCTTATGGAGTTTCATACAGTGCAGTAGTAGAGAAACAATCATTTCAATATTTTCCTCATTCAACTCAATTCTTCCTTCGTTCGCTCTCTGATGTGAAGAGGTCGCCTCCACTTTGCAGCGAGTGGCCTGTTTCCTGTGTAGCGGCTGATCAGGATGTTCTGAATCTGCGTCAGCTCGTTTTTTAGCGTTCCGACTGTGCTGCTGAGGACGAGGAGCCTGGCTCAGCTTTACATGTACTTCCAGACGCTGTCTGTCCCTCCGTGCGGTGGACAGACGGGAAGCGCAGAACAATCAGCGCCGACTTTCATAATTAGTCCTCCATGAACAGGAGCAAAAGCTGATATCGCTGCCTCTCAGGACAATTTCACACGCGCCACATGGTAAATTGGGGCCTAATTGGGGCCAGACTCTGTTGCTGTGAGATTTATTAGCGGATATGAAGACGAGCGGCAGAAACGGACGCGGAGCGGAGGGGTTGACTTTGATTCTGAGCAGCTCACGCAGAACAGAGCAGTGACAGTACATGAGCTTTTTCCAGGGTCCCGTTACCTGAGAATTACACAGCAGCTGCTTTCTTCTTCTTTAGTTCAGAGTATTTGTTCATAACGAGTCCGAGGCATGACCTGGAGTGATGCCACCACCTCTTCTTCTATTGGTGTATTATGTCAGGAAAATCATGCTGTCCAGGCTTTTACTGGCCCGATTAGTATAAACACAAATCAGCATCCATTTTTATATGAACCTATCTACCGAGACTAACTCTTTAATCGGTGGCTTATTCAATGTATCCTCCTGGCAGTTAGACATTCTGGAGCTTTCTGCAATTGTAAAGACCACACGGATCTGGATTCTCAATGAAACTGTGTATGAGAGTAAAGTGCGGGTGAGTTTTAAATTGTGTGTGTTTGCTGCCACATCCAATGACCTGTTCCTGGTGCCTGTTTGTTCCCAACCTGAACTACCCCTCCAGGCTAAAAACGGATATGAGCCCTACACTGTTGAGCCACTTTCATCACAGAGTCAGCACTTAGAAGCAGGGTTCTCTCACAGGAAGCACTGGACGTCACAATGTTTAACGCTCAGTCGCTCCGTGCCTCGTTTCCGTGCGTCTGTCTTCAGCATCATCATCATCATCATCATTCTGCAGGTGGTGCAGACTCCTCCGGCGTGGGGCCGACACGGCCTTTGTTTATGCATTAATTCAGTCTAGAGCTCCGTTACAGTACACTTGCATCAGTGCACTCGTGTCAGAAACGAGCTCATGAATGTATTTATCGGGTTTCTCTCTAAATGAGCTGTTCCCCTGAGTCGTGCAGGGCGTTCTGAGGGTGGAGTCAGGCGTTGGGTGGCCTGAGCGTTGGCCTGTCAGCACGGCGAGCCTCCGCGGCCGACTCCTATGCACGCGTCTGTAGAGTGGGAGCAGATGAATGTGTGGCACGACCCCAGAACTGCTACTGTACCAGAACGGATGAGTGTAGGTCGAAGCAGGTCCAGGACTCATGACTAATGCAGGGATGGATTATAGCTGCTTTTGTGTGTTTGAATCAGGTCACCTCCACTTCCTCCTGACCTGTACTGCCCCCCCCCACCCCACCCCCCAGCTTCAGCTGCAGCATGCTGCAAAGGTATTTAAAGCAAGATGATGAGCAACTCTTAATAGCGTCAGGAACACGCACATCTGCTGCATGAAGTACATGCTGAGCGAGTACTTTCATCACGCTGCATCTGATGACGCTGTAATAAATCATGGGAGCGATGTAAGACGTGTGTCGCTCAGTGGTTAGTCTGTCTTTGTTTACAGTTTACAGCTGGTGCCGTAAAAGGTCTAATGGCCTAAATTACAGTTTGCATGTGGAAAGGCCATTGCACTTATGTGTAATGAGCCTGAATAAAACTGCGGTTTTACTCGCCCCACAGTAGGAAACCTTGTTTTATCCTATGTGAGGAGAAAAGCAGCTGCACTGTTTGCATGGCCAAGCCGGGCGCTGGGTCCGGAGCGGCGACCGGAACCGCGGGCGCCCGCCTGGCGGGCAGCGGAGCACCCACACGTGGAGCGGAAGGCAAATCTATGCTGTTCTGTGTTTCTGCTCTGCACTGGTTGGACGGCTGTTCATCAGATGTGAGCGGGTCGGGCTGTGCGCTGGTCACAGACCATTTGGGCTCTGGTACATTCTGCTTTTTGAGAAAACGCTGAGCCGACAGAGTTCTCTATAAAAGCAAGCGCATGCGACCATGAGCAGCGAGCTGTATGCTCCTTAAAGGGTCGGGATGCGACTGAGCTGATTATAAAGTGGACTTGGCTTTTTCTTTCCATCGAGAATAAAACAGACATTTCCAGCTACAGATGTAACAGAGAGTAACAATAACTGCACTGTATTTGAGATTTAAAGTACTTTAATGTACAAAATGTTTTGACGAGTCAGACTCTAGGCTCCAGATACTTAGGGGCAAAGGATACATTTTTGCCTTAAGCAATAATGACCATAATGTGATTCATATTTCAGTTTTATACAGTATGTTATAACTACACTGGCTTCTACTACAAAGGATCTCAATTCCTTTTTAACTAAGCATTTCTACAGTAAATATTGTAAATGAATTTGCATTCAGAAAACGTCTCTCATAAATTGCCTCATCTGACAAGGCGGTATGAGCTTCATGAATGAGCTTGGGTAAATGCTGGTATATGAAGGTGGTGCAGGTCCCTTGGGTGCCACATCCAGAACCCTGAGGCCTGTCGTCCCGCTGGTGTAAACATTTACCTCATAAAGCACCAGGGACAGTAAGACAGAGTTATTAATATCTGTCAAAGCCGATTCAGAGAGCAGAATCCAGGTTAACGTGTATATTAGGTATGAAATGAGGGTATTATATCAGGTTATGATGCGCGTGGTTTTCTTTTAAAACCTAATAAGCAGCGCGTCCTTTAAAGTTGTATGTTGTTATCGGCTTCTGAAGCTTCCAGAGTTTCTGTCTCTGTTAATTATTTATCGTGCCCTTTAGCCTCCTGTCATCGCTTCAGTTTGCTAGTTTGAAACACACAGCTCAAAACATGTTGACACGTCGAAGGATACGGCGTTGAACGCAGCGTGACCCGAGGAGAGAACGCGCGGGAAAACAATATTACGAACGCGCCACGAGGGACGAGTGGAGAGAGGAACGGCAACGAGCGGCAGTAATTACGGCGCCTCCTCGTCCACGGCCTCCTAATTAAGAGAGCGGAGGGGGAATGCAGATCGGGGGAGGGGGGGGGTCCGCAGATAGGCCTGTGGCTCCACAGACCCGCGAGAGAGAACCCGGCCAGGAACCCAAACAACGAGGGGGCTGCATTATTCATCTGTGGGGGACAAAGGGATGCAGCTAAAATGGGAGAGGGGGTGGAGACGTGGAGGGAAACCGCATGTTTACTGTGGATTACTGTGTTCCACACTTCAGCAGCCTGATTTAGAAACTTAGTGATGATGAGCGTTAGAAAATCGAAAAATGATCGCGATCATTTGTGAAACAATTAGACGTTAATAAAAGCTCTTTATGAATAATTTAAAGTGACCAGAACAGTGAAAATGTCTTAATAATAATGACAAGTCATATTTCAGAGCAATGCTTTTGTTCATACACCTAAAACTCGCCAACTAATCATTGATCGCATAAAACCCCAATGCGTTTCATAAGTCAACATGAGGCAAAGTGAAGGACCTACACTTCCTCCGAAGATTTTGTGCTGGCGAGGACGCGCGCCTTCGATCTGCCCAACGCTCGTCCTTGTGCTTCGGCAAGGAATTCATCATTTGAGCCGCCAGGTTTTCACCTTGAACATCCAAACGCGTCCACTCCAGCGAGGCCTCCAACGCTCCGATCGACGTGAACGGCGGCAGGACGGATGACCCTCGGGGGCGAACGTCGTGCGAGTCTTTTGAGAGAAGATTGGGGAGATGTGTGTTGCGTTCAGAGGCAGAGCCACGTAATGTAAAGCTGCTGAATGTGGAGGTCAGACGGGCTGCATGTACGCATAGATGTGCTGAGTCCTTCAAGATGATGGGCTGCCCTGACCATAACACTTTAACTATAGCTCTCTATTAACACTGGAAGCTCTCTGAGGAAGCTGGGAGTTATATCCTGAATGGTACTTTGCCCATATTTAAAAGAACGGACGCTTCTGCACTACAACAATGCCGACCGTGTCAGCGGCGTCGATGAGGCATCATCCAGCCATCGGCAGCCAGCGTGACCCGGGGATTGAGCTGCCATAAATGAACCGAGTCAATGTCAAACGCTTTTACTCTGAAAAGCAATGAAAGCGCTGCACTGATGGATCATGGGAAGCTGCAGGTCGTCTGTGGTCTCGTCTATAAAAGCTCCGCTGAGGAGCGCGGAGGCCCAGAGTAACCGGGGGGGTGTTCGCGTTCTTACCTCTGCTGATCTTTGAGAGGCCGCACGATATGCTGTGATATGTGAAGCGCTGCCTGGGACCGAAGCAGCGTTTTGGCGAAGCGCGTGTTTGCTGAACGGTTGCAGGCGAAGAGACGGAAGCAGGATGAGCACATGGCTCTGTTTATAGGAATTAGAGGTTGTCGGTCCGAGGAGAGATGCGCAGGAACCCAGATCAGGAACATCTGCGGAGGGTGAGATCGGTCACAGGTTGGAAGGAAACGTGTCCGCTGCTTCTCTGTACACATCAATCACCCGTTAATCTAAGCGGGAATACGTTCATCGCCTTCCTACAAAAAAACAAAAAAACCCTCCAGGTTCATTTTCCAAACTTAGACCTATCGCTCGAGCGCAGTGTCTGCAGGATAACAAGCTTAGCGCCAGCCTTTCCCTTTGTTTCGTGTTTCTGCTGACAGACACAAAGAGGAGTATGGAGAGCAGGAGGCTCCAGGCCCAGGCCTTGTTGCTGAGTGTGGCGCTCGCTTCCCTTTTTCCTGCATATCATGCGTTTTGTTGCCAAGATTCAGGTTTTGATCAGCGCTGCCAGCGCAGATCGCCCCTGTTCCTCCTATTTGCTGGTACAACCTTGTCCACCTCGTCTCCCCAGCATGTGCAGAAATATGTGCCGTGAGTGTGTTTGGACCACTTTTGCCCCGGTTTGACCTGGAGTTCATCTAGCTTGGAAAAAAAGAGCAGACAGGCCTAACTCATTGATCCCTACAGCTCACTACAGAGCTGAGTGCCATTTGCTTCCATGCAGAGATTAGCTGCACGGCGGAGAGGGAGGAAGGCGGCTGGTTATTGTGTTCGGACGCATCAAACCGTATTAAACGGTGCAAAGATGGAGGAAACATCTCAAAGTCACCTGTTAAAGTACGCTTACTGTAGGAACTCTGTGATCCAGTAATGGAGCGACTCATTTATCAAAACTAAACATTTGCGGTACAATCATAAAGTAGACATGCAGTGGAGCGGCGCCGATGCTGTAGCTGCTGAGTCCCGGCAGCAGCAGTGCGAGCTGGGACAATAATGACTGAGCGGCTGGCGAATCGGGCCCAGCGTTGCCTTTGTGCCGTTGACCTTTACATTGGCACGGTGCTCAAAATCAGATTCCTTCCCACTGGCAAAGCGTTGGGTTTTCTGAGCAAAAGCAGAAACATTTGGATGTTTGGCAAAGGTCCGTGGGTTTCGTGTGAAGCCGCGATGCTCATCGCCAGGTCAGCGTTTTAACAGACGGAGCCACTGTTTAATTTTCTGTCACCGTGCACGGGAATCCAACCTACAGTAGCAGCTCCCATGGAGGTCCGGCTTCAAAAGCCGAAGCCTGCGCTGATAATGGATGCACAATAATGAAACTAGGCTGCGAGGATATAGATGCAGTGCGGTATATGTCAATTGATTTTGGATCCGTGGGCTGTACAGTATATTGAACTGGAAGGCAGAATGCTAATGCTGCTAACGCCGCTAATGCTGCTAACGCCGCTAATGCCGCTAACACTGCTAACGCCGCTAACGCCAGCGGGACTTGGAAGCAGCAGGAAATGTTCACTGTGAACCGAAGCGTGACTAATTAACGTGGTGCATTCCTCCACTGTAATCACATCAAAGCACACGGTTTTAATAAAGCATGAAACTCATTAGCCGTGGTCCACCTCCAACCAGACAACTGCCTCGGATAGAAAAGGCTTTTCTGGCCACCGCTGCATATTTCCATCTTCAGCAGTGGTCCTGCTGTGAGCTGTAGCTCCGATCGGTGGAGCCGCGCAGTGCGTCGTGGCTAACGCCGCCTCGTGCTACGCAGCGGTAAAACATGGCGGCCGCACTGTCAGAGTGGTCACGACCTGCGCCGCTAACAACCAGGAAGCTAACAAACGGGTTCGATCCCGGCTCCCGGCACCAGCGTACTTTCCAATTCGGTGCGAGACATGAGACTTGACATTCCAGTCACATCGCATTAGTCTCTTTAGGCTCATTAGGCTTATTTCAACAACATCTCCTCTGTCACCATTTCAAGTCCAACTACACAGAATTGAATAATGGAGCGTGTTCTGCTTCCCCCTCAAAGAACTTAATTTCCCTTGTACTGTCATTGTTTCATCATTTATGGCAGACTCCTGTACAGCACTTAGCGAAAGAGGGATCCAATTATTGTAGATTTCCTTTTGTTACATTGCTCACAGTCTTACATGCAGTGTACACACGCCACATGCCACCACTGCCATCTCCGCCAGCGTAATAACAACCCCTCAGTCCGTCTGTGCGGTTCTGCGTTGAAGCCGCCGCGTCCCTGACCTCCCCCTCCTCCGCCGCAAGGACGCCTCCCGCTTATTACAGACTCCATCTCTCACATCTGCCCCCGACGTCTCGGGGTGTCTGACAAAAAAAAAAACGATGGCTGAACAGCACACGCTGCAGAAATCTGCATGCAGACGAGCGCCTCTCATGAAATGACGTTTCATGAGACAAACGCGGGCGACACCGTTCAGCGACTGGCAATGATTCACGTTAGTATTCACGTTAGTATTAATGTAGTTTATGAATCACACAAAGTGCTAAATGCACGGCCTGAATTGTTGCCGTGCAGTTCATTTAGCACATTGTGAAATGGCCTATTAAGCCGGTGCCTGATTGGCACGTGCTGTAGCTCCTTCTGCTCTTTTGGACTTTGTTTGTTCTATTGTAAATTGAAAACACTAGGATAAAATGTTTCATCTGTGCATGATGACAATGTAAAAAATAAAAGCGGTTTTATAGTGGCATTTTTTTTTTTATTACCACACGTGTGTTCAAATTCGTGTCCTGACTAAGTTGTGTCTCACCAAAAGGGACCTCAGGTGGTGCTGTTGTCCTGACAACCAATGAGGGGGGTATCACAGCCAGACGGCGGGCTGATCTGAGAGAGAGAGAGAGAGAGAGAGCGAGAGAGATGTGATGGAGCGGAGGGTGAAGCAATCCGCTCTATCGCTGCTGTTGGATGTGCCGTGTTTTTACGCGGAGAGCATCGCGCGCGCTAGTGGACTATAGAGCGAGGACCCCGCGCAAACCCGCACGCACACGCCTCGAAAAGTGTTTTAGGAACCTATTCATCGCTTCGGACCTAAGGGGCTGAGAAGTGTGGACAACTACTCTTCTTTTTTCTCTTTTTTTTTTCTACCGTTGGATCTATAGCTGGCGAACGCGCGTGCCCGTGTTTTTAAAATGCAAGCCGGACGCAAATCGTGTTGGAGGCAATTGCAGGCTTCCCTGTTCAGACTGCTATGTCTTATCCCCACAGGATTCCCCGTCCGAAGCGTGGATATGCAGCGAGCCACCGACAACATCACCATCCGCCAGGGAGACACGGCGATTATCAGGTAAGCGTCATCTTCCAACTTTGCTCGCCTCTCCGTCGAGCTCCGCGGCGGCGCGAGCGCGGCGCTGCACGGCGCCAGAGACTGCGTGCGTCCGCAGAACATGACTGCTTGGTTGACTTGTGTTAAAGCTGCGACGTCCCCAGTGACGAGGCGGAGCTCGCGCTCATCTGATGCGGCGCGGCTTTTTAAGAACTGCGCGGCGGGAGCTCCAGTTTAGTGCGTCACCCGGACCATAGATGGTGTCTGCGCGCGCGCGAGGACGGCACGGGCGAGGAAACAGTTAGTGTTTTTACAATTGTCTGTGGGATGTTTTTGAAGAAAAAAAAAAACGCGCCATTAGCGTCAAAACGCAGTTAATGAATCTCAAACTTTTGCTTTGCTTCACGCGAACGCGAAGCTCGGGGCTGTGCGTTCATCCGTTCACCCCCCCCCCCCCCCCCACACACACACACACACACACACACACTTTATCACTTCCTAGACAATGCAAGCTGTCACTCTCCGCGCGTTGCGATACTGCCGGGCAGATGTCAGCGACCACGTGACTCGAGCCATGTGTTTGTGACAGGCTGTAAATGCGGGGAGGGGGGGATTTGGGTGCGTTTGGAATGGGGGGCTGGCGCTGCGCCTCCCCCGCGCCCCTCTGCGGGAGCGCAGTCTAGTGGGTCCACGCGCTCCTCCCCTCCCTCCAGCCTTCATTTGCAGGCTGTATTTACCAAACCGCCCCAGTGACAGTGAGATATTTAGAAAGCAATTAGGGGACAGACCTTTTAACACAGTCTGCCAAGTGCTGGCAGACACACAACCCGGTGTGGTCAAGTGGCCTGAGCAGCGCTGACGCACACAAAAGGAATAAAGCCCTTTAATGGATCCCTCCTCCTAAACAGGTGCCATCCATTCAGGTAGGCGCTGATCAAATTAGCCGACTGACTCGGTTACTGTCGAACTCACGAGGGGTCACAGCTATTTGTTTCACTTTCCAAATCCAATTGAGTGTGTCGCTGCTATATTCAGCCGTTCACTCTGTGTGTTTGCTGCAGGAGCGATGGCGGCCTTTGGGCTCAGCCCTTCCCGAGATCGCGCTTCCACCCTAAGTCCACTATTTCCCCCCATTATGAATGATCATCTGTGGGGGGGGGCCGCGCCGTAAATTAATTGGATGTTCACAACGCGTCCTGTCGCCGCTTGCGATCAGTCTTATTTATTGTCAGTCACACAATGATAAACTGCAGCTCAGGCCCCCGTGGCTCCTTTGAAAAACACAACCATTTTTCACACCCAGTTTCCACCTGACAAATTGGATACAGGGACGGGGAGGGGGAGGAGGGGGGGCACGAGGACTCGAGTGCGAGAACTTTGAGCTCGGGTGGGAGGCCGTTGGCTAGTAATTTGTGGAGCTACACAGTGTATCTGATTCCATAAGCGGGTTTGTGTGAAAGCTGAGGGGATATCGGTGACCTGGGGGCGTAATAAGGCCCGAGCTCCTTCAGTGGAGCCTGTGACGGTCGTGGCACGAGAGGAGCGATGCCTCGCTGCTGCCGCGCTGCTGAAATGGGAAAAGAGCCGTGTGGGGGTGAGTAAATACTAGAAGCGAACTCAGGCCTTTTGCAAAGGTTTGCAGCATCCGGGCCGTCGCCGTTCTGACTCAGGACTTTGTAAAAGAATGAGCCGGTTGAGGATTAATGCTTCCATTCTGGCCTTTTGGACAATTCTAAAGCTGCATTATACATCGCGGCAGATGCAGTGGCCAGACTATGAGCTATAGTTAAATTGATGTACAGACATAGAAGCAAAAAAGACTTTAAAAGCTTCCCTCATGTCCCTAAAACGGTTTTCAAGCCGGTGTCAGACGTGAAGACCGAGCTGCTCCTCACCTTCTGACCCCTTCGCCTGCGGATCATCGAGGCGTTAGAGCGAGAGAGATTCACTCACTGGCCGCACGTGGGATAAACGTTTTCACACCCTCGCTTGTGGCGTGAAGGGAGTCGGAGCTCACGTAGACGACACGTGCTGTAACTGATGAGGAAATGTGGATCCTCGATTTTTACAGTCCTTCATTGGTCTGAATTGCTTGTATTGAGCTCCAGATTAGAGCTGCCTGTCTTACATCCCCGCTCTAAAGGGGGACTTTAAAAAGTGACTCTTGGCCCCTGGAAAGCATGAGCGTAAGTCCCATCATATTAAATCCAGGCTTGTATCCCAGCGGTGGCGTTTCGGACCTTTAAGATTTAGGTCAGTGAGAAACACGGCGTGTTTCAGATTCCTCCTCCACGGTGACTTAGTCTGTTTTTCACAAGGATGATGCCAACCAGTGAAATCCAACTGCTCTCATCCTCAGCGAGTCACAATGTGAGCCTGGGAGGAAGACAGAGAAACGTTTCACACTTTTCTTTAAGCCATTTCTGTGTCACAATAGCTTACTTTTTAATTGCTTTTTTGAGTCTGCACCAGCCTTAAGGGGAAGGTCGCCGTGTCAGGCGACGGCCTGATAATTGACTATTGCTTATTAAAGCATTAATGACACAGCTCTGAGATTGCTCTCCTCTGGGTCAATTATCTGGGCTTTAACAATACACGCTGCCTGACTTGTTACTGTTTACTTTACTGATTCTGCACTTGGACTTTGTCCCCAGAGGATTTTTGTCAAAACCTGCCCCAGAACTCGGTGTTTAATTTGAGCCCGAGTCAGTCAGACATTAGTATGTGGAACCCGCTGGAGGCCCAGACACTACAGAAGAGATGATATTGGTCTAATTGAAGTTCCGAGACAGCTTGTAATACCACAGAAGAGTGAATAATGATATTTCCATTTGCATTTTTAAATCCTCCACTATTAAACTACTTTTTTCAACACAGAAACAAAAACTTGACAAATGTCCCCTAAACACTATTCCCATAATACCCGACTGTAACTCCCCTGTTTCCTGCAAATGACATTTCTATATTAGAAAGATCCTGCAGCACCTTCACTGAAACACACACACTTACACACACACACACACACACACTTTAGGGGTTTGGAGAATCCTTCAATGTCAGCGTGTTGTTCAGCAACTGGCATTACTGCTCGGTATAATGTAGTGTGACTCACATCCCTAAATAAGTGCCCTACATCATTGCTGTGTTTTTGCTCCTTTCTGAGGAACAGAAAACGAGGAGAATGCAGGATTACAGCCTGATGGATGAGGGTGAAGTTTGCGTTATAGCAGCGAAACTAACGGCTGCGGGGCCCTGTACTGTCTCATTCATTTACACTATGTGTGAAGTGGGTAATCCCATGACTGACTGTGTGCCTTTCAGACTCCAGCCGACCTCCGTCAGGCTGAAACTGCTCCCGACACCATGACTCAACTCTCAGATGTCACCTAACCTGATGTATCACTGCTAATTTCCCGTTGAACCGACCTTGACTGTTTTCCTCTTGTCACATTAAATTATGATGGAGCTGCAGTGCAGATATTCATTTTCGCAGGCCGTGCTGAGCCCTGCCGAGGTGATACTGTAGGCAACGCGGTCCGGGCTGCATTTCAACTGGACGGGGGGGAAAAAAAACAACAGATCGATGTCTGCATTTCCGGGCAGAGGGCAACAGTGCAACATAAATTGGGATGTGCATCCCACGGGGGGCCTCTACATCTCTCTCTACGGCTCATCATCCTGGAATGCCCCCTTTTTTACAGTTTACAGGCTCCCTAGGCGTCGCTCTGTCCCACTAACTCTCTATCGAGCTCCTCCCCGCCTGCTTTTTCCCTTCACCCGCGCTGAATTGTCCGGCTGTGCTGACTTAACCTGATTCGCACAGCGAGCATGGACTCGGGCTCGAGGCAGCGGAAGAAAAGGAGGGATTTTTCTTCACGGGGACCGACAAAGTGAAGTTTGTGCGAAGAGAGGACCGGCTGCTGCGGAGCCTTCAGCGGGAAAGCGGCGCGTAAAGCGAGGCAGGCCAGACGAGTATGATGGGCAGAATTAGAGTGGGAGGCGGAGGGGGCAGGGACAAAGTATTAGTACAATCAGCACAATAATCCCTTCTGTTCCAACCGGGGCCGGCGTAGGATTTTCAAATCAATTTCATTTTCACTCATGATGCTACAGTAGGACAGCTGAGTGTCTGCCAGTTGGGTCATTATCGTCTTGTCCCCATTTTTGGCTTGGGGCAGAGCGGTGGTGGGGGGGTGGGGGCATAGGGTTATGGCTTGGAGCCGGGTCCGGTTGATACTTTGCCAGTTCTACAAAGTTTTATTGCGTCTTCTGGAGAGACTCCGAGCTCGCTTTCATCTCGGCCCGCAGGAGCTGAAGGGCCCGATGAGACAGCGCGGCGCTCTCATCTGAAGCCTGCAGCCTTTAAACAGCCCAATGAGTTGCATCGGCCTTTTCAAGGTTTCCCAACCACATGCGCTTTCAACCGCGGCCTGATGTTTGCTGGTTCATCCTGAGCAAACATGCCGGGACACTTGGAGCTCTTCATTATGTCCTTTCAACGTGTTTCTGCGGACGACCCAACCAGACGAGCCGTACG
Organism: Betta splendens; assembly: GCF_900634795.4. Classification (NCBI taxonomy): domain Eukaryota; kingdom Metazoa; phylum Chordata; class Actinopteri; order Anabantiformes; family Osphronemidae; genus Betta; species Betta splendens. The sequence goes on from NC_040893.2 coordinate 14,301,553, forward strand.
ACGGAACATTCAAGCAGCGCCTGTCCCTAAAAGCGATTCCACCTCATTTCCCTCTGTATGGAGCTTTTGTTGGGGCCGTCAGGCGCTCTCTAAGTGCGTGTATAAACCGCGGTGCCTCTGGCTACCTATGGGCTCCGGTGGAGGAAGTGGGCTGGAAGCTTATTTCTATTGCTCTCAGGAAGCCTCCAAATGTCAGCGTGTTGCCAAGCTGCAGGAGGTGGACGAACAATCGTATCTGTCCGCCGAGGCCTCGCCGTCGTAATGGAGCGTCCAGCATCCAGAGGTTTAGCGTCATTACCTCTGTGCTGTCGTGATTAATCACAAGCTTAGTCTAGCTACTTACAAACAGGCCCGTTGCTGAGTTCAGGTACCGGCTGTATGTAAGCGAATGAACCAGGGTTGAGCCGAGTTCATCTGGTCCCTTTTAAAAGCAGGTTAAATACATTTAAATCTTCCAGGCACAGCGAGTTGGAATTAAAGCTGAAAAATGTGTGTTTTGGAGCTGCGGTGACTCGTGTCTGTGCAGCTGTTAATCCACATGGCTTCAAAGCAGATTAGGGGCCTGCGGTAAGTATAGTCCTGGATGGGCCCAGTCATTGTTTACCTCGCCTCTCCCCCAACGTCAGCAAAAATGAGACAAGCGCTTCTGACCTGGTGCCACGTAGATGTCATCTGTAAAGTGTAGGGTTCACACTATACTGTACATGCATCACACCTGTGAACCTGCAGCATAACAAATATCTACATCTAGGGGTGGACAAACACCTGCTAATAAATACTCCAGTATGACCTCAGTAATAAACTAAATAAACAAATAAGTCACATCATTACAAACACAGTCCAGTATAACAGAGTGGACCCACAATTATTCTGTACTGCTACAATCCATGTTGTGTTTAGAAGACTGTGAAAAAATCATTTTTCAGCGAAGAGCTTTGCTAATCGTTGTAATGTCACATCACATTTAAATGCCAATGGAGTCAGCGCTAATCATGGTCTAATTACAATACAGCATGTGATGCTGAGCTGGTCTGAATGTTAAGATCTGACAGCGTGGCGCCAGTGTCGTTATTGGGGTATAGTTCTTTATTTGCCTCTTGTTCTTATGTGTGAGGTTTTACTGACAGACGAATGGCATCAACATCTTCCACCAAAAGGAGACCAGAAACAAATGAGTATCAAATGGCAGATTCTAGTTCTGCAGCGCTATGTCGAGCGACTTCCAGCTGCCTCCGCGCATAATCCACTCGTACCCTTAAAATGCTTCGTGCACCCCAGGAGGAATGGTTTGGGTTTGGTTCAGAGACGAGCTGTAAGTAGCCTTAATGGAACATGTTTTGATCTGCGGTCTCCTACCGAGTTTTACTTTCCATTTCAAGAGAAAATAATATGAAGCGGTCACAGTGGTAAAGGTGCGGGAGAGTAATTGGCGTTTGTCTCTTGGGCCTTTGAGGAGATGTGGGCGTGTGAAAGGCTCCGTGGCCTTTTGCTCTGTTCTCCCCACTGACTTGTATACCATTACCTGTGCAAAAAAAAAAAGCTGATCCGGAATCGCAGGATTTCGCATTCACGCAGCCTGGCGGCGTTGACGACAACTAGGAAACCAAGCACCGCTAGTCTCGTTAGCCTTTTATCGTTCCCATTCAGCTGAATTTAATCCTTTGCCCAACGGAACAACGTTGTTTCCAATTACAGGAATCACGCTCGTGTCTCGACATGGTTTGTGATTACTTCCAATTAAACCGGGTCCCCCGGTGGCGGGTTCACGTATTGATTGCTGCTCGTGCCGCATTCCCAGCTCAAACGCGGAACCGCTGGCCGCCCGACAAAGCTTCCTGTCACCTATCACCTTTGGGCTCCGTCTGACCCAGGAGAACATGGCGGGCGTGACTAATTCATGATTACCCGATGCTCAGCACTTAAACTTCATTAGCGGCAGCGCTGCAGTGCACTCCGCAGTTAAAAGGCTGTTTGCGTACAAAGGCTCTCTCATCACCTGAGGAGAGTGGTGCTATTTCCTTGTCTCCGTCTGGCAGTACATCAGCCTGAGAGGAGTAAAGAGGTGTTGGCAGTTGTTCCTCTCCTTTTTTTCTTGCAGAGTACATCAGGAGAGATGTTTTATGCAGTGGTGTGCTGAAATAGAATCCAGTATAAGTTACTGTGTGTCCATATACAGGAATTGTTTTTGTCTTTTTCAGTCACCTTCTACACTGTAATCATTTTATTAATATTAAACATTAAATAGAGTATGGGGCCTGTTCTATATCAGGACCTTGTGTTATTCATAAATCATTTGATACTTGACTGAAGAATCTTCCATCCCCATGTTTTTATTCCTTTTTATGGCACCACTTTCCCTCCGTAACGTTTTTGCTCACGACTTCTGATTCGATTGTGCGTTCCCGGCTCTCAAACTCACGTCGTGACCTGTACTCACTGCTTTATATGCAAATAAAACACCGGGACGCCTGAATCGCGCTCATTAAAGTTGCGATAAGTTTTCAATTTGCTTAACTGCTGCGGCCCCTGAAATGCAGGAGTGTGCCTACATTTGCATCTTATTGCTTTGCCTCACAACGCTGGAGGATTTAATGCAATGTGGTGTGCCTCAAGTAAACATTGTACCCACAGACTAGGAACAGGTGGCCAACTACAAATACGCAGCCCCTCGGAGAGACGGCAGCTCTTTGTGTCTTCAAATACAAAAAAAAAAGGAAGGAAGCCGCTCGGTCTATTTAATCAGGGCTCAGTTCAGAGTTCTATAAACCGTTGCTCTAAAATAACGTCTTTTTTATTTCTTGAGGGCATATTTGTTTGTACTCATGCAACACAGGCTCTCAAAAATAAATCACAAGCATGAGGGTGGTGTTGTGTTTAGTGTGTCGGGGAGGAAGTGACGAGAATAGTGTAGCTCTGTTGTGTTTAGGTGTCACGTTGTCATCCCTTTACACACCTATACCTGTTTGGGGCATGTGAGAAGCCACTCTGGGGTTAAAGGGATTAAACACCTCCATCTTTATCCGATCAGACATGGTAGACTACAGCAAACAGGCTTTGGTACTGTACACTGCACACTGATGGGCTGAGGTCATGTTGTCCATCACTTACTGTAATATGCAGACCAAGACTAGGGCTCAGGTACAGACTGACCAACAGGAAGTGGGAGGTTTGAAAGCTCATTGAAGTGGGGAGGTGGGCTGTGCTGTTATTGGGAAAGAAAGTAGTGGGATGATTTTATGGGGAAATACAGTAGCTTAAACGTACTAATTCTATGGTTGATATTATCCTGTGGGACACAGTAAAATAATATTTAGAAGAAATCCATAGTGTTTATTTAGAGACGTAACAGCAGAGGAACTTAATTGATTATTAAGTGCTTTGCTTTGGCTGTTGGTGTGAGGCCAAGAGTAGAAACTCCTCCAGAGGCGAAAGGTTTTCTTAGTTATTTGTTTTTCTACTGAGTTTCCACTCTTTCTTTTTGTTTTTTTTCCAGCTGACCTTATCTAGGTAGGAAACCCTTTGTTATTTTTGTATATAGTTTGTCTGGTTTGTGGCAATAATTCTCGCATGGGGTGAGGAATACTCCCGCCTCCCTGCGTGTTCTCCATCACTCAGCCAAGCTTCACCGATGGTAAGTCAGTTTGTTTCTCTTTTTCTTCTCTTCTGTGTCAGTATCTGACAGTATGTAAGTGTTTGGGGCAGTCGGCTCGTCTTCTGATGGTTAAAAGTTCCCTTTTCTGGTCTCGTTTGCATTTGCTTGTTGTGTACCGTATGTGTGATGGAGGTGGCTTTTCATTGACACTGACTGGGCCCAGGCCTCCGTTCATGCGACTGCCCGCTGTGCTTTGTCTTTGTGGAGGTGAGTCCTGTACCAGATCCCGGGAGGTTCTGCTGACTTCACCAGTTTAGCACAGCAACTGCATGCTGCAACCGAAATGACCCGTTGAACTTCTTTGATCCTTAAAATTTCCTTTTATATTACTTTGAAAAATCACCACAGGCTGAACAACACCTGACGGATTTCAGAATTTAAATTTAAAACTGGCCCAGGAACTAGTTTGACTCAGTGAGGGTTTCTTAAAAACGTCATAGAGTACATGTCAAACAGACAAATAATAATCCATTACTGTAGTTACAGTTAGTTACAATAAATTATTATCATTATGTGTCATTGAGTCATGCAGCCATTCATTTTATTTTGAGTGAAGCCACAGAATAGCAGACACACTGACCAGCCGCGCTGCGCACATCCATGAGGATGTGACATGTCATTAGTCCTCCAGCAGCTGGTGGTGTCATGTAGAACAACAGTGTTCCTAGATCTGCTGAGTCAGCGCTGTCATCTCCCTCCAGCAGCTTCCCAGTCCGCTCTCCTCATGTAAATCCCCCTTCTGCCCCTACTTCGCCCATCACATCCCAGCTGTCCGTATCCAGGCGGGTTCCTGGGGCCGAGCTGAGGACGCTCGCGCTCCGGCAGCGCGTTTTTATTCATTCCGGAGCAGCGCGTCTGAGCAGCGCGTCACAGACTGGGGTTTAACCCGAGTCGTGTCACGGAGCGCGATGACGACATAAACAACGACGTCTAATAAAACTTCTCAGCCAGTTGGCCTCATTGCCCTTATCTGGCTGGGACACAGATAGGAGTGTCCCTCTGGAGCATATCCACATTTAATTATGCTAATGAGCTTTTCCTTTTACCATTAGCAGTGGGACGCTGTCGTTAATGTCACACTTGATTGACTGTGTTGTGTTTATACTTTTTGGCACTCGCCCACGTGTCGAAAGCGGTCGAGCGTCTTCGCGCGACGCCGCGTTCGCTCAGAAATGTCCCATCTGCTCGTCTTCTCGTTACACGCAAGTCACTATGGCGACCGTATTAGCGCCGCAGCAAAAGTTAATTAACGGAGTGGTCGGGTTGAACAAAACTCATTAGCTCGTTAAATCCGGTCTCTCTGGACCCCGGTGATCTCGCCCTTCACGCGGCTCCTCGCCGCTCCGGTTGCGGGACTTGTAAGAAGTCTGCGCCGCCGCGATTTCTTTATTGACAGAAAGACAAACACGTAACAGCTGGTAGTTTTGTCATTTGGTGTGAGCGAGTGCCATAACTCAGCAGCCCACCTGTTCCCCACACTAATGGGAGGAAGAAAAGGAAAGTCCTTTCTCTCCGTCTCAGGGTCGTCTGCACGTTTGAGGCGGCGCTGGGTCTCCTGCTCCATCGTGTGTGTGTGTGTGTGTGTGTGTGTGTGTGTGTGTGTGTGTGTGTGTGTGTGTGTGTGTGTGTGTGTGTGTGATGGAGATGGAGGCAGAGATATGACGGGAAGCGAGACGGGCCCTCGTGACAGAACCTGAGGGACGTGTCCCTGCTTCTTCTGATGGCGGCTGGTGTGATTTAGCGCGCGGGTGTCTGCCTTTGACAGCTTACAGATACGCCAGCGGATCTCTCCAGAGCTTAACATTACAGGCACCTAACAAACATGTCAAAAGCGCCTGAGTCACTGTTAACACCAGCAAAAACAATAGAGGAGCTCATCTGCTGCAGAACAACCAGCCTCGTGGCGACTTCAGGCCTCCGGTTGCCAAAAGCAGCCAGGTGCCTCAGCTTGGAGGACCCCCACACACGCACACACACACACACACGCACGCACGCACGCACGCACGCACACACACACACACGCACGCACACACACACACACACACACACAACCCCCGCCCCCACCCGCCACAATGCAAGTCTATTGTACACATAATTCATAAACTTAACCTTTGTTGCGTCTCATTACGGAAAACAAAGAGACCGGTTTAGTCCGCGACACACAGGCTGGCACTTCAAAGGAAATCAGCCTCCTATGATTTGGCAAAGAGAGAGTGATGAGAGGCAGAGAGAGGCAAGATGCAGGGAGGGAGAGCGAGCGAGCGGGCGAGCGAGGAAGAGATTGATCACTGAGTGGGTGGAAATGTCAGCGTGCTCCGGGCTGTGCATTTTCCACATGTGGAAGCTGCCATTTGTTTTTTTTCACACTTCTTTCCAAAGCTCTCGTAGACACAAGCGACTCCCGTGTGCGCTCCGGTTTTATATTTCGGGTCTTTCTTTCCATACGTGTTTATTGAAAATAAACTCACCACAACCACGTCTGCCCTCCTTTTCGTGCCCACCGTCAACCCTCGCCTGTGTCTATTTTGCCACCTCCCAGCTCTTTTTTTTTTCCTGGCTGTTTCCTCCAGAGGAAGCTGGTGCTGCTTCTTAATTGACTGGTTTTGTCCAACTCCCGCCTCCGGCGTTCAAGGCCTGGCCTGGCGGAGGAAAACGTGCCCTCGCCGCGTTTTGGCCCCTTCGTCCAAGGAAAGCCAGGATCTGCAGGAAGGCCGTAATTAGAACCAATCACCAGGGACAGTCACTCGTAGGAGTCGCGGGTGTTTCGGCGTGAGAGCCTGCCAATTAAGGCCCCTCAGCTCAACATACATGCAACATACGGCCACCACAGCTGGATGAGACGCTGGCTGACAGATTATTCATGGTGTGTACACTCACCCGATGCTGCAGTGAGACGCCCCGTTCGCCTTAGGAGAAACCTGAATTCTTCATGGTATAAATTCAACCCGTCATGTTTCATGTACCGCTGAAGCTGGATCCACAATGATCTCACCCATCCATCATCACACCTCGGCTTGTCACCGAACAGTCTTTGCAGGTTGCTCTTAGTCTTTAGCAGCGGCGCAATATTCAGGTCTTTATCAGATTTTTAATGTTAATTATACCACTTGGCTCCAGTCTCACCGCTTATAATCGCTGGAAATGAAAAGGCCTTTTTGCCAAAAAGAACATAAAATGAAGTGATTGCACAAGAATTTACTTTTTTGTACCCAAGACGCTCGATAAAAGGGGAAGAAGTGGAAATTGGTCCGGTTTGATGACAGAGTTGGCAGGTTGCATCTTCCAGCATCTTCTAGTGAAGGACCAGTGTGTGCCTGCGTTCCAGGTTTAGCATCAGATGCTGTGACAGCCTCTATCCACACAAGGCGTCACGTGTTTTTGCAAAATATGATCTTTGCCATTTCCAAAAAGTCAACAAACCAAGTTTGGTTCATCCTCGTTAAACCTGGAGATAAATGAAGCAGATGCACGGCCTGGAGTTGATATCAGGTAGGAGTGAATAGCTTCCATTTGGTCGTAACACACAGCAGCGTTTCTCCAAAAGCCTAATGCCAAGTCAGCGTTTTCAGACTCACAGTCCAGAGAATCTTCCTATGATTGATCATCTGAATAATTTTAATATCCGTAACAGCTTTATTGAGGTGTGTGCCCGAGTCCCACATCTGTATTTGTCAGTACATAAGTCATAACCTGAACATGGGCTTCGGCCCATCCCTAGTTTTTACCATTCCCTTTGATTAAATTTGCATTTTATTAAAAATGGGTCTGTGGCCTCACAATAAAAAGCTGTTTGGGGGCAGAAATTCTCCTTGGTCTAATTGATTCCAATAGCAGAGCAGTTCTACATCTCTCTCCTGCCCTGGGAGATGACTTTTTAGACAATCTCATTATGGCAGCACATATTTCTAAGCACGCCTAGGTTCAGTTACAGATGGGCCTTTCATCTTTTGCTGCGTTGCATAACTAGCTCTCGCCGTGGCGAGGGAGGTGAGAAGTTCACCAATTCATCGCCCCTTTTTTTTCCATAAAGCAATTTTATTTTATTTTTTAATATCACGCTGATTTGAGTGCTACAGTATCAGTCACTTCAGGACATTATATTAGAAAAAACAAACAAAACTGAGTGGACGCTCGACTCAGAAACCGGAGCGTTGGATGAGGAAATGAAGCTCCTCGTGGCCACAGAGTTTGGACGAACCCCAGCTCAACTTAGCGAAGCTGTCATGCACAAAGTGCAACACGCCATAGCAACTCGTGATTTAACCACAGGGCCAAGCGCGGCGTGCCAGCGATAATACATTATTCAGCCGCGACTTAAACCCAGTCCCCAACATCAAGTGTCTCTTGCTCTTTTGGCGTCTTATTGCCAAGAGAAATCAACATCCAGCTGGCCTGCAGCTTCAAATAAGCTAATGGTGCTTTTTGATCCATAAGCATCTTGTTGTGGCCATCTGGCAAAACCCCGCTTTGCCGTGCTGATGTTTACTCAGTCAGAATGATTTCTGCGACATGACGCGGTGTAAAATGAAAGCTACTGAATCTTCTTGTTCCTTTAAAGCACCCGTTCATTCTACAGTACAAAACATCTACGTGTAACGTGTTTATGTCCGTAGCATAGACTCGGTTGTAACTGGGTTTAACTCACCACTTGCATGTGGTGATCATGTGCTGATCTGTGCCGCCAGGTGGTGATAATGTTGTGACCAGTCAGTAATTACTGCCCACGTCTGAACCGCTCTGTGTTAAAAGGCTTGAAGCTGACGTTCCACATTCACAGCCTGCTGCTGTCAATGCAGCCGCATCACACCCATCATACACCAGCAGCAGCAGCAGCAGCATCAGCAGCTCCCTGGTCCTAGATCACACTGACCTACATGTTAGTGAATATTATTGAACTAGGTTACTGCTAGTCAACTGTGCGTGTGTGTGTGTGTGTGTGTGCGTGTGTGTGTGTCCGTGTTGTATCGATCGGGCTCATACTGGTCGATCAGCTTGTGACTGTGCACATGCTTTTGGTAAATTATCTCCACTGTGCTGCATTTAAAGTGTCCGATTGGCTGAATGTGGCGCCCCCCTTCCTCAGCGCTCTCGTCTCCAGACGTTCGCGATTCATCCGGATGCTGTTTGATCGGCCGTTGTTTGTCCGTCGCGTTGACTCGCCTCCACATCCGTTTGTACAGTAAGCCTTGTGTACAGCTAGGTCTGGTGTAGAAATAGGTCTGTGCGGCTGGAAGCTCATTACTGATGGCCTACATATTCACATTCACACGCGTTTCCTCTGGTGTCAGGCACAAAATTGAGATCTCCGTGCATTCGTGTGTGGTGCATGCACAGATCTGCTGTGAGTTACTGCTGTAGCCTGCATCGCCCTCATTGGAACTTGTAGTTATGTGAACTACGTGAAAGCTCTCGGTAAGAAAAAAAAACCCCACACACATCTACAGATATTAAATAACTAGATTCCAGCTTTATGGTGTCTCTTTGCTCAGCGTGCATCTCCTCCAACGTCGTGTTATGTTGCACTAATGAACGGCTAATGGTCTGCTGCTGCTGTTGCCCGCGCCTCTTCACGCTCCCGATTCCGGTTTTCCGCGAGCTGTAACTGTTTTGACGTGGCGGTGGAGTGACAGAGTGGCTGTCAGCACGGCGCCGTGATGCATTGAGCTGCATGTGAAAATACCGAGCTTCGGGGGGACGCCGGAGGGGTGGAGCTGGAGCGTGCTGCATGCAGATGCAGCAATAGAGACGGCAGCAGCGGAGGCTGGTCAGGCCTGTGGTGGCCATTAACCGGGCAGCTCAGCTTTATTCCTGGGGGTTTTTGGATCTGCTTACTTCTCCTTGACAAAGTGCAGATGCTACACGTGGCCAGGCCCGCTCAGCGATTTTGCTCTCAAAGCCCTGTCCTGTGATTCAAAGCTCATTTAATAAGTCCAGAGGAGGAAAGCATTGCACGGAGCTTTAGCGGTGAAGGCGCACACAAGCAGCAGCCGCTTTCCAGCGAGCGGAGAGTTTAACGTCAATGTCAAGCAGATTACACAGCGTTGTCAGACTACCTTGTCGAGTGCCTTTTCATAATCACGGGAGCTTCTGGGCTCAGAGAGCACACAAGCTCACGCCGCCTCGCGTCAGGGGCGGACGAGGACAGTTGTGACTTCTTTGAGTCTGTGCTAAATGAATTTCTTCAAACTCCAGAGCCCTTTGGAGGCAAAAAATCACCGTTGATCATCTCTCGCCCTCTTTGTCAAGTACTGCTTTCTCCCCGTGTGCCTCTAATCGCTCAGGACGCGCCGTTCCTTTGAAAAGAAGGGAGTGTTCGGCCCCGTTGCAACGTCTCCCTTAGCAACTGAGGAGCAGACATGACACTAATCCTATGGCAAAGATTGACTAAATAAAAGATTATTGACGCAGGACGTGACACTTGTGAATGTGAGACTGCCACAAAATGCTATTTTAGTAGTAAACATTCAACAAAATTTTACTTCCAGTGGATATTAGTTGTTTAAGTGTAGTTTCTTATCTCTAACACACATAATAGAAGCGAGTGGGGTAAATATCGTGGGTTTCACCTAAACGGGTGACTTCAGTGCAGCGTGACTTGCTGGCTGTGGACAAGCGTGCGCTTTTATTCATTCAAGCTTATAAATAAACAGTAATTAGGGTAACTTTCATTTCCAGCTACGCGGCGCGCTGGGGAACGCACTCGCTCAAGTTCACAGAGTTCAGACACACACGCTCGCATAAAGTTTGCATACGGAAGCATCAACCACCCACATATAGTCATCACCGCATCAGCTCCCCTTCAAAGGCATCAATAGGTGAAGTGGAGGGGCCTTATGTCTCCAAGCTGTTTCTCACTCACAGGTAGAGAGGAGTCAGTTCAAAGAGGAGATAAATTGCCTCATTACAGTACAATGACTCGCACAAGCAGTTGACACGATGTTAATGAAAAATACATCATACCGCGACCTCTGACACCTGCGGGCCGGTTCGGGGCGAGGGACTTCTAATGCGTCTTCCTCACTGCAGTGTTGTGCTCAGCCTCCTCACATCAGAGCGTGGCGCTCGGCGCCGGTGGGGTGACACTCCTTCCAAGAGGAGCCCTAATTAGTCGCAGTTGTAAACGCGTCCCGGCCTCTTTAATAGCAGCCTGTCGTACGTTCAGGTAGCTCGTCTTTGACTGCGGCGCCGTGTGATGTGGCTCGCGTCGATCGGGGGGTGGAACAGTATCGAACATCTTGCAGAGACGGAGTTCAAAGAATCCCTGGAACAGAAAAGGAAAAGACAGTACAGTGTTATGCTTCCCCCTGCTTCTAGGCATCTGTGCAGGTGTTTAGGTACGTGCTAAGTTTTGCTGTCTCTCCTGATGCACCGCTGCAACTCCCGTCCCCGGTGGATTAAGATCAGCAGGAAAAAAAAGTGCTCTGGAAGATAAAAACACAGCGAGGCTGTGTATGAAATATGCACACGCTTCTCATCTCTTTGGTTTCTGATACATAACCAATAATTCTCGTTATATTCCACCCGTCCTGTTTGCCGCTCCTCATCTCGGGCGTCAATCACACAACTGCTCCGATTGCTAAATTTATTTTCCCCGGCGTGCGGAGAAAGTGATTCACTGCCGCACGCGTTACCGAACCAATCAGTGCAACGGTGCAGGTGAAGATCCCGACTTCGTCTCCCTGGTGCACTGCTCGTGATGCACTTTAAAGCATCCCCACCTGAAATGTTCACCTCGCTGCTCTCAGCTGTGTGCGTTTGCATTATTCCAAGGTCTCCCTTCATGCTTTCAGCAGCTAATGTGCAGCTATTGATCCGCATTGTATTGCCTCTTAGCGGACCCTTCTATAATGGGCCCTCTTGTGCGTCACAGTGATGTATGTGCACAACATCGCTCGGGGCGACGCCGTGTGCTTCTGACATGGAATTATCTTTGTTAAAAGCAACAGACCAGTTGGGACGAATACAGGAACAATGCTGGCTTTTCCCCTTCATCACTGGTACCAGTGACTTCCATCTTGTTAATGGTTGAATTACTCCTCAGCAGTCACGCTCCCACAGAGCTTGCTTCAGCTAATTGAAAAAATGTCTAGCGTGTTGCGCAATCACGGCTACATGTGGCTGCTTTGGTTGAGACCGGGCTGATTAGTGATTGGCAGCGCCGTGATGAGCAACAGCGATGATTGCGACGGCGACGTGGGCCTAAAAGTTGCCGCGCTGTCACTCAGCGAGTCCACGGGTGCAGGTCTGGCTCCATGTGAGACGCTCACGTTCATGTTTGCACACACGGCACGGGCCCCGTTCAGTGCCAGTGATGACACAGAGCCGGTAGAACTCCCTCATTCACTCCTTATGATATAATGCATCACATAATAATGTACCTGCCAGTTGTAATTTGAGACCTATGCCTTTAATCAGCTGCTGTTGATGATGATGATGATGATGATGATGATGATGATGATGATGATGATGATGTGTCGCTGCCTAGAAGGATCCTCAGCTGTTGTCGCACTAGTGCGCTGGATGTGTGACTGGTCTGGAGCTTTGCGTTAAAGCACAGATTAACCTTGTTTATGCCGCCCTCCCCTCCGCCTCGCGCGGCCGTCCTCCTCTCGGCGACTCCCCAGAGGCAGTTTGGAATTTATGAAAATTGACTCCGCGTCTCTCGTCTCTTTGAGCAGATGCTTCTGCTTGGCAACAAGAGGCGCTTCATTAGTTATTTAAATCAGGAGAGCCTGGGACCGCGTATCAGGCACTAAATTAATTTGATATATGGCATGAGAAAAATAGAGCTATTAGTGGAAAAACAAAAACACAGTGTCAGTGTCAGAGGAATTCGCTACGTCGTATTTTTACCCATTGCACCTACATGTTTTCGTAGCCTTAAAATATATATACTGGCCTCAGTGAGACATGTTTGGAATTCACAAGTGCTGGATTTGTCAGGTTGTGCTGTATTCGCCCCGGCCCTGACAACCATATGGTGAATAAATATCCAGTGGTCCCAGTGCACTCCCCTCTTTCAGATAACTATATGTTCAAATTATGAATTTAACATCTACCGCAGCCAGCGCCCTGACATGGGCATCATTCACCCTGATGACGGCGCATGAATGATGCATTCCATCACTGTTCAACGTTGCCCGTTCTCCGCGTGTCCTGTCCCTCCGGTTGTGGGTTTCCTGCCTGTGTGGCAGGGAGGTCGTTTGACAGCGCAGGAGCCGCTGGACACGTTGAGGACTAGATGGTGTTTCAACAGCTGTTGAGCTGTTGGGCTTCTACGTAACACGAGCTGGACCCAGCGGGCGCCTGGCGGTTCATTACGTCCGAGCTTCGCCGGGTGTTTCAGGAACGTGACATGCAGGCGCGAGTCCCTCTCTCTCGTCGAGTCGTCCCTTCTCTCTCCGACCACCTCTTCATTTCCCCAACTCGTAATTCGACCGCCTTCTCTCGTTACGGTCTAATTGGGCCCCTTTCTTCGCCCCCCCCCCGTCCTCTCCTGCTCCCCCCGAGGGCCACATCTGTATTTAGCTGCTAGCTCCAGCTCCCGCTCTGCCACCTTTCATTATGTGCCTCTACTTAACGTGTCATTTGTAACAATTTGTTGCTTGTTTGTATGGAAATCACTATTCAGATTAGGTTAACCGGCAAACAGGCGTGGCTGTCGATGCCGAGTCCCACGTGGAGCGGGTTCCACGTCTTGATTCATTGCTGGCGCCGTCTCTTTGTCCGTGGAGCCTGGAATGATTGAGAAGTAGTTTCACACCAAGGACAGTGTGCAGGGTGACTGTCACTTAATGTGTTCATATCTAAAAGAATACGAGGCTTGGGGATAAATTAACAGAACTTCTATTTGGTCTTTGTCAACCACATTTTTTCCTCTTCTCACATCATCTTTCACAAATGGATGACTGGGCTCAAAGCGCTAACGCTCGGTGAGATATGGCCTCTGCAATTATACTCCCTTCTTTCAGATTAGCCTGCCTGTCACTCTGTAATCCTTGTGGGTGATTATGAGCAGAGGAGCCCGGTGGAGAGGTTTTCGGTGATCAATCTTAAAGCTTCCTCTCTAATTTTCCACGGTCAGCGCTTCCCGCTGGCCTGCCCTTGTCGCTTGGCTGCCCCGGCCAATTACGGTCGTAACTATGTCAGCTTATTACAGGACAGGCGTGGCCCCTGCCGCCATATTGACCTCATGCGATAGTCCTTCCAACCTCCAGGCTCCAATTAATTACTACCCCTGCCCTTGTTGAGCATGCAAATCTAAAGAGGATTAAAGAAATAACACAATCACTCTACCTGTTGGTTATTATTGCCTCAGCACAGAGTCTGGCTTTAATTAAATGTAACACTGGTGCAATATGACAGGTAATAAAGGCGAGATAATAGTGTATTGGTGAGGACTTAAACCATAAAGCTCTGTGAAGGATAACCTCCATCATGGACCTCCCAGTTTCCAAATTAATTGGACGAATATCTTTGAGAAATAAGCAGATTGAAACAGGAGAGAGAGGGAAGAAAGAGGGCAAATCTTTGAGTATACATGTTACTGATTATGCAGTTCTGCCTTTAGCTGAAGGAAAGGCTTATAATGGAAATGTCCTAATTACCACCACATAGTTATAACAGTGTTGCCTCCACTGAAGGATTTTACCTTGTGGTTTACCAAACATGCGTCTCTAAGTGCAGGCAATAAACAGAATAAAAGCACGGCTCTGTCCTCGCTCCACTTGTTGCACCCGCTGACAACGGGATGTTCTCTGGGCGATTTGTTCGTCAAGTTGTTATGAACGAGTGCAGACAGGTAGATGTGTCAAGTCGAGTCTTCTCCTACAGATGTTTTGGAACTGAACACGGACGGGCTGTCGCTGGTTCAGTGGACGCCCGGTAATGGCCGACTTTTTCTGAATGTATCATTTCACAGCTGTGTGTCATCCCTGGGCTTGTGTTGCCTGCAGGGTTTGTACGGACTGTGTGGACTCAGCCTTGAATGAGTTTGGCCTATTTGTCGGTGGATCTCGACTCATCGAGAGGCAGCGGTTCTCTGCAAGCCTTTCTTCCTCACTTACTGTCCCTCTGCCTCTTATGTAAGACCTTCCATCCTTTGTGATGCCTTCACTGTCCTCCCTCTCCATTCACTGCACTTTGTTCTTTTTTCCTCTATTTACCCTTTAACCCCATTCTTGCTGCCCTTCCTTTCACTCTGCTCAGTTTTGTGTTTGTGGCGTGTGAGTAGAAGAGAGAACCAGAGACATAAAGGACACGAGGGACTATTGTGGTGCCCTCTTAGTGTCTGTCTGGCCTTCACCCAGGTCATTAAAGCCCCTCCACCCAGCTGTGAATTAAAGCCCCTATCACTAAGGGTTTCTCGCTGCCGCGTCTCTACTGTGTACCAGCCTCTGCTCACAGCTGAGAAAATGATGAGGCTGTCAACTAAAATAATAACAGAAGCTTCCACCGCTTTTAAAACCATTTAACCACCTGATGTCTCAACTTGCTGCTTCCTGCCATGCTCCATCTATTATGTTAATCCTGAGCGATGGTCTCAGTCTTTGCCTAGAGGCAGCAGTGGAAATAAAAAGGAATGGTGGCCTATCGGTGTCAGCCTTGATGAATAATCTCTCCCTCGCCGCCCCGTGGGTACACGCATCGGGGCTCAGCCTTGGCCGTTGGCGTCGTGATTCAGCCCCATAATTGGTGGCCCACTGATTATATGCTGCTGGACCCACGCTGGGGTTCCACTCCTTTTGGAACAGGAGGAGGAAGAGCAGGGGAAGGAAAGGACTAATTGTTGGCCGGAGAATGGACCCTGCACTGGTGGATGAATGAGGCGATTAATATGCAAGGAATGGAATGTCCTCCCAGCGCCAAGCTAGGAAGGAGTAGCTGTGTGTGTGTGTGTGTCTGTGTGTGTGAGTCCAGGGTCCAACAAAAACGAGCAGAGCAAATAGGCCTCAGAGACACAAAAGGTCTCTCTGTTGTAGCTGGAGATGAATATACACTGACTCGCAACAACAGAGGAAGGCCTCTCAGGGCCGGACTGGATGATGCACGTTGGGATGGGAATATAATGAACGTGCTGTACCAGCTCAAAGCTGACATTCATTTGAGGTTTCATTCCTCTCTTCGTAAACCAGAGAACCTACGCTTGAGCTGTTCAACGAGTCAATTACCCCTCAGTCGATCCGTCACTGCTGTAAGATAAAGCAGAACGAATAATGACACGGTCTAATTGAAGTTAGTTTCTCGTCCTTCTATTGTGATCAGGAGCTGGATCTGCGCCTGCGAAGAGTGGACTCACCGGAGCTCGGTCGTTTTCCTCTGAGAAGCGGGAGTTACTCGGCTCTTTCTACCGCCTCCCCAAACTCCAGAGTTCACGCAAGCAGAGGCTCAAATTCACTCTGGACACGCAGCTTATCGCCACGTCACAGGCGAACAGGCGGTCGTGCACACGCACAGCGTCGCATAATGGCAGCCTCTGTAAAGGGAGCTCTTTGTGTTGCTAGCCGGTACAGAACCTCTGCTGCCCGCTCTGGACGGACCTCTCCTCTACAGTACACGGTTCTGTGCATCTGTGAAGATCGATAGTATGCCTTAGGCTCCTTCATAAATCTATATAAAAACATTACAGGAGCAGAGCTACATTGTCATCCACTGCCAATAAGACAAAAGGAAAACGCAACTTAAAAGTTTTATAGCCTCGTATAAATTAGAAATACTATCCCACTGCCTTCCAACCACGCATCGAACCGCCGAGGGACTTTTCCTGGCCGTGGACCTAGAATCCGTGTTACCATTAATTTACTTCATACCCATGTTCACACCACATTGCTGCACCGTGGGACGCTCTCTTAAGGACCAGCGGGCCATCCTTCGGTTTTTGGAAACCGCTGCAGTTGAAGCTGAAAGCGCTAAAGCCTCCGATCCTATTACTGTGCGCCCACGCCTGGTGCTGACCCTGGACGTGGCCACACATGCACATCGATCAAACGGTGGACGGAGGACGGATCGGCGGACCCCGGGTTGTCCCTGGTTGCAGGTGGGGAGCCGGTGAAGGGTCATGGCCTTGTTGTTGCAACGCTTCATTGTTGAGTTGTGATTAATGGGATCTCGTTGGGGAAACTCTTCAGGTTGAACGTGCGGCTCCCCCTGATGCCAGTAGGTCAGCGGTACTGGTGACAAGACGGACGACTGGGACGGTTCTGATGGCGTTTCCTGGTTCTTTACGTACAGGAATACCTGTACTCTACCTATGTACGATCCATCTATTCAATGAAACTCGAATATCTAGCGTCTCCACAGTTCCTTCTAGTCTGTGACACTTGCTATGTGTTATACAGAGGCTTAGTTGGTCCAGTTCTCCATGTTCTTCAGGCACATCAACAGTTCTACATGCTGGCAAACAGGCGCCGTTGAGCCGGCAGTAAAACGACGGCAGCTGCCCACTCCCCCCGTCCCTCCTAGTGTATAGTGCAGTCCATTTGTTTAAAGTGCGCCTGGCATGCATTCTATTCTTGACATATGCAAACGCTGGCACGCACATCAATCTGGTGTTTGCGAAGACTCTCGAGCAGGCGCTCGGCACAGATGGCTGCAGAATCCCCAAACTGAAAGCTTCTCCCCGTCTGACTGTCATGCTTCCTATTGTTTGCCTCGACAACATTTACAGCTCCGCATCCTCCTTGTTCGTCCTCGCGCGCTAAACAGATATGAGATAATGGCCCCTCGTGGAACGTCGGCGAGAGCGGAGGCTTTCTGACACTAATTGTTCGCTCATCTTGGGCTGCGCCATCTTAGCCAATCTCCAAAGCTCGCCACAATGAGGCCTGTGATGGAGGAGGAGGAGGAGGAGGAGCGGCAGAGGGTTAGCGCTGACACTGAGCTGACTGATGAAATCCTGACGCTTTTTGCCATGTTTATTCATTTATGTATTTAATCATTCGGCTTTATTATGGAGCCACGGCTTATCTCTGCTTTCTCTGACCTGTTGCGCTTACGTTTCCTGAGCTTCGTTAAAGGGGGCGAAGCACTCTCTCTCCGTACTTCATAAAGTGGATTTGGCGATAACAGCCATGAGATTAAAATCCAAATTGCTTGACCAAGCAGAAATAACTACATAATTGACCGGGATTGACCTTACGCACAAGTAAAGTCTAAAGCCGATTAAAGATACGCATGGCTGACGTCAGGATGGCCTGTAATTATTTTTGGTGGGTTTTAGCCAAAGTTAGTCAAAGTGTCCGTCGCTCCAGTTACCAGGCAGAGGAACAGACATCAGCTAAACATTGCCTTGTGTTTGGTGATAATTAAACTACTGTAGTGACAAATTACACTAATCAACAATGGTGGAAATTCTAAACGTAATTTAAATGTCATATCACTGAAACGTTATTATCTGATTGCCGTTGAGCTGTAATGAGATTCTGCACAATCCAGAAAACAATTCAATTACAGCCCATTTATTTTGAATCTAGAACAAATACAAGAACACGAGCTAATGTGCTTAAACCATGTTAATGGACGTCTATGGTTCTTCGATACAAGCTGCTTCCTCTTCTTCTGAGAAACCGGCTCATTGTACTGTATGAAGCATAGTCGATCCGTCTAATAGCGGAGCCTCGTGCCCGTGTGCTGTGTGCGCAGCTTAAATAGTTACTGCCGTGCCCCGAGATCACGACTCTCACCTAAACTCGCCACAGGGCGGAAGCCACACCGGCCGTGACATTTTCAGTCCGGAGAAATCCATCCGCGTTATGAGATAATTAAAGTCGATGACTGTGTGAATGTTACCGAACATTAACAGCTGCAAGACAGGATTCTGACACATTTGACGGAACCCACGCAGCTTCCACATGTGGACTGATGTCACAAATTGACTACTGTATGCACAAGCGCGAACTAACTCACTGAACTCACGAGTAGTTATTTAGATTCCAGGGGATAATCCAATCAGCGTCTCCATCATTACAAACCCAATGGATACGGGTGAACGCCTCGCCGTCCACAGCAGTCATTAAGGCTCCTTGGGCGTCGCTCTCATTACCTCGCTCTTAGTGAAGGAATCAGTTAATAGGTTAGAAGGAAGCGACTGAAGTTGGAGAGAGAAAAGGACACTGCGATCTCTTTTTTCCATTCTTTAAGCCATCCATTGTTGGAATCGATTGTTCTGCTTTAGTGAGTCCCTAAGGAGCCATTTAGACTAAGTTGGCTGTGGACTGCAACGCAATCTCTCTTTCCCTCCCCCTCTCTCCCTCGCTGTCTCCCCCACACACACCAGAGACCAGTAGCTAAAGGTGTTCTTAATGGGCCAAAGTTTGATTCACTGTCAAGCGGCCAGAGATATGCAGTTCCTAGTGAGTGGAGAAGCAGCCTGGGAGATGGATTTGTTTCCCCTCACAACATAAATCCACTCCTCGGCGAGTGTGTGCGCGCGCATGCGCCCGTCGGCGCCCGTGCGTGTGAATGCGGGCCTTGTTGCCAGCTTTTTAAAGATCATTCATCGGAGTGTTTGTGTGATTTGAATGCATAATATTATTGTCCATCAGCGCACTGACAGGCTGGTTAGTGTAGTGGAAGCAGCCTTGTGCTTAATGCGGGTGAACTGTCATCTCGCTGCTTCCCTTTCAGCTTCCTCCTTTAACCATCAACCTCAACAGGCTGCTGGTTTAATTAATAGCGTAGACAGGACAACTTGTGAGGAATAGCCCCCTGTGTACAGATGTGGGACTCTGCCCGGACGCGGCTGCGCATCCGCCCTCACTCCCTTTTCCTTATCGATTATCTCAGCCAAGCGTTTTCGGAGACAGCTGACACGAAGTGTGTGTGTGTGTGTGTGTGTGTGTGTGTGTGTGTGTGTGTGTGTGTGTGTGTGTGTGTGTGTGTGTGTGTGTGTGTGTGTGTGTGTGTGTGTTTGTGCAGACTGTGCCACTGTGTGAACTTTCAATTAAAAATAACTCTACTGTTCATACTGTACCCCCCCCCCCGGTGGCAGCGATCAATTACTGGCGTCAATAAAGACAACCCAGTCTGTCAGGAAGCCCCCACCGGCCTCCGGGCCCGGTGGCAGCAGTGCGGGGGGGGGGGGTTCCTAATTGAGAGTGTCTTTCACTACCAACTGTACCTCTGGAACTGACTCAGCCTTTAATCCCGTTACGCAATTACAACTTGCACAGGGTCGGAGCCACGAGGCCACGGAACGGCAGCGTGAGGAAGAGGAGCGGAGGGGAAACACAGCAAAGCAGGCGCGTGCGCTTTCGGGAGCGCCAGCGTTCTAATTCCTGTGCTTTTATGCAAAGACGCAGAAAAAAGAAAATCTGCCAATTCACCTTTAAGCGGCGCGAGTGAACACCGGCGGCACGAATCATTTCCAAAACAAAATTACACAGTTCAGTGGATAAAGCTTTGATTTGCTGACATGGTTCAAAGCCAAACGAGGTCATCGCTAGTTTCGGGAAAATGTTTTGAGTCCCCGGCTTGTTATTGTAACAGAGGATCAAATGCTAGGGTTCGGAAATTTCATGCACGGGTGTTATCATTCGTTTCCAACAACAAACACAAACACAAGTGAAAACTGAACTTTTTGCCAGTTGGTAGAAACAAACCCAATCAGAGCTGAGCCGCGTTGCCAAGAAGCTCCTGCAAAAGTATTACTAAAAAAACATCACATGATATTATGTGAAAATATCAAGGTTATCATGTCTTTGCATACTCAGTGCATTCATATCACAGCAATTTATTCTTCTGTGATACAGACTTTGATACAAACATACGTCATACTGTACATTTTCTTCCCAATATTTAAATCTAATAAAAGGCAAAATCAGAGCAAACGTTGTGTATTAATGGTGGAAATGATTGGACCCCCAACAAGGTCATTCTCAGACTGAACAATGAAAAGCATTGGAGTCTGAGCCGGCTGCAAGTTGTTTTAAGAAAAACGAAGCTTACTGTTTATTGAGAATAGAATTAGTCCTTGGTGGGTGTATCCCCCCCCCCACACACACACACACACACACACACACACACGTGGACATGAAGTGGTCGCCCCTGATCTGCTGCACAGTTGGTTTAACCCTCTGGAAAAGCTTGATCCCAGATAATCCTCGGACTTCTGATAATACACACTTTGCTGTGCGAGCATCACTGCAGCACAGCCGAGCCTGGAAAATACCGACCGGGGGCCAGAAGACGCGCGTCGACCGGCTGATCGCGCGCTTACACGGGGCGATTTGTCTTCTGAGTGGAGGGGGGTTTGCTGAGCAAGAGCTGGAAATACTGTGGAAGAAAGAGGAGCAACGCTTCACACAACACACCATCACAGAGAAGAAGAAAGAGCAGAGGAGGAGCTCAGAAGCTGTTTGACTTCAGGTCCCTGGTGTCACCATCAGCGCTCCCCTTGATGCTGACCTTTGACCTCGCTCTAATTTAAAAGGACACCCCCCCCTCCCGCCGGCCCCTGCACTTCACTGCCATCATCTCCTCATTCTTTTACCTCCTCACTGACTCCCAGCTCTCAATCCCTCAATACATCCCAGACTATATTGTAGCCGTCTGCGCATTGGAGAGCAGTAATTGGGGTTATCTCTGCAGAGGAGTGCGTAAATGACTGGAGCGGTGAATCAATTCAAGTACAAGTTTAGCGGAGAGAGAATCAGACCTGAATCCTAAATAATACAAATGCACACTTTACACTGGTGTTCTTTTATTGACAGAGCCTTTAGCTGAGCTGTGTATTGGTTTCCAGCCTGGAACTGGGCTGAGGCCTCAAAATAAGCCTCCCGTTTTAATTCCATATAAATGTCACTGTTTCTGGCAGCAATAAATTTATCATAAATAATTAGTTGTTTGTCAAGTGTTGCTTGAGTTTTGCCGCTCTTATTTGTTCTCCTTTCTGTGGCCATTATCTGTTATGTCTCAGCTCTTGGCAGCGAACACATTTAAGGCATCAGAGGAACATTATGTGTGAATTCAACCATAATGAAAACGAATTAGGGTTTTAAATTAAGCCGCGCGTGAGTTTAGTTGGGTATAGAATTTAAATGAGTCAAAGTGTTTATGGTTCCGTTTAGTTGTAAGAAGCTTCACCAATTTTCCAAGGACACTTACTTTACATTTACATTTACATTTAGTGATGCTTTTAACCAAAGTGATCATTAAGCGAGGTTCAAAGAGAAACACAGGAAGCCGAGGATGCGCTGCTGCTTCGTCCCTTCGTCACCACCTGAAGTTACACCTCTCTTAATAGAAGAAGACTCGACCAACTTCCTACTAATTGCTCTTTTTTTCTTTTTTATTACCGAGCGTGAACTCAGGTTGAAGCATCCTGGTCTCCATTCTCCTGCAGTTATTCTTGTTTCTCGATTGATTTCTTTCACACTCTTCTATGTAATTATCTCATGGCCTCAGTGCTCTGCTCAGATTTTTTATTTCACTCGTTCTAGTCCTTCTACTCATTGTCACATTTTCCACCCTTTTTACTGCTCAGTGACTCTCAGTCCATCTTTCCAATTCCCTTCCAGTATCTCCCTCTCTCTCCTTCCTCCTCCAGCCTTCTCCTCTTCCCCCTCCTCTCCTGGGACACCGGCTGATAATCTGGTTGAAACATTCTAGGCTCTTCTGCTTTCGTTTTACTCCCCTTCCCTTCTGCTCGTCTCTCTGCAGCCCCCAGACCCCAGTGGACTTGATCCACTGTCCCTGATGTCGCCCCATCCTCCCTTCCCAGTCGCTCCCCCTCTCCACTCATCTTTCCTTCAGTGCAGAGTGAGATAACGCTGCATGTGTCCATGTCCATGTACTTCTCCATTTCTTCACACTCCCCAAAGGACACACACACACACACACAGACCCACATCCAGCTCTGAGACTCCCTGAGTAAACAACCGGCAATAACGATAGCGCGCCTTGTACGGGTTTATCTCTGCTTGCTCTGGAGTATTTACCCCGTGTATTTGCACGGAGCACATGTTTGCCTGCATAAGTGCGCTCTCCCACATGTATGATGCGTTACGCGCCGCCCGTCTGTCTCCAAATCTGTGCTTGAGAAGGTCAGCGAGGTGAGAGCCTGCGGACTCTGCGACACATACTAAGCAGAAGATGCAGTGGGAAGGATGAGGGGTGAAACAGGGAGAACCTCAGGGCCAGTCACGACCTTTGAGATTCAGCCTCTTGTCATGCTCATCCAGGCTTCACATCCAGACCTTATATTTCTGCAGTGTCTCTTTCTCTGCAACTATTTTATCCGTCACTATCCCTCAATCCAAAATAACTTTTATATATTTAATCGATAATATCTATGTAATGGCTATATATGAAGTTGTATGCATGCTCACTCATTATGGACCAAGCCATATTTGAATTTGTCAGGTGTTAACAGCCACAAGAGCAGGATTAGACCTAGAAATGAGTTTGAGCTGTGTCTCTGTCCAAGGTCCTGAAATGCTCCTCCTGCGTCTGCTGCGCTGGCATCGGTCTGGAGATTAGGCTAAGCAGAAAGGGACACGGCTGCAGACGAAGCGTCTCCAGGCAGGTGTTTGGCCTGAAGGAGAGCGAACGCGCTAATCGCTCATTTCACACCTTCCATTTACCTTCATTCAAGTCTGTTTGTTCTGCTGCATGTGACCTTGTTGCCTTTCTCCCCTTCTACTTCCTCTCCGTCCTAAACAGCCCGAGCTGCACACACGGAGACAGCAGCAGCTCTTTCAGGGTGGCCGCTGGCCTATTGATTTTCTCCCCTGTTTTTTTCCAACCAATAATGCCCAGTGGAGGTTGTCAGACAGATTGATCGGGATGTGTTGAAGAGTTGTTTGCACGCGTGTGTCTGTGTGCTCCCACGTCGGCGTTCTGTGTTGAGCGAAAACGTGCGTTTTCAACACTCGACGTCCCCTTCGGACGAAAACGGCCCGAACGATCAATGAGAAAATCAGGCGCATATACTGTAGACGGAATACAAACATCAACCGGGGTGATGCTCTCTGATAACAATCAAACGTGCTGAAAGGCACAGATAAAGTGATAGGACAGAGCATGGTTTAAAGCGCCGTCCCTTCCTGGAAACCCCGCTAGCGTGTGACGGCTCAATGCTCATGGCTCCCGAACCTCGAACCTCCAGCGCTGCTCATTCCGCGCTCGTTTCTGCACAGACAAAGGCGGCGGCTCCGTGAGACGATCATCTCAGACGGCCTGCAGATGAAAAAGCTGCTCCATTCCCCAGAAGCAAATTGAAACGCTATGATACTGAAATGAAGGTTAGCCAGGTGGCTCGCGAAAAGACACAACCAGCCGAAGGAGACATTACAAAGCCATTTTAAATGGAATGACATTTGGTCCCTCCTGAGACTAACCGTGCGTTTGCGTGTCGTCTCTAATGTTAGAAGAAATCAAGAACTTCTGCCAAGTCATTTTCAAAGCCCGAAAGTTACAGTAGGAGGAAAAGAGGAGACATTGGTTTCATCATTTCAGGGCTAAGAGGATGCTGAGTCCACCTTTTTTACGGTTTCTCCACATCTAAGGGTGGTTTCTGTGTTTTCAGATTGTTTCCTAGGATTTGAACGCACCGCGCTGAAGGCCTGATCTGAAACAGTTTGTCGTATTCACTGGCGTTTGATGAACATACTGCCTCACCGACATTCATTTCCCCTCGGCATTAGAGCGTTTACGTCCAAACTGTCAGCCTTTAATGGGCAATCAGAAGGCGTCGCCCCTAAAACTCACAATCAAACCCGACTGCACATTTCGCAGCGGGGGACCTTTAGTTAAGACGTACACTAGCCGTTCGTGCTGTCTGGGTGTTAATGCATGGTTAATTACACGGCAGCCGCGCCGCACAGATTCTCTCTGACCTACTCGTTAACCTTCCTCATTCAATAAAGCAGAAGACGTAAGCTTTTCACCGCCGGGCCCCTGTTTTCTGACTGCTCAACACATTCATTTTTCTTATTAAGTCATGGCCAACGTCCGACCCACTTTGGCCAATACATTTATGAATTAACATGTACGATAACGTGTCCCCTGTTGCCGGTTGGTGTGATTAGACTCCGGTGCTGGACGAGGCCCGGGGCGGCGGGTGCAGTTGTTTTGCAGTGGCTGCTGGTCATAATGGTTTAAGCGACAGGTGCGTGACCTTGCTGAAGGACGCCCCGGCTCTGGCTCTTAAGTCCTCCATCTCCCCAATCGATGCGCTGCTATTTTCCCTCCGTGGCTCTGACGCAGGGGTCACACCACAACTCAACAGCTGTCCCTGGGACAGAGAAGATCCGTCACACAGCCATGCGCGCCCCCAACGTGAAGCGGAGGGAGCGGCGCTGCCATTTATAACTGCTGTGTCCCCCGATGAGGCCCCGCGGGAGCGGCAGGTTGAAAGGTTCCACTCATCCACATTGTTGAAATTTGAAGTGGGAGCTCGATACAGTTCAGCCAGTGGGAGCCGCTCCCTCGCTGGGTCAGGACTGTAGCTTCATATGCCGCTTTACGTGAAACCACAGCTCTCCTGGAAACTTAACACACAGGCAGATATTTCTTTAAGATGTTGAAATTGATGATGATTGTGATGAGTGCACGTATTGACACTGATAATAGTGCTGCTGAGGCTGGTGGTGGTGTTAATGGTGGTAATGATCATAGTGGCAGAGCATAGAGCTTCTGCTCTTATGATGATGATGAGGCTTCTTTGCCTTTTTTTCCTGTCTGTATAATTATTCTTTAATATTATATCATAATTATTTATACAGCAGTTAAAGGAGAACGGTGGCTCTTCCGTCATTCACTCTTGTCATCGGCGATAACGCACCTGTTGTTTCTTTCTTCTTCTATGGTTTGCTGTTCGTGATCTGCCTGAATCGCACCTCCTCCTTCAGGTAGGAGAACCTCTTCATTATTCCGCACAATGACAACATGGCCTCTCAGGACCATTCATCAGCGCCGAGCCCTAATGTAACGTTTCCACGTGTAACTGAAGCATTTTAATTTCTTCCCCTGCTTTTTTTTTTTTTTTCATCTCGCTTTTTCACACGCCGCTGAGAACAAGCGGAGGAATAAAAGCCTCCGATTTTCAAATAGACATTGGTGTCACAGTCCATGAGTCACAGGGCAGTTCGGCTCTTGGAGGCGCTGTAAGCGGCGCCGCCTGCACACACACACACACAGAGGGATATTACACACACACTGGCTTTGGACTTCATACGGCATAAATCCTCCAGAGCAGGTGACAGGTTGATATGCAGCCACGGGCGGGTGGGGTCACGCTGCATCCGTCTTAACTGCAGCTCAGTGGAGACTATTAACCAGTGTTTGAGGCAGACACTCTAATGCTGATGATCAGGTTGTGTTAGATGTACGGCACTTTTGATATGTTGGTATAGATTTTTTATCCTTATTTTTTATTTTTGAAGTAGGAAGGTTTTGTTTTTTTCATTTAGACCCAGATCGAATGTTTCTGTATTTATTTCCTTTTCTGACAACTTGCTTTGCTTGTCAGACTAATCACAAAAGTGATTGTTTAGATAAGTGTCTGTTATTACCAGCAGTCATATGAGTCGTGGTATAGAAGCAATCGCTGACTCATATACAGTCTCCTTGGTTTTAAGAATGGACTGAGCTGACCTTTGTAATGTGATGTCCACAGCTTTGCTTCCTCTGTCGCCTGTGAGCATCCAGCTCATGAATTTGAAACGTGCTTCTTTAGTGTTTATAACTTGTTCGTGCTACCCCTCTGCTCTCTATCCGTCTCTCCTGAACATTAATCTGCATTATTGACGTTCAAAAAGTCAAGCTGACTCATACTGGCTGTCGCTCTGCAGCGTGCGCTCACTCCTGCTTCGAGGATATTAGCATTCACCTGCAGAGCTTCTGATCCGACATGAATGTCTGTGTGTGTGCGTGCGTGCGTGTGTGCGTGCGTGTGTGTCTGTGTCTATGTGTGTGTGTGTGTGTGTGTGTGTGTGTGTGTGTGTGTGTGTGTGTGTGTGTGTGTGTGTGTGTGTGTGTGTGTGTTGTGCGCTCCCCGGTCATGCATGTATTCCGCTCTGTGCTGTCCACATGGCCACATGCTGAAGAGGCTTCACATCCAGAGCGCTGCTGCTCATTTAGATAAGAGCAGCTGCACATTCGGGGCGTAAAACAGAGGGCCAGGTCCACGGCCCGTAGATCAGCCAGCAGCTGCGGATTTAACGGCGTTTTAGCTGGGAATTTAGTGGAGAAACTGGGACTAATCCTGTTTGTAAAAAGTCACAGGTAGAGGGATTAAGGCCTGTTGTGTTGTCAGCCACAGCATAGACAGTTGGCAGCAAGAGGCAAGATGTGAATGTGTGTGTGTGTGTGTGTGTGTGTGTGTGTGTGTGTGTGTGTGTGTGTGTGTGTGTGTGTGTGTGTGTGTGTGTGTGTGTGTGTGTGTGTGTGTGTGTGTGTGTGTGCTCATGAAATGTTGTTGTGAAGTATGTGAGAAGTGCCAGAGGGATTTGCCAGGATGGGGAGAATAACTGACCTTCAGTACACACACACACACACAACACACACACACACACACACACACACTAACACACACACACACACACACACACTGGAACGTGCAGTCTGTGGATATTGCATTACATGCTTATTCATTCACAACGATCACAGAGCCTGCGATGGGGAAAAAAATAAAAGCAGTCTTATTCACCTTCACACTTGCACTACGTCTTCTTTTCAATTTGGCAACAAAGGCAGATTAGCAATAAAGGACACTGTAACGTTTGTGTACCAGCGGTCAACTAACTACACAGCCGCCCATTTATGTTCTATTACTATTTCGCGGGTATTGTTTCTGTTTTTTTGCCAATTAGTTTCACCAGAGAAGCAGCTTCATTGTCCAAGAATGTTTGTACAAACAGGGATTTGACTCCTGCACACCAGCAGCGCTTGAATCCTCACACTACCATAAACTACAACAGTAACAGTAACGGGATTCATTTGCTGCAACTTGGGCCCAAAACAGTTTGTATCAAACCATTTGATACAAAACAAGGCTACTTTCAAACTGAAGAAATTTCTGGGTTGCAGTTGCACTGTACTTACTGTATTATGCACAATGTAACCTAATCTACAGGATGCCACCAAACGTCTTTGCCACATTTAACTTGGCAGAGCAGCCTGTAATGATCGGCCCCCTCTGTGTTCGCTGCCGGCCCCTCTCTCAGACACACTCATTTCAACACACTCTTTTCTCTCCCTTTTACATCACATCTGCAAATCTGGCTTGAGTTGGGCGCCTCTCTGTGTCTTTCCACTGTGCTCTTTGTTGTCTGTCTGACCTTCACCCACAATAGTCTTATTCCTTTTATTTTGCGTCTCAAGGCCCCCAAAAACCTGCAACTTACAAAGCAGGAATATTTGTTTTATGGGAAACCCTGGAGCTTATGGGCTGCAGCCAGTCTTATGGCTGGAGCCTAAAAGTGCAGCTGCAGCCTCGCTTCTCTTTATCTACTTCCTTCTTCCAATTTCATTTAATTCTAGGACACGAGGGGAAGGCAGAGCTTTAAGATTATTACAATCAAGCCTTCGCTGCTTCGATGATAGTCTTCTAGTTTGTTTCTTTTAAAAGCTTCCTCTTCCTCTGTCCGTATCAGCATTTCTCTGCCTCCCACGTGAACTGTCTATCTGTTTTAAATACAAGATTCATGACAAACCCACGCTGCCGTATAAATCTAGTCTGTTACAGGCCTCTCTCCAGGACGGACACAGGCCCTGATATAATTATACTTCCCGATGCTCTTCAGTAATAGTGACGGCAGTGAATTAACTTTCATACACGCGTCATTATGCCCCTCCGTCATGCACACACACTCCCTTTCTTTCTCCCCATTTCTCATGCAGAACTTTTTACCTCCCCAGAGGTGCTGATAAAATAATTGAGAAAAGGTAGGCGGGAGGAGATAGGCGGCCGACCCCGTACGACGCCGGGCCCAGCCAGCCGGCAGTATATTCCTCACTTATTAATTTGACTTCATGAATGAGTCGGCATTGTGCTGTGAAAATGACTAGAGATTAGTAGTGATTAAAGAGGGAAATCAGTTAACATAAGCACCACCCCCACATCCTCTCCAGCATCCCTCCTAATTAAATGCAGCCATGTGGAGCTGGGGCTTGTCGAGCCTGACTCTCTCCTGGGCTCCACTCCTGAAGCCCGCATATCAAATATGTAAAGCACTTTCGATAGCGGACAGATGGAATTAATTATTCCCCGCTAGTTGACTGATGAGGCTACAAGAAAGTTAGTGTGGATAATCATTTGTGACATGAATGGCACGCTGTTGTTACGTTTGGCCGCCTCCGTGTGAGGTGGGGGAGCGTCTTGTTTTCCCGGGCTTCATCAGGTTTTAAGGTGGCTTTGAAGCCGTGCCTCACTCCTGAAATGATGAAGAAACGATGTCTAGAGTTCGTTACTGACCCTTGGCTTCATGTGTGTGGTGAGAAAACCCATGCCGATGTATAATTAAAGGTATCTGTGCGTTTCAGTCATGTAGGTCACAGCTTTCAGCGGCTGCTGGACTCGCTTTGAGGGGAGGATGCTTCGCCCTCCTTAAAGCCATGTGGACGGAAGGAACTCAACTCAAGTCCAGTTGCCTCCGAACAGTGTTTATCCAAGCGCGCTGCAGGAGCTGGGCTCTGACTGTAAGGCTGCCTTCAGCCAGAGGGCTGCTGTCAGCGCGCACCGCTGCCCTGACACGGCCTTGAGCAAGGCATTTAGCCCGCTCAGCGCTCCGGAGGAAGCCCACCCGCCCCAGCCTTCCGGTATCGCGGCCACGCGGGTGTTTGTCAGGCGCACAGGGAGGCGCATTCCTCTGCACCGGCAGTGAAGACATCGCCCTGCTCGTTTTTATCGCACAGATGCAGGAAAACGCCCATTCTCGCGCGTGTACAGTACAACTCATTACCAGCCAGCGAAGGGACGGGGTGAGCTGACGGTACAACTATTCCCCATTCGTCCCTGCCGCTGCAGCTCATGAGCGGAGACGCGCCCCATGTATTATAGATGGAGTGGAAAGGGGTGGAGGCGGCGAGCAGACGCTGGTGGAGGAGTTCTCGCATGAAGAATGGAGGAGCTCGGCAGCGTCTCTGTTGTTGGCGGTGGGCACACGGGCACTTATACACAGGCAGCGTTCGTGTTTTTATCACTGCCTCTCAGGAGCGGCAGGGTAAGAATGGGCCGAGGGACGCCTGAGGACGGCACCTGACCCGACAACATTCACACCCACCACAGCCCGGCAGCGCGACTCGATGGCTCGATGTGGAAGAACTCACATTTTCCCCCACGTCTAGTTTTAATTTCAAAGTGTGACTGTGGTGAAGTGTGTGCGTCACTCCCATTAATGTCGCACTTTGTCTTGAGGCTACAAGTTTGTTCAGTGTGTGTGTGTGTGTGTGTGTGTGTGTGTGTGTGATGTTCAAGTTGAATAATGTGTTTGTTTTTTTTGTGCCGTCAAAAGCAAATGAATCACATCTAGAACTAAGGTGTGAAAATTCAGCATCTGTTGTTCTGGTACCTTCATGTGTAAAATCAAAACTAATTTGAAAACTCTTAACGCACTTAATAGTTTTTTTTAATTCCTGCATAAAAGCTTTGTGCATCAAAACCCTCATGGGTGCACAGCAACATCATTATTCCTCTATGCTTTATCTTCATTCCTTAAATGTACAGTATAACACCAGGATTTAAATTAGGTTCGCTTGATTTGCCTGATATTGATTTTTACTCTGTGTGGTCAATATTGCAGATCTGGTGATTAAGGAACACTGACGGGTAAAGTTTTATTTGTGAGGTGCCTTTGATAGGAACTTTGCTCACATAATGTCTTTGCCCTCGGTGGATGGTTTTACTCCCCTTAGTTACAGTATGCGCCGCAGTGTGAATCAAGCGCACCTTGAGTTGGTTACGGAGCGCTATACTTCACTCTGAGCTGAAGGCGTCAAGGGCTTTCGAGCCGCTTTACCTGAAGGATGAGCGCGACGAGTGACAATTACTGTACAGGACGCTGACAAACTGTGGCCCCGTGGACATCATGACAGCTAATGGAGGAGGCGGAGGAAACGAGCACCAGCGTCGTTGCAGGGCCGGAGGCACGCGCGCGGGTCTTTCTTCACATCCTGATCTGTATTTTGAATCAATGTGAAAATTGAGTTTTCCCACGAGACTCTGAATATTTAAATTGGATTGTTTTGTGTTCACGGCGCTGTTGCACTGTGTCAGCACGTGCGCGCGCGCGTGCGTGCGCCAGGTGTAATTTGGAAACCGATGAATTCCCTCGTTTGTTTTATGAATTCATTTAAAAGAAAAGTCATATTTGGCTGAAGGATGGAGGCAGCAGTGCCCCTCCGCGCTTCACTGTACGGTACTGTATGTGTCTGTATGTGAGGGGGTGGTGCTGACTGGCAGCGGCCCTGCAGGGGCCCGGCGGCCCAGTGGACCGGTACAGAGCCTAATCAAATAGTCACGCTTCAGCCGCGGCTTCGGAGCCGACAGAGAGGCTGCACTTTGCCAAAGCAGCGCCGCGACTTTGTTTCAGCGCTCGGATGTTTAATGTCCATGCATCTTGATGTACTGTTGGAGCCCAGAGTCCAGCTATGACGTCATACAGGGGTGAGAAAAAGCTAGAGCGTGCTTAAACGACCAAATTTGACAAAGCATTGTGGGAAATTTAAACAATAAATCAATGGTGGGCTTTTTTTCTATTTCTGAACTGAATGTCATCGAAGCTGAGCTGACGATCGAGGACCAATTACCGAATGTGAAACTCTCCGCGGCTTCTTCGAGTTGAATGCGAACCTCAAGAGGCCCTTCTGCTCGTAAGGTCGCAAATTTTGCGGTGAAGTGTGCGACCGTCGCATCTCCTCCAAGTGTCGTCGCGGCCGCGTGACTCTTTTCCGCGTGTTTTTTCAGTGTGAGAGCTGAGCGAGAGCGGCAGCGCCGACGTGGGACGAAGCCAGGTCCGTCGGCGCCGTGGCCCCGGCTCCACCAGCGGCCTGTGAAACAGACTATTCCAACACATGCCGTCGCCGACACACATCACATGAGAGATCACATGTTGACTCGTTTCATTCATTTCTCACTCAGCGGTTCCAGTCGTTCGGTGGCAGCGGAGGGATGAGGTGTGGAGGGAAGCCGAAGCCGAGATCGGCCCGATCGATTTCTAAATAGGCGCGGATTTGCGGGCACGTTCCCTTTTTCTGCGATCCTAATTTGCATTGATTCTGATTTGGTCAAGTGCGGCCGAGGAAGGAGCTGGACAGCGCGAGTGGTGTTCAGGGACCACGCTAGGGTGGAAATAAATGGCTTTGTTAAGCTTTAGTAGCTTATTCCATACGCAGGGAATAGCAGAGCAGCCATCACTCCAGTTGAAGCACTTCTGATTAAGTTTGCTCCTGAAAAACATGCATATTTGGCTTCGAGCAGCTGCTCTAATGAATATTTTTATAATTAATGAGGAATCCAGTGCCAATTTCTAATATAAACAGGGCCTCTTGTAGGATGCAGCTGAGAGATCTCTGTGGGTTCCGCAGGTTGTGTGTGTGCTTTGTGTTTTTCTCTGTCCCACAGCTGCTTCCATCGACAGCAAGCTCAGCAACAGAAAACATACAGAATGCAATAAGGGCCGGTCTGCTGCTGTTGAGCCTCAGCTTATTGGGTACGAGGCTGGTCAACCTCCGTCCACCGCCTCCTTAAAAGCATGGGTCGGTCTCTGTTGTAATAAGGATCACATCAGGAGGGTTTAATCTGACAATTACAGTCAAATAGTCAAAGCACAGAGAGGAGTTTTACCCCAAATGTGCAGCATTTAAGTGCTGCCATGTTTTTAATTTGAATCTTATCTGAATTTCATTGATTTAATAACCAATCTGAATTTCTATTGGGGTAATATTCTTTCTTTCCTTGGCAGTCAAATGAATTCAACTTTTGAGAGCAAATCTTTGATATTACAGCGAAAAAAAATGGCCAAAGAAATGGTTTGATATAGAAAATGTATCAGTTACTCTTAAAAGAAAACAATTTACCTGGAAATCATACGTTTCACATCTTGCTTTTGAAATTCGCCCACCTGAATGTGACGCGCTGGGGGCTGTGGTGCAGCTCTACTGGCCAGGCTGTGCTCCCCCCTGCTCTAATGGGCTGATGCCTGGCTTTAGAGGCAGTCCAGGAGGAAGGAACGAGGTCGTGTGCGGTTTCATGGTCTCCTGTCGCAGTCAGATTTATTCCCCATGTCTCCGGGGAGACGCACAGCGAGTGTGTGCGTGACTTACGCCTCCTTCGTTCTCTTTTACTTCCTTTGTGACATTTCTGATGCGCTGAAGCCGAACCTGATGTCAGTGACAAACCTTATTGTCCCAGACTCCAACTAAGCGATAGCTAATTGTCATTCTGAGCAATAGGAGTTAACATGTCATGCTGGGTTTCCATGGTAACACCTCAAGTTCCCACACAGAAACAATGCAGAGACTGGGTGTCTGACCTCATGATATTTTTATGAATAGCTATTGGTATTAGCTTGGTAAATCCCTTCAGCGGGCACAGTTTCTGAAGAACGGTTCTATATTGTCATTTTAGAAGCAACAAGTTGAAAGAAAAAAACAACAACAATGCAGTTATTTGGCATATAAATTTTCCTTTCCG
The DNA here is from genome assembly GCF_900634795.4 of Betta splendens. Taxonomy (NCBI): domain Eukaryota; kingdom Metazoa; phylum Chordata; class Actinopteri; order Anabantiformes; family Osphronemidae; genus Betta; species Betta splendens. Next base: position 14,334,837 of record NC_040893.2, read on the forward strand.
CTGGCAAAATGTTGTACAGTACATTAAGTCTGGACTCGTCTGTCAGCCCTAAGTGCATGCATTTTTCATTAATTCTTGCCTCGCCGGCGTCCTTCAGTCTGAGACGTATCTCTGGAGTGAACATCTCTCGCTGCCACTAGCATGTTTTTATTATGTAAATGTGATGGGATCATTTATGAAGACATGCCTGCTGGAATAGGTTTCTCATCTTGGGAAATGCTCATGTTATATAACTGACGGGCCTCGATTGACCTGTATATAGAATACAGTAGAAATCAGGGACCTGTTACAAGCTGGAAACGGCAACGCACGCTTTGGAACCTGGATCTACTGGTTTGGACCTGTAGGAACAATTTCATGACTGACTCATAATCCAGTTAAAGAAATTCCACATCTTGAGGAATAAAGCCGTTATCTTTTATCTCCCCATTCATAAGTTCCACGGCGACGCGACAGGATGAGGTTCACAGTGGGGTCATTACACGATGGCCGCCGCTGTTTTGCCGCTCGCGCGCCATCTGGCACCATTATCAGAGGCCGTTACAGCGAGACGTGGGAAGTACGAGTGGAGGAAGTCGCTCCGGCGCCGTACGGGGGCCGCCTGGAGGATGCGGGGGGGGGGGGGGACGCACGCAGCGACTTCCTCAAAAACATCATCGCTTCTTTTCGTAGGAAACCTCTGAAATTAGCTGCCGCCGCGATCCGTAGCCTGCGACGGCGATGGGACAAATGCGTGCACGGAGACGGATGGTTTTCATTACGTTTGCACAGTGAAACCGCGTGGCGACGGAACGCAGCCAATATTGCACAAGGACGTTAAGCGAGTGCGGAACAGGAAGAAGCCGCGTGTTTTCGGCTGTTAAAAAGCATCTGAGATCCACTTAATCGCACTTAGCTGTGCTTAGTGCTACAGAGCCGCAGGAGCCTGTGTTTTAAAGCAATAACACGTAGATGTGATGATATGGAAACATTACATCACACCAATAAGACTCACTGTCTCGTCCAGACCTTCACTTTTAATAAGTCTTGATTGACTTTATCCCTGTTGGTTTCAGCCACACTGACGCTCGCTTTATACTGTTAAATGGCTCAAATCGCTATTTAGAACCTAAAAATATGCAGCGTGTTAAAATGAATCAAAGCATCTCAATGCGTGTAATAAATAAAGATTGGTGCTATGAGCCCCATTGACAGGAGGTGAAGTGAGTCAGAACGACACAAGGTCTAATCAGCTCTGTGTTAGACTCACCGGCCACTTTATTGTGTCCACCCACAGTCTACGTAGATCCAAAGCAGCGGCTCTGCCATTAATTCTGCTTCTACAGGCGTCTAATGTATCAGGCTCTAAGCTGAGGCTGCCACTTCCACTATATGTTTATTATTGAGCTCACAGTGGATGCTGGGCCTCGTATCAGAGGTGATGAGTACTAGCTGTTATGGGACGAGGTTCAGGCCACGCTTTCCAGTCTAACTGGGACCCGGAGCTAACTTTGTGCTTTATTTAACCACCAAAGGGGCTTCGGTCGGTTCTGACATCGTGCGGACGTCACCGACACATTGGAGGTCAGTTGCGTCCTTTTTTCTCTCATTTTTAAATCAGTCAGTTTTACTTTTCGACCCCAACATCCGGCCATTTCCAGGTTGCACGTAACCTGAATTTCACCCGTACGCCGGGTTTAAACACTGGGTCTTATACCAATTTCCCTGAGGTGAGCTTCGCCGACACCGCAGCCAAGCACTAAAACGGAATACACTTTTAATTCCCTGCACGCCTGAGCTTCAGGAGTCTGGAGAGAAGATGCTATTTGCACCCATGACAACTCGCAGGTGGGGTTTTATTGGGCTGCGTTTGGAGGATGTGGCCGTCAAAACGGCAGTTAGCGCGCGAGCCGCTAACCGGCGACGCAGCCGCGGAGGCGAGCGTCGTTAGAGCACGACAAAGCGCACACTAGGCTAAGTGGAGGGATGTGCAGGACAACACAAACACGCGTAAGCCGCTTGTGCCCGCTGGCGTTCCTCTGCATCTTGTGCTGACAGCCAGAGGTTATTATTGCTGTGTGGCTGCCCAGGATGCCTGACTAAGACACACACACACACACACACACAAAGCAAGGCCCCCGTACTCACACACCGCCTCCAGACCTCCCACTTGATCCGCCCACCGGCGCTATGGCACCTGTCAATCACGCCCATGTCAGCGAGTGGTTCGTTGGCCGGCCGTGTCAGCGCATCAGTCACCTAATCGGTGGGTCAGAAGGCGGTCGGGCCGTCAGTCCGTCAAACAGACAGCCTGTCATTCACCCACAGTCAGACGCGCAGCTGTGTTTCAGTCATTTTCTTATTTCCTGCTTGCGTTGGCTTGTGAGAAGCTTGTTCAGATATTAATAAATGAAACGCTGCATTTTTCGCCTGATCGCTGCTCCTCTGTGCGCGAAGCGGAGACGGGAGAGTGATGTGTTGGTTCGTCTGCTGTTTCTGGTGATGTGTGAGTGGGTTGGTGGTTGGAACTTGTGCTGTTATAACCTCACATCCTGCCTCATGAGTCGGCTGCAAACGGCCGTCGTACCTGTTGCATTTTAACATTTGGAGTTAGTGAGATGATGCTGCAACCGCAGGGTCGTGTCCTCTAGAACCACGTCACGTTCCTTAGAATGAATCCCGCTGGAGACGTAAACACGGGTGCGTCAGCGCTGGTCTGATGTGGGATGAATGTTTGCAAACCGGGGACTGCGTGGGCTTCAGGTGCTGCAGGAGAACGTGAGTCACTGTGTAGTCAGTAAAAGACCGTCATCGTCCCATTCACCACTTCTCCAAACCTCTAGAAAGGATTGGGAGAAAATCCATCGTTTTTTATTGATTCTAGGGTTTTTATTTCAGACGTTACATGTCAAAGTTAAAAAATTCAGCATCACAATGTGATGAATTGTTAAAACCTTTTTCCTAATTTGTGTTTTCCTTTATTTTAATTTCTATGGTGATTTTCTGAATAATAATAAAAATGACTCTTTTTCTTTCAGTCATTATATTAAATTGCATTATTATTTAAATTATGAAATGTCTTGCTCAGATACATTTTGTTATACAGAACAATGCGCTGAGTCATCGTTATGCTGTTCATGATACATTTTTAATATTCTTTACCCGTGTATGTCCTAAAATGGAACGTTAAGCTACTTTTAGTGCAACTGTTCGAAGCCTGAACTGGATCCACTCCTTTGTAGAGTGAACACAACGCAGAGCCGCCTTTGTGTCGCCTTCATTAGACTCATCTGTCATTGTGTTGTAGTGATAATGAAACGGCATCCGGCTCATTTTCTTGTTATTTCAACACGAGCAAAGCGACGGTCTGAAATCCAAATTCAGTGGTCGGGAGGTGCTCGGGCTTCTTCCAGGCTTCTTCCAGGCTCGTCCTGGTACCAACCTCCGGTTCTGATGGCGAGCTATAAAATATACAGTGATCCATAATGTCCCCTGTCAGTGTCCATGTACTGAGAAGCCTTTTAGCCTGTCGAGGCCAGCGGAAGACTGAAGGGCCTGGTGTGATCCGTCCCTGAAGGCAGAGAGGTGGAAAAACTCAATTTGATATCCTTCAAACCCCCCCTTTAATTCTTCAAGGATCCACTGATGTGTTGTGATGTCGGTGGACGGTGGAAGTAAACCAGGCTGCTCCTGCAGAGAACGTCGGCGCCGCGCGTCACGCGGCGGAAGTCCCAGACATGACACATTGATGACTAATTCATGGGAGCGGCAAAGTGCCTCTCGGAGGATCAGAGCCCGGACGCCTGTTTGTACGTCGTCTCCCGCCGCATCCGAGCCGACAGGTTGAGGACGGCCGCGCGGCGCCGAGATTCTGACTTGAAAGCGCCGCATTCGGAGGAACAACGAACAACTAGCTTTTATTATTAGCTCTCTGGTCTCGTGCCTCAGATCATCACCGTCGCGTCTGAATAAAGTTTAGCCTCCACCGCTTCTCTGGCAGAGACGCACCAAAACCAAATCCGTCCAACAGTTCATCTCCTCAACTCTGTGTTTCCAGGTAAACAAACGCAGACGGCGGACTTCCTCGAAGGCACGGGCTGTGAGCAGGGAACTGGTAACTGTAATCACACGCCTCTGTGTGTTGGCACACGCGCAGAGCTGACATGTCCACACGTCTCCTCCCCGCAGCATGTGTTTGTCGGCACGTTTGCCCGTCCGCGTCCCTTGCTGCGCTCTTCTGTCCGCCCAGATGTGCTCCTTCTGCCAGATGCTGGATGTTATAGATGGCTCACGCATTCGGGCCTTTTAATGGTGCCCGCCCGGCAGCGGGGGGTTCGGGCGCTGCAGGAGGACGGCTGTGGAGCCTCAGCCTGCAGACCCTGGGTCCGTGTGGCCTCTGATAGGCAGTAGTAGTGTGTGTGTGTGGACTTCCTTGCCCGCGGGTGAGTCTCCAGCAGCCGCTGCATTGACGAGTCTAAATAATTCAGTCTCCGGCGCTGTTGTACGACGAGCCGCGCCTCCCGACGTGGCACGCGGCCGCTCGATCTCCAGGCCGACCGAGGTGGACGTGACTTCCCAGGCTGATGCTTCTGAGCTCCTCTAGCGCGGCGTCTCCTTTGCCCGTCGTGTTTATTTGCGGATATGGAGATTATTTCCTCAGTTACCGTTTTAGAAATGCCCAACACCACCACATTAGCGGTATCACTTAGATGCATTATGAGGCTTCGTCTTTGATGTTCCTCCTCTTTGATGTCACCGTGTCCTCTGTGTGACACAAACGGCCTGAACGCACACTGCTCATTTCGAACCGGGAGCTTCATTCGCTGCACGGCAGCCTGCTTTTCACCGGTTGCCTTTTTGATGAAGCTCTGGCACAATGTCTATAAGCTAAACTATTGTTGTGTCGCAGCGTGGCCAAGTGTTAAGAGCAACGGACGAGACAAAAGCCTTGGTTCTGAGTGGTGATGAAGCTAAAAGGGTGCTGCTGGCCTGAGACACAAGGAATCCACCCGGCTCTGACGCGCTCAATAAGTCAAATAGCGGATGCTCTAGAACGCATGATTTAAGTAGGAATAACAGAAATCATGTTCACTAGAATCCCAAGACTCCCAAGAGAGCGTAATATCTCCAAGGATCAGCTCCTCAGACAGTCCAGAAGCCAGTTCACTGTGCCGGGAGCAAACCTTGACAAAAAGTATTTCATTGAAAATGATCTGGGCTGATACGTAACAGAAGCAAAACCATTATCCACATCAGAACATAACTCACTGTTTAGCTGTACAAATATTGATTTATGAATACTTAGATGCAACTGGGTGCATATGCGTAGAAGTAATGAATTAAAACAATTTGTAGCTACAAACATGAGCCCTGTTAAATCCCCGCTTCTGTTTCCAGTGATTTACTATTTTATGTACATGCAAATGCGACGCTCTAGGAGGCTTTCGCGCCAGTTGTGACGGTGCTCCGCAGCTCATTTAATCCCGCTCAGCTGGAAGTGCCGCAGAAAGCGGCCGCGGAGCCGGCGAGCGTGACGAACTGACGTTCGCATTGTGCCGCACATGACGAGTGGAGTTGCTTTCAGCTGGGTGAAAAAAAGTTTATGTAGAAGAGTCAGTGCAGCTTTCTGAAAAAGTGATGAAAGTGTATAAATGAAGAAGGGGGAATAAAAAAAGAAAAAGCAGCCCGACTCCACCAAGACATAACAAAGAGATCCTCAGCTGATGTAAGGCTGCTGTCATGGCGTGTTTTTAATATCCCCGGAGTGTTGGCTTGAATCCTGAGTGTGACATTGTCTCTGAGAGTCAGACTTGAAAATAACGTGAGGTGTGACCACGCTGTCTGGACGGCCTCCGGCAGCCGTAGGCGGACGTCCACACGTGCTGGTTCTGTTGGGATGACATAGGAAGAGACACGCACATAAATAAGCAGGTGTGTAGACGCACGGGGTCCTCATTTTATGGATGTAAAGAATAAAAAGAGCTGCCTCGTACAGTTTGTCACGTTCTATGAGGAGAATGAAGCCACGTTAACCTCTCGACTTCATTTCTGGCAGAGGGAGACGAGTCAAATGTGCTGAGTCGTGCTTTCACGTATGGTTTGGATAAAGACCGAGCCGTTATCAGCGTGAAGCACACTTCAGACCTTGGGATGTGTCTTTCAGACGCCGCCTAATGGACGACGCCGGTGCCGCCGTAATAGTCGGGTCCAATCAATAAGGGCAAACGTGACATGATGCATGACGCCTAATGAGATTTTGGAGTCTGATCGAGCGCTCCCCGCTTTCTTTTTCTCAAGGCGCGCTGGAAATTGGACACGAAATCTGAGCTCCTGTTATCTTGGAAACAGGCTTTTTCCTCACAACTGAAATGAATACATTAGGATGCTGGAGCTGAGCCACGCACGCCACTTATCGTCTCTCGCTATATACTGTAGCCGAGCCTCATTCTATTTCTATTCTGCTCTCGGCGCAGGTTGAACTTGGTGCCACAGCCTCAGAGGCACCGGCTCTTTTTCTAATCCGTTTAGATGGAGACAATTTAACCGAGGCTTAGGTGTCAATGGGCTCCGTCATCATGAGCACATGTTGCTGCTGATCTGTTGCATCAGGGCCAAGTGCAGCGGTGGAAGGGGCAGGTCACAGTCATGTGGAAGCAAAGCAGGTCATTGATTTTATGTTGCCTCCATGTTTAGACAGGAAACTAGCAGCAGTCTGTTGTGTCTTAGTTTGTCTTAAAACTCGCTTGTTAAAACTGACATTTGGAGTTTTTCTGATTTCTTTTTGTTTGATGAGAACAACAGTTGTGATTTGTTCCCCTGCGTGTGTTTCTCTTATTGTGTAAAAGCAGTTGGTTTAGACGAAGCTCTTCATGCTGGAGAAACTGGAAATGAGAGGAAGCTCCACAGAATGAGGGTGAATGCCGCGATAGCGAAGGTGCAGTTTGTGTGGTTAGTGCAAAAACGCTGAGCGGAGCAACAAGAGCTCCTGTGGTGACAACCGGGCGGCGCCGGCACGTCGGGGGGGAGTCGTGGGAAATAATTGAAGTGTTGACTCAGCCCGGTGATCTGGGTCAGGAGAGTGTGTGTTTGCGCGTCGTGGTGGTTGGTTTAAAAGAGCTATAGTAAGAGGCTGCTGTCTGAAAGGCACGGAGGAGGGGGGGCAGAGGTAGAAGTGTGAAACAGCTGTTTTCCATCATCCATCTGGTCCCTTAGATCCCGCTAAATTATATCGGAGCTGGCTGCAAATGCATTGTAGACACACACACACACGCACACACACACACACACACACACACACACACACACACACACACACACACACACACACACACACACACACACACACACACACACACACACACTCAATGAGACCACACAGACAATGTCAACTTCAGCACAAACCAGCAACACATTTCTACAAGATTTAATTTACGGTTGCAAACAACTCCGTGAGGCGTGAAGCCTTTCAACGGGAGCACGCGCCTTAGCAGAGTCCAGTGCAGATGCACCGTCGCAGGAGCCGCTGAAGGGCCACTGTGTTTAAAAGTTGGAGCTGAAGGTTGGCCTCAGCAGCCCGGCGTGGGATGCACAGATGAAAGCACATGTTCTCTGGCATTTAGCGCTCACGCAATGTTCTCTTGGAAGGCGTCGCGGAGAAATGTCACGAACCCGCGCTAGGATGTGAATGTATGGGGTGCTAAGAATAAGGTGGAGACGAGCGGCGTGCACAGCCAGCACTATTCCCGTAGATGCTGAAGCGCAGCCTGAAGCCGGACGAGCTCACTCATTCACTGCAGACAGCGTCTGACAGTCCTCAGCATCGTGAAGCCATTATGAGCGGAGGCTGGATTTAATATGTGTAGCGTTGATTGACACGCATGACTTAAACCATCAGAGGGTGTTGATGCGCAGTGGAAGAACACCCCAGTCAACAAGAGAGTTTTGAAATTCTCCTAAACCCCAATTAGAGTGGATTCTCCTGCGTTTTCAGGTCTGTTGCCAAGACAGAAGCAAAACTGTTACTGTACATAATATACTGTATCGCTGGGGATGACGGATAAGGTTTGATCGCGCACCTGCCTATGGACAGACGCAGTGAGGTGCACGTGTGTCCATCAACATGATCCCACATCAAGAATGGAGTCGCTTTGGAAACGAGAGTTGACAAAGAGTCTCTTTAAAGCCGTCGGTTTCTATTTGAACAAAGCAAAGGTCACAAGAACTGGACCATGATGTGTTTCCACGGCGACTCGATGCTCTGCCTCGCAACCTGCTACGCCTTCGCCGCTTATTTACCTTCACCTCCAGTGTCTCTTTAAAGTAAACAAGCGCCGCTGAAGACGTGCACGGATTCAGTTAGGTCGCATTTTCCCCGGCTTGTTCATGAATTAATAGCTTCGCTCCAGACTGTTTCGGGGACGCGAGTTATAATTCGGTGGCACCAGATGGAGAAAAGCCTCCGATTGTTGTTCAGCTCTTGGCGCGAGCGTGCGGTGACGTGAGAGGAGGTCGTGGGCATCTCCCTTTGCCTCGGTCTCATTAGCGACGTCTGCTTCCCAACACTCCTTCGTCCTCCGTCCCGTGTTCCGTCTGTCTGTATCAGCCACAGTCAACACAGCGCTGTCGGATCACCCGCGCCCGATGGTACATTCGCGAATTCGCCGCGTGCCCGGGTCTTGAGCGCTCGCGGCCCACGCCGGCGTTGTCCGGGGGAGTTGAATCGGTCGCCGACAACGGGAGCTCTGTCCCCCGTCCTCTCCTCTGGTCAAGAGTTCGGTTGTGCTCGCACCTACGTGCTCGGTCACGATCCTTTGAGCACAGCCGCCTGTTGTTGCTTGTCCTTCCGTTCGCTGCATCATTCGCCTCCTCCTTCATCTGAAGCCTCCCGTCTTCGCCTCCCTCCGCCCGCAGCTTGAACAACAGGCCGACATCCAAGCCGCAACCCCCTCCCCCTTCCTCTACCCCCCCCCTCGTATCACCGTCCCAGGGCGAGACTGATAACACGCTGCAGCCGCCCTCCAGTAGCGATTCCTGTGAAATCGTGAGGTACCTGAAGCGGAGGAGCCGCTTCCTGGGGTGGAAGGTTGAGAGACAAAGGACTGACACTGTCTGAAAGAGACCCGTCACGCTGCCTCGGCACGATTCAAATTCGCGAACAAGTTAAGCTTGTTGTTTGAAATGACTTCACTCCTAAACGCTGTGGCCTCATCTGCCACCTCCATGCGAACCGCTGACAAAACAAACACACGGCTGCATTCGATCAAAGAAAAAAAAGCAGCTTCTGACCGCGTGACTCATTCTTACACTTTATTGTTATAGGCTATAGCAGCGTGCAGACTTTTCCGCGAATGCTCCTAAACGGCGTGTTTATGTTGAAGCGACGGAGGAGGACGCGAGGTGACGGAGTCCGACGGGCGGAGGGCGAGCGACGGGCGGTGGAGAGGGAGGAGGCCGGAGCAGCACAGAAGCATAGCGCTGCTGTTCCACGTCGTAACAAACAGGATTCCTGCACACTTAATGATTTAATCTCTCCTGTGTGTGCGTGAGCCAGAAGCACCGCGACAGAAAGGAGTGGAAGAAAGCCTCGCTGTCTTCCCACACTGTCTGTTTGAAATGAGCTTGCCAAGAGAAAAGTCTGATTGATGTTGAATTTCTGAATCCGCAAAAAAAAAAAAAAACAAAGCGTACAAGAAAGACTGTGAAGTTAGTCATGAGTTATTCATGTCAGACGTGTCATTGTCTGGGGCAGCATGAGCCCGGCTGCAGACGTCTATATTTGCCCAACACTTACTCTTTGTATTAAAGCTATTAGCGAACGAAAAGGGGATAAAAACATCAGAAAAATGTCCTCAAAGTGAAAATGGACTCTTTGCTTGGTGGAGTCACGCTCAGCGGAGCAGAATTAGTAAGTGTGATGACAAACAGGCGCCAGGACGCCTCATTGCGTCCTCCGACAGAACGGCCGACGCGGCGGGCTCATTAGAGGCCACAGCAAAAACGCAGGAGGACAAATAAGCAAATTATCAGAATTGGAGCGTTCGCAGATTATCAGCTGAATCATGTTTGTTAAACTGGCTTTACGTCGAGCAGAAGAGAATTAAAAAGCGCGAGTCCTTCTCCCCAGGCGGGTGTTGGAAAGTTTTCACACGCACTCGTGTGTGTGTGTGTGTGTGTGTGTGTGTGTGTGTGTGTGTGTGTGTGTGTGTGTGTGTGTGTGTGTGTGTGTGTGTGTGCGCGCGCATATGTTTGTGCAAATGTGTTTTGGCGTCTGTAGGCGGGCGAAACATTAGTTTATTGGCGACATCTTTCCCCCAAGTCCTGTCTAATGTGGATAAGGGAACGGCCTGTGGCGAGATAGATGGAAGGATGCTGTGTTTATTCCCACAGCTTCGCAGGAGGAGAGGAGGGCGAACGCACCGTCGAGGAGCGATGATTAAGACAAGGGGAGGAAAGAAAAGGGGCCGATTACTGGGAGGGGGCAAATAAGGCTGTTTAAGACTGTGCAGCTTTAAGTTGCATCAGCTCACGCAGTCGATTTTATCGTTGATGAATTCAGCTTCAGCTTCACAGTCTGATCCCAGGCTCCGTGGAGCTTGATTGTTCAGGGGTTTCAAGACGGGAACGAGACAGCTGACGAAACAGAGACGCGGCCGAGAGTTCTGTCGGACGCGATCTTAAAGACAAAAGCCAATTAAACACCGCTGTCACATTCGTCGCTTGTTCGCTTCAGATGCCAACAAATGAGTCGAGAAGGAAATTGCTCGTTGTTACAAAACGTTGCGTAATTGGAAGCGTGCGTATGAAACGCGGCTGTGAGCGGCCTCTTCAGCAGGAACACACGTCTGCGCGCGCATCCGGCGGCGAGCGACCGAGTCTTTACAGATTTACTTCCCACCTGTTGCATCAGCGTCGGAGGCGACACGCTCGCACCGATCAGATCTGGTCGTTCATCGGAGCCAACGTGGAAGCGTTCAATCAGCTGCCGTCAGCGTCATCAACCGGCATCGCTCCACATCTGCTGTCTCGTGATTTCCTCCCACATTCATTAATTTGTACATAATAATAATCTGTGACATTCCGAACTTCCTGTCTGCGCTGACGGTTTAACAAGCCCCACAGTGAGGCCCAAGCACCGTCATGCACACACACACACACACACACACACACACACACACACACACACACACACACACACACACACACACACACACACACACAGGTAGCAGCTAAAGCACTGAGCTCAGGATCACCGCTATCTAGGAACAGGCCTGGGGCGACTCATTCATTTTAAAAACCACTTAGCTTTCCTCCCTGGCGCCGGCGCACGGAGCAGAATGTAAACTTCGCTATAGGCCGTCGGTATATTGGGGGAGGGAGACCTGCGCGCTGCTCATCGCCGCGGGAAGTTGGCTTCTCGGGTCCTCAAAGATCTCTTTGGGAAGCTTTAAAAAAATTAAATAAATAAGATGAAAAATAAAACAGCAGCATTTTTTGGCCGGCGTCGCCCGTGGGACAGGCAGGTTCTTACCTTTCCATTTGGCAACCGCGAGCCTGCTGTCCTGCGTGGGCTTGACAGGAGAATAAATACGGCGTAATAGAATGAGAGTGCGGTGATGTAACTGTGCTGCAATCATCAGACGCCGTGGAAATCGTGCTGTCGCCCATTGTCAGAGTTGGGTTTCGACGGGCGCCTCAATAAGCGAGTGTCCCTCAAAATGTTGTGGGTGTTCTGTAGGGTGACGTGGCATTTAATATAGTCATTAATCAATGTCTTTGTTGTTGTCACGGAGACGTAGTGGAACATTACTGTGATGCGCTCACGTAGGGAAAGAGCTTGGTGTTATTTCCTTTACATCGAGGCGACAGCTGGTTGAAGATGTGACTTCCTGTCCGCCCTCTAATGTGGCGTCTGTGGCTACGCTTCCTATTCCAATGGCTGGTAAAAGTACTATTAAACGTGATACCTCAGAGGAACTCTCTCCACACGCACACACGCACACACACACACACACACACACACACACACACAAACACACACACCCGACAAGGCTTCATTAGCCCAGTACCTGAATGCCGGGGATGTCTCGCTGCTGTGAACTCTGGGTAATAAGCCCGGGACAAAAGCGCCCCTTATTCCGACGGTGCCGCCAACACAGTCGCGCTCACAGACGCTGGCATTAGCATTTCAGGCCGTGAATGGAGAGCGGATCAGAGCGGCGGCAGCTGACAGCGGCAACGCGGGTCTTAACTAGCGGAGTCGCCGGGGGAATGGCGGCCTCGCGCTGAGACGCGGCGCCTGCGCGGCTCAGCTTCCAGAAGCAGCCGGGGGATAATTGCCGGGCCGGTTGCTTCTCCACCTCCTCCTCAGACAGGGTCAGTGCAACGTAAAGAGACGTGCCCCTCGTCAGACTCAAGTCTTAGTGAAAATAAGAGACTAATCTGGGGTGTGTTTGAAGGTGAATAACCTCCTCTCCTCCAGCATCCAAGTGCAACCACTTACTTTTAAAGTTTTTAGTTTATATATATATATATTATTTCTGGTTCAGCTCTAGTGTAATTGCAGTTCACCAATTACTTTTATGCAGCACATTAACTGCGTGTTAAGGAAAAGGCTCGCTGCCTTCAACGAAGCGCTGACCTCCTCCCTATTGCTAATTCATTAACTGAGCTGAGTACGTACACTAACACCTCTGATTGGGCTCAGGTCGGTCGCTGAGTGCTTGTGCAGACGGCTACAGCTTTAATTTACGTGCATCATACAGTATACTCTAGATACTAGACATATAGAAAATGTTCGATGTTGAATTCAGCGAACCTGACTGGGTATTGAATTTAAATTTAAGACTCAAGCCAACCCTTGTGTATTCGTATCCAAACCGAACCCATTTAGACCAATTAGCTTCAAATTTCAACAAAACCCTGAATCCCTAAATAACAGTAGTGGAGGTCTTATGGGGTCGTGGGCCATCATCATCTTTTCCAATGTTCCAGCCGGTCTGCTCTGACCAAGAGGTGTGCTTGAGAGGAAATTACCTGCATCAGCTGACGGTCAGACAGATCCACGCTTCTGTCTCCCGGTGACGTCCTGGCAGGAAGCCACGCAGCCGAGGCTCCGGCTGCTAGACAGCATCAAAGCTCAACCCGCGCACCCACAGTTACATCAGGCGACACCCGGACCTCACAGGGTATTGATTAAGGATCAGCGCTGCTTTAGAGCCGAGAGGGATCGAGACTTGAGTATCCCACATTTACATCTACAGTAGCTTAACAAATACAGAAAATACAGGTGGAAAAACCGACTCGGTGTTTTTATCACATACTTCAAAGTAATGAGATTGAAATCAAAGTCTATCTTCGCTCCCCAGCGTTACAGGCCTAATGCCTCTGATTCTGCAGATGAAAAATGGGACCGTTTCTAACAGATGCTGTTTAAACCATTATCTTACAATCAAAGCTCGACAAAAACACAACGGAGCAAAATCTATTGGGACCAAATGCTCTGTCACTGTCAGAGCACAAATCCTAATTGCCCGGCGCGGTGACATCGACGTCGATGTCAGGGAGCGGCAGAAGGCCGATCTTGGTATTTTAACAAGGCCATTTCCACGAATAAGCCACCGGTGGACATTGTATAATCAACTGATTCCCTGACAACAGTTGCCGTGGCAACCGCTGCGTAAGTGAAAGTTCTCAAAATCAGGTCGGTTACAAAAACAAAACCGATGATACCAAATAATGTGTCACTTTAAGGTAAAATGAAAAGTGTGGCTTGGTATCAGATCATTAGTGTGAACCTCCATCCATATGTTTGGAGTTACTTTATAATTACATCATCCCTTTATGTCAGTCAGGATGTGCTCTGCCACACGTATTCAAACACTGCAGTGTTTAGGACTTCATAGGGACTGTATCAAACGCAGCCATGGCTGTGAAGCTAAATCCAGTCTCTCCACCGAAGGTCTCGCATACTGTAGCTGTGTTCCAGTCGAGCGGGGGAGCAAACTCTAGCAGAGGACAGCCGTGCTGTAGCTCTCAAGGTTTCGAGTGGCGTGTTCTGTAGGAAAGAATAACACACATTTTCTGGAAAAGATAAATAATAAAAAAAAAGGAAAATAACGGGCTTGGCTTCAATTACTCCCTTTGCTGCCAACGCAGACAGAGAGGAAAGCCAACAGCCAGAGGCAGATCCAGATATGAATGCGGTCCAGCTGTTTGGAGACTCGGACACTTTTGATGACTTATTCGTTCAAAGGCTGCGTCTCTCCGTCTTATTCTTAAGTGTTCCGCACAAATAGCATGAAGGGAATTTAGAAGCCCCGATCTCTGGCTGGGAAACTTTATTTATTCAGTGAACATTTGTCTGGTCTTCATTTGGGTGTTAGCGCAGGCCGACGAGCAGCAGGAGCGGTTCAGAGAGCACGCCCCCTTCGCGCACCCCCCTCTCGTGTGGCGGCATTGGACGGGCTTCTGACCCGCCGGTCTGACTTGGCCTTCAGCTTCCTGCCAGCGTCAACTGCAGAGAATTGATTTTCACAGCGCAGATCTGCCATCGTGCAGAGACTTTGCTTGGGTCCAAATCCACAAGTCATTCCAGCATCGTTACAGCAACGCAGTGCAATCTTGGAATTAGATGTTTTGGTTTCACAAATTTTTTCCAAATTCCTAACAGCTGAGTCTTGACTTCGCCAGGAAAGCATCGCAAATTGATTCAAAGGCTTTAAACAAAGCAGACGGAGTTCACTATGGCTCTGGATGCTCGGCTGCTTTTAGTAAAATACCAGCAACACGGCTGCAGGGAAAGCCTTATAAATCAGAAGTGTTTCATGGAGTGAACCTCTATTCATGTGTCTGACAGAGCCACTTCATCACGGAGAAGTTTCGCTCTGAAACAATAGTCCTCAAACAGTTGATAGTGCTCCGCTCGCCGGTCCGAGTCCAGATGCAAATACGCGAGGCGACAGCTCGCGGTGTTGTTGGCAAAAATAGCCGTATTTCTATCTTTAGCGTGGCGTCCGCGCTCGTCTCCGAACTGGACTGGAAGCGGAGCGTTGTCGAGGTGATTTACGACCCGCATGCAGAGGACGCGCGGAGCCCCACCCTCCGTTTGAACGGGTGTGGAGGGCGCCTAAAAGGCCAAGTGTGTGTGTGTGTGTGTGTGTGTGTGTGTGTGTGTGTGTGTGTGTGTGTGTGTGTGTGTGTGTGTGTGTGTGTGTGTGTGTGTCAGTACATCAGAGGGTTTTGACACCCACTCCGTGTCCTGAGTGGGAGCGACCTGGCACCGTCTTCCCCCCGCGCATTGTTTAGCTTCAAGGACTTTTCTCTCTGAGTGAACAAAGTTCTTATGGGGGGCGACAGGCGCGTGTGGCTGCCACAAAGTGATTTCCCGCTTTACCGTCACTTTAAAGTGATATGCTTCATGTCGCCCAGTCAATTCCCTCACTACCTGTGACAGATAGAAATTGGCCGGGCCGAAGCGCCGCAAAATGGGTTTTCCAGTTGATGTGAGTGAGAGCCCTGAAGCGAAGAGTCGCTCGGCGCCTCGACGGCCTCACGCGTGACGTGACGGTCCGGTTCAGGACGCAGAGTAGCGACATGGAAGCGCACGTTCCCTTTTTCCGCTCCATCCGTGCCGTGGAGGGGGTCGAGGGTGTTTCTGGAGCAGCTTGTGAGCGTTTGCTCCCAGTGTGCGCGACTTGACGAGCGCGGCGTTGATAAAGCGGTGAAACGCAATCGGGACCTGACGGCATCTCTGCTTCTGTCTTTGTAAGTACAATCAAAGCCCGTACATGGAACTCTCTCACAAGTCTATGTACTTGCTGATGGCTGCTCTCGCACCTCTGCTGAGGGATCGATGGCGTCGGGCCAATAAAATGCTCCCAGTGATTGTTTACGTAGGACAAATCTGAAGCAGTTCAGCATTTCCATTTGTTGTGCACGTAGCGAGTGTCATTAACGGAGACAAGAACTTGATAGTCTTTTTAGGAGCAAACCTGTTTACAGGTCTGATAAACGGTCCCCACAGGCAGCGACTATGGATCAGTGGAAACTATTAACCGGCTTCTGGTGATTTCCAGATACTTTTGTGTTGTGTTAAGTACTGTAGTGCTTTGCAGGAGGACAGGCAGCATGCGGTATTTAGTTTTAATGTGCTAACGCTCCTAATCCTTGTTTGTGCCAGAGGCTAATTTCTTCCCACACGGAGAAAGACTTTTACAAGAGCAGCGTCGTTTCTTTTGTTATTAAGCCTCCACTGTGATGAAATTACATTCCTCTGCTGTTTATTTTCTGGCGTCACTTCGGTATTTTAGCATGATTATTGGCTCCGAGCTATCGCGCTCGCTCGTTTTTAAGCGGGAGGAGAGGGAAAAAGAGGAGCTTTACTCCCAGAACAACACCTATTTGTTGCCTCCCGTTTCCCGGGTCTCTCCTCCGGACGTCTTCCCTGTCAGGGAAGCTTGCCGTTATCCGCGGGAACAGTTGCTCCGAGGAACAAGACAAACGACCGCTCCCTCGCTTTCTTCCTGCCCCGCACAGAAGAGAAAGCAATTAAAAGGGAATCTGCTAGATTGTCTGTGTTTCTACCCTCTCAGAAAAGGTTCCCGGGCTGTTATGCTAATAATGCGTCGCTGGATCATTACCCAGAATCCTCGTTTCGCCCACGGCTTCCCTTCAGATGGGTCCTGGGTGGTGGCACACGACTGACACACATGAGAGAGCCTCAACGCACAAGAACTGTTATTCTCATAAACAGTTATTGTCCAACTTCACTTTCTGTCATTCCTTCTTTCTTTATCTGCTTTCAATTCACCATCTGTTCCGCGCGTTCCCCGTTTTTAACTGCAGAGAGGCCAAGTTTGGGGAAAAGAAGATTTTGATTGTCCTTAAAAATCTGTTTCGTGATCTTACTTTAAATGCTTTAATATTAACAGAACTACATTACAGGCTCTAATGCAAAGGTTGAAAACAAGTCATGCATTAAAATATGGCGTTTCCCCAACATCAAGTACGACCATTAAGTTAAAGTATATACATGTCAGAGCACGGCCGATAAATTATAGATGTACTTCCATTGGTGTAGATATTTTTTTTTATTTATGTATTTATTCTGTCTGTCATCTAAAGTCTGTTACATCTTTGTTTACAATTAGCAGGAAGGTGCTAAAAAGACAAGACGCTCATATTTGTTTATAGTAACAGTAAACAGAGGTCATACAATAATTATTCCTTCAAATGAATAGTCCCTGAGTGAGTTAGACTTATGGTTGTTCGTTCTCATTATTTTGCAGCAGTGAGTTTAACAGTAAACCCTAATGTCACATCTGGGGCCTATTATTGTCACATCAGTAACTTAACGAATGAATCAGTTAACCCGTAAATATGCGCAACGTTGTCCCTGTGCATTGTAATCGGAACCTAATTATCGTCTGGGAGCCTGGAATGCAGTGCAGCAGCCAGAGTTTCCTTGTGTTAATCAACAGATGGGTGCAAATGAATCAAGACATACTACAGGGAAGGACTGAAGCAGCAAACGTATGTAGCAGCATGCATGATAGCAGAAAACAACTGTAAGAAGAGTCTGTGCTGTGTTCTGAAGGATCGATGAGTGGATTAGAAGCTCGGCGCTGACTGATGCTGCAGCCGGTGTCTTTTCATTTGGAAGCTTTGAACTTTTCAGCCTCCGCCCCAGTTGCGACAAACATGCAAATGGACTATTCTATTCCAGGCAACAAATCGCAGCAGCGCTCCTCTGACCTTCTCGTCGGGGGCGACAGCTGTCAGTCACGCGGTGCGAGCGCGAGGTTAACCTTTAGAGTCCACCGGGGCCGAGCGGCGCGGGCGCGGCAGCCGACGCCATCGCTCACAAGTCGCCTAATGAGGCGATGGCTTTTTTCTTTTTTTTTTTCGCGTGGAACCTATGTTGACGAGATGTAGTGCGTGTGCTTTGTACGTTATCTGAAGCCTCCCCGAGAAACATAAATAGTGTCGGGCCAGAAAATTTAAATAAGCCCGTTTGGTTGCAGACACAATTTATGATGCTGCATTTCATTTCACAGCCTCGACGGCCACGTCTGGAGTGTTTTAGAACGCGGGAGGAACGTCTTCCCTCCTGCCTCTACCTTCCTCTGGCTGCTCTGCTTTATCAACTTATTCCCCACTCTCTGCCCGTAATGTACCAAAGCACAGCAAACTGATGGAAATAAAGGGATACTGTGGACTTGGAGACAGGGCCGAAAGTGTGTGACATCCTGTGAGAGCAGGTGGAGGAAGGGACTGCAGCAGAAGGAAAAGGTCGGCGCTGCAGCCGGTAGTCGAGGTGTAGTTGTACTTCATGTGTGGTACGTTAGCATTGATATCGGTACTGTATGTGCGTCGTACTGCACGCGTGGGACAAGAGTGATGAGGAAGACGAAGGGATGAAGGTCGACCAGAAGAAAGAAGAGGAGGCACAACAAAGTCACCTGTCCACTTCTCTCATATAAACTGTGCACATGCAGCAGGCGGGGAATGACGAAACTATTTCAAATGAGAACTGTACGAATTCACCGCTGCAGCCAAACGATGGCCCCAGCTGCCGGACCGCGTTACCTTCATTCTCTTCGACCGGCTGCCACAGTCGCCGGCGTGGAAACTAGCCGCCGTCCCCAGCGACGCCTCGGAGGTGAAATAACACCTGGCAGGCTCCAAAGATCCCGAGCTGCCTGTACGCATTTTTGCTGAATAATTCCCCCGATGGGTCTGCAAGCAGAGGCTCACAATCATCCCCGCACTGATTAATGGCCGGCTCTGAGCGCCGATGCACGGCCTCCAAGATGGAGGAGGCTCGTGACGGGAGGATCATGGGGAGAAAGAGACACGTTAACTGTGCAACAAGTCGGTCGTGATGCTGAGGATTTTGCAAGATGATGATGATGATGATGAACAGGATGCTTCAGTAGGAGTAAAGGAGCAAAACTGCTTTGTTGGCACGCACGCTGTGTGTTTCCTGTTGCAACCTAGACCCCAGCAAGGCCGAGGAGGGGTCTCCTTCTCCACAGCAGCCTTGCAGCTCCTACTCAAAGACAGAAGTCAGCGTGTGACCCTCACCCTGCGTAAGTGCATCGTCGGCCCGCAGAGGAGATTTCAGCCTGCAAACACTTCGAAATCACAATAATTAATGTGACCTGCAGGCCGCTGGTGTCGGCATCATGTCCAGAGGCACTTTTCAATTAGCGCAACACGTGCACGTGCTTCGTTTGAGATACACTTCCCCTCAAAATGGCTGTAAGTAGTTAGTTTTTGTGGCCTTTCGTTAAAACCTGGCTGAATTCCACGGTGAAGTCAAATATCTCAATAATTTCCTGGTTCTCTTCAGCCCAGTCCTGCAGGATTAACTCAGACCTCACCGAAAATACATTTAACCTGCCGCACACAGGAAATCTGGGACAAGAAAGCGCTTTGAGGGCTGTAAAGCAGTGGCCTAACTTTGACTGGGTATGCAGCTTCAGCCGTGCATTTCCTCTCTCTCTCCTCCCTTTGTCCCCTTTCTTCCGTCGCACATCTCTCCCGTCCGTGGGTGTTTGTTGGTCCGATTGGCAATCTCTCCGTCGTCCTCCCTCTCTCTGTTGTGCCCACACGCGCACGACTTAGTGGCCAACAACCGGGCGGCAGCGCTCGATCCATCGCCCCGCGTGTCAGACTGCCCTTTAATCTCCATCGACCGGTGAAACAAGTCGAGATTTTCCCTCTGTCCGTCCAGAACTCGGCACCAGCGCGTGCAGGTGTGTCCCCGGTGGCGCAGGTTGTGCAGCCGATGGGAGGATAACGGGTTGAAGGCGGGGGGTTGAGGGGGGGCGGAGGGCAGGACGAGACCGAAAGAGAGGAGAGTGAGGGGGAATAAAGCGATTCTTGTTTTGTTAAGGGGTGAGAGGGGTGAGTCGGGGTGAGACGGGGGGAGCTGGGCATCAGTCCTGGCGCATCACTCCTCTCATTACGGCTCCGCTCCCCGGCTCCAGCCTGCTCTTTGGTCCTCCCCCACGGCGAGCCCCGGAGCGGGGATCCATCCAGCCCAGCCCTCCTGTCAACACGAGCCCAGCTCAGCAGCGCCGTAGCAGGCGTCTGTCAGCCCACACAGTCCCCTGCGGAAAAGGAGTGCGATGCGGCACAGCGGGGGGGCAACGTTTGGAAAAGCCGGTAAAAAAAAGGCTTTGTGTTGACAAGCATTTCTTAGCATTTTTATGGTTGTGGCATCAACGGAGGCTGTTTGTCAAAGCAAAGACGCAGGTACTGACGCTGGCTAAATAAGTTTGAGTCAAATCTGAGCTGCTAAATCAATGTGAGCCCTGCAGCCTGTTAATAGGATGGACTTTCATTTCTATCCAAGTAAAGCTGTTTCCTGGCAGAGGCCTGTTCTTCATATTCAGGCTGTCAGACCAGCTTCTCCTTCTCCTTCTTCTTCTTCTTCTTCTGGCCCTGAACGGAACCCACAGCTCCTCTGCCAGAGGGAGGGCGGAGCTACAAGCAGACAACTGCTCTGGCAAGATAGAACCAGCGGTCCGCGTTACAGGCAGCAGCTCATTAGGGGGGAAACAGGAAGCGGCTGCCACTGAGCGTGCTCTGCTCCTCAGCAAAGGTCATCAGGAGCCCGCGGAGGCTGCGGCGCCGCGGGAGGAGACGGACAGCGCGCGGGGGAGCGAGCCAAGGCGCGGATCAATGAGGAGCCGCTGTGATTCATGTTCCATCGAGCCCAGCGTCCACTGCTCCAGTGTTGATGAGAAGAGGCCTGGAGAGAGGAACGAGGCGCGCCAGGATGACAAGCAGATGGGGCGCGAACACGAGGACGGCGCGAAGTGGAGGAGTGGAAGGCAGAGGTGCGAAGAGATGAGAGGGAGCGGGAGGCGGCGGTCGAAGTCTGAGCGCGGCGCAATGTGTCTTTGACCCATATGGAGGAGCGTATGGTGACCGGCAGCTGAAACGGGGTAATACAATCAGAGGCATTTGGATGATTAATAGTGGCAGTCCCCAGTATGATGTTGTGGTGGAACCACACTCACCAGTAGGATTCTGTTCACAGGTAAAATGCTTGTGTCACTTAGACTCGGAGCAGAGCAGCAGGTGTTTTAATATTATTTATTGCATATTCATCATATTTAAAAAACAACTGAAACTTTTACTGTACACTAAAACCACATTTGACATTCATATTATTCATGCCTCTGTCAGGAACATTTCTAATAGGTTTTTATATTTATCTACTCTGATAGTGACTAAATATCATCAAATTCCAAATTTGAAACTGAACGTTGAATATGAATGTTGCTGAATCACATCGTACCCTCAGACAAAGTGTTTCCTGATCTGACGGAACCGACACACTTCTGGCTTTAATCAACAGTCAGTCAACTTGTCTCTGACGCACGTGTTTCATTCATTGACATTTCATGCGTTTTACACTTCTAATGTAATTCCCGGGGTTCTGCCGCGCCTCCAGTGAACATGGACGCTGAGCAGCTGATGGGTCCGGGCCACGGTCCACACCGGGACCTGAATGCTGACGCAAACGCCTGGCTCTCCTCCTGTAGCAGAAACACTATGAAGCTGTCAGAGAATCGGCATGACCGGCGTTGTGTCACATTACGTTCTAGTCTGAATGGAAAACAGATGAATCACTACTGTATGAAACAGGATTCGCCCGATTCACCTGCCGCGGAGATTCTGCTGCATGCGGCTGCAGCTTGAACAGGTTCCACCGTGTAAAAGCTTTTCACATGAACTCTGCGACGTACCAACGCGTGAAATGGATCTTGCATGGCTTGAAGTATCTGCGTGTGTAATTGCGTGGACAGTTTTTCGGGCCTGAATGAAGCCAAGGGAAAAATGTTAAGGAGGCGATGGACACATCTGTGAGACGTGTTGCAGCTGTGGCGGTGATGCTTTAACACTAGAACTACTAAGGGACGTACACCTTTACATATACCCCTAACTACGGCTGGGTGTTCACTTGTCCGCCACGCTCCAGCTGGCACCCTGCCAAGAGCCGCTTTTGTTACGTAAAGAGGGCCATCACCGACGCTCTCTGTGGGGTGGGACGCATGGGCTCGCTGACCCTGCTGCTGCCTGCAAGGCAGAGCAGGGTTCCTACTCATGTTCCTATGAGTCTATGAGTGACATCCACTGTTACAATGTTCCACCGCTATGTGCTTGGATTTACAACGTGAAAGGACGAGTGTCATTGTTGCGGTCTCACCGAAGGAAGCAATAAAAAACATTAACAAGACAATAAAACAGTTTTGCTGCTTTACTTATTTACAAAAAAACTAAATAAAGTTCACACATTATTTCACTGTAACGTTACTAAAAATTGCAGAAAAGACGACAGTACACCGCTCACCCATCTACTTTTAACAAATGTGCAATTAAAATACATTATAAACCAAAAAAACGCTTGAAAGCGTTTCGGTTTTATATTCCATTTATTTCGTTATTTCCCCTTTCACCAGTACCACATAATAAGTCATTGCAGAGCTACAGCCATGTTTCACCAGCCGCTTTGGGCAGTGAGTCATAGACGGACGTTGTTCTGCCCGCTTTCATGTAGACACGGAACTCTTCACAGTTTTGTCAAACGTAATTTCGTTATTCATATACAACAACATGCAAATGCTAAAAATTACTGAAAAGATGACAGTACACCCATCTAGTTTGGGTGAACAGAAAACGCTTGAAAGCGTTTCCGTTTTATATTCCGTTTATTTGGTTATTACTCCTTTCACCTGTACCACATAAAGTCATTGCAGAGCTACAGCCGTGTTCCTACAAAGTTAACCAGCTGTTTATTTCGTTATTTCCTCTTTCATGTCCGTCTGGTGAATGAAAGTGGGCGTGGCCATTCACGTCCCAGAGCGGTGACACTGGGGGATGGGAAACGCTCATCAACACGCAGGACAAAGATCTGCGTTTCTCTGCTGCTACAGCCTCGGCTGCGTTGGGTTGTTAGTGTCCCTTTCACCTGTACCATATGAAATGTGTTCCTACGAAGTTGATCAGCTGCTTTCAGAATCAGAATCGTTTTTATTCACGGGTTTATTTTTATTTACAAAATATAAACAGAAAACGCTTGAAACGTTTCCGTTTTATATTCCATTTATTTAATTATTTTTATTTACAAAAAAATCCCATACGCTTTGCACTGTAACGTCACTAAGAATTAGGAAAAAAGACAGTACACCCATCTAGTTTTAACAAATGTGCAATAAAAAATTTAAACAGAAAACGCTTGAAAGCGTTTCTGTTTTATATTTCCGTTTATTTCGTTATTTTCCCTTTCACCTGTACCACATAAAGTCATTGCAGAGCTACAGCCATGTTCCCAAGAGGTTCACCAGCCGCTTTCAGCGTGACACACGCATGGACGTTGTTCTGCCCGCTTTCATGTAGACACAAAACTCAAAGTAAAAGAGCTCAGAGCAGCATTTGCAATTACATGTATATTAATAACGAAATAAACGGAATGTAAAGTAAAATGCTTTATAGAGTTTGGTGTCTACATGAAAGCGGCTGGTCAACTTTGTCAACATGTGGCTCCAGTAAGTGGGGGAATAACGGCCCAAAGCAACAGGCTGAAAGAGGAGGCTGTGGCAGAGGAACACAGGTCTTTGTCCTGTATGTTGATGCGCCCAGCCCCCACAGTCAGCGCTTACCTTTGCTACGGGACTGATAGCCCCGCCCACTTTTATTTATCAGACAGATATGAAAGTGGGGATAACGAAATAAAACGCTTTCAAGAATTTTGTCTACATCAAAGCGGGCAAATCACATGTGAACGTTTTAATTTTTTTGTAAATAAAAATAATGTTTGC
The DNA here is from genome assembly GCF_900634795.4 of Betta splendens. Taxonomy (NCBI): domain Eukaryota; kingdom Metazoa; phylum Chordata; class Actinopteri; order Anabantiformes; family Osphronemidae; genus Betta; species Betta splendens. Next base: position 14,358,650 of record NC_040893.2, read on the forward strand.
CCTGTTCAAACCTGGGGAATAAAAACGATTCTGATAGCAGCTCAAGATCAACTTAGCAGGAACACATTTCATGTGGTAGAGGTGAAAGGGACACTAACAACCCAACGCAGCCGAGGCTGTAGCAGCAGAGAAACGCAGATCTTTGTCCTGCGTGTTGATGAGCGTTTCCCCTTCCCCCAGTGTCCCTGCTCTGTTACGTGGATGGCCACGCCCACTTTCATTCAACAGAAGGACATGAAAGAGGGAATAACGAAATAAACATCTGGTTAACTTTGTAGGAACATGGTTGTAGCTCTACAATGAATTTATGTGTTACAGGTGAAAGCAGTAATAACGAAATAAACGGAATATAAAAAACGTTTTCAAGCGTTTTCTGTTTATATTTTTTATTGCACATTTGTTAAAACTTGATGAGTGTACTGTCATCTTTTCTGTAATTTTTGATGACGTTACAGTGCAAACAATATTTGAACTATTTTTTTTTTGTAAATAAACAAAGCTTCGCCACATTTGAGAAGGATCTAAAACTGTCTTATTGTATTATTGATGATGATATCTTATTGCTTCCTTCAGTGAGACCGCAACAATGACACTCTGCCTTTCACGTTGTAAATCCAAGCACATAGCGGTTGAACATTGTAACAGTGGATGTCACTCTTAGACTCATAGGAACTGTGCAGCCTTGCAGACAGGAGCAGGGTCAGCAAGCCCACGCAACCCACCACCTAGAGTGCGTCAGTGATGGCCCTCTTTACCTAACAAAGGCAGCTGTTCACAGATGATTCAGGGTCTCAGCTAGCCGAGCAGATCATTTGACCACCTTCTAGTGGGAATGGGTATATTTAGAAAACCCAGTAGTTCTAGTGTTAAAGCTCTGATGAAGAATAACTCAAGCAGTGTCTTGTTGTCCAAGGTAGAATCCTCAGAGCTCTGAGAGTGAGAGGCATTTCTCACTGACTCTGCTGCCTCATAATGTGCACTTTTATGTAGCGCCGCTTAGTCACATTCAGTATCAGATGTCAGTAATGATTATTAGACTGGATGATATTTGAAGAGAAGCACTCACCAGTCGTTGAAAATAATATGTTTGTGTTTCTGTCCACTTTAATTTTGGGGGTTGCTCTTCTGGGCTGTATTAGTATTACACATACTGACTGTGTCTCAAATCCACTTGAGCACGTTAATGTTTATGATGAAATTTCGTTTAGTGGCTGAATAATAATATAGTAATAATATTCTACAGACTCTGGGTTTCCAGCAATCAAATAGCATCAGGGTGCTTCAAAAAAACCAAAGGAAACTGCTTCACCTGACAGCTTGTTAGTGTTTTACTGTATATATATACACACTCTATTCTCACCCTCCGCGGGTGGTCTCATCCACTTTCCAAGCTCGGGTCCTCTACCAGAGGCCAGGGAGCTTGAGGGTTCTGCGCAGTATCCTTGCTGTTCCTAGGACTGCACTTTTCTGGACTGAGATTTCGGATGCTATTCCAGGGATCTGTTGTAGCCACTCCTCCAGTTTGGGGGTCACTGCCCCAAGTGCTCCGATCACCACAGGCACCACTGTGGCCTTCACCTTCCAAGCCTTCTCCAGTTCTTCTCTGAGCCCTTGGTATTTCTCTAGTTTCTCATGTTCCTTTTTCCTGATGTTGCCATCGCTTGGTATTGCCACATCCACCACTACGGCTTTCCTCTGCTCTTTGTCCACCACCACAATGTCTGGTTGGTTCGCCATTACCATTCTGTCAGTCTGGATCTGGAAGTCCCACAGGATCTTGGCTCGCTCGTTCTCTACCACCTTGGGAGGTGTTTCCCACTTTGACCTTGGGGTTTCCAGTCCATACTCTGCACAAATGTTCCTGTATACTATGCCAGCCACTTGGTTATGGCGTTCCATGTATGCTTTGCCTGCCAGCATCTTACACCCTGCAGTTATGTGCTGGACCGTCTCAGGGGCCTCTTTGCACAGTCTACACCTTGGGTCTTGTCTGGTGTGGTAGATCTGGGCCTCTATGGCTCTGGTGCTCAGGGCCTGCTCCTGTGCAGCCAGGATGAGTGCCTCTGTGCTGTCCTTCAGCCCAGCCCTTTCAAGCCATTGGTAGGATTTGTTGAGATCAGCCACTTCAGTTATGTTCCGGTGGTACATCCCGTGCAAGGGCTTGTCCTCCCATGATGGTCCCTCTTCCAGCATCTCATCCTCTGTTCTCCACTGCCTGAGACATTCACTCAGCACGTCATCTGTCGGGGCCTTATCCTTGATGTACTTATGGATCTTGGATGTTTCATCCTGGATAGTGGCTCTCACGCTCACTAGTCCTCGGCCTCCTTCCTTGCGGCTAGCGTACAGTCTCAGGGTGCTGGATTTGGGGTGGAACCCTCCATGCATGGTGAGGAGCTTTCGTGTCTTAACATCTGTGGTCTGTATCTCTTCCTTTGGCCACCTTATTATTCCCGCAGGGTATCTGATCACTGGCAGGGCGTAGCTGTTTATTGCCTGGGATTTGTTCTTGCCATTGAGCTGGCTCCTTAGGACTTGCCTTACTCGTTGGAGGTATTTGGCTGTTGCCGCATTCCTTGTTGCCTGTTCAAGGTTGCGGTTTGCCTGTGGTATTCCAAGGTACTTGTAATTGTCCTCAATGTCTGCTATTGTTCCTTCTGGGAGTGAGACCCCTTCTGTGTGGATTACCTTGCCTCTCTTTGTCACCATCCTCCCACATTTCTCGAGTCCGAATGACATCCCGATGTCCGAGCTGTAGATCCTGGTGGTGTGGATCAGTGAGTCGATGTCTTGCTCACTCTTGGCGTACAGCTTGATGTCATCCATGTAGAGGAGGTGACTTATGGTGGCCCCGTTCCGGAGTCGGTATCCATAGCCAGTCTTGTTTATTATTTGGCTGAGGGGGTTCAGACCTATGCAGAACAGCAGTGGGGACAGTGCATCTCCTTGGTATATGCCACATTTGATGGATACTTGGGCGAGTGGCTTCCCATTGGCTTCAAGGGTGGTTCTCCACAACCTCATCGAGTTTGCAATGAAGGCCCTTAGAGTTCTGTTGATGTTGTACAGCTCCAAGCATTCAGTGATCCATGTGTGTGGCATTGAGTCATAGGATTTCTTGTAGTCGATCCAGGCTGTGCACAGGTTGGTGTGTCGCATTCTGCAGTCTTGGGCGACTGTTCTGTCTACCAGGAGTTGGTGTTTGGCTCCTCTGGTATCCTTACCAATGCCCTTCTGTGCTTCGCTCATGTATTGACCCATGTGCCCACTTATCTTAGCTGCGATGATGCCTGACATGAGCTTCCATGTTGTGGAGAGACAGGTTATTGGCCGGTAGTTGGATGGGACTGTGCCCTTTGAGGGATCCTTCATTATCAGGATCGTTCGCCCTTCGGTTAGCCATTCAGGGTGAGTCCCATCCCTTAGCAGCTGGTTCATTTGTGCTGCCAGGCGCTCATGGATTGCAGTGAGCTTCTTTAGCCAGTAGGCGTGGATCATGTCAGGGCCAGGTGCTGTCCAGTTTTTCATACCTGAGACTCTATGTTGGATGTCTGCCACTGTGATAGTCACTGGATTCTGTTCAGGGAGGTTGCTGTGGTCTTCCCTCAGATCCACCAGCCACTGTGCATCACTGTTGTGTGATGCCTCCCTTTCCCATATACCCTTCCAGTACTGTTCAGTTTCCAGCCTTGGTGGGTCTGTTCTGTTGTTATTACCCTGCCATTGAGAGTACACTTTCGCAGGTTGTGTTGCGAACAGCCGGTTTATTCGTCTGGCTTCCTTATCTCTGGTGTATCTCTTTAGGCGGCTGGCCAAGGCTTGTAGCCTTTGCTTGGCAGTTTCGAGTGCTTCAGGTATGGTCATCTTGACCTGAAGCACTCGAAACTGCCAATATATATAGCCTATATATATATATATATATATATATATATATATATATATATGTTATGCATGCATCTAAGTAAAGTAAGACAAAGGAATGATGATGAACAAGGACATCTGTCGTACAACAGGGTCCTCATGGACCGACTTCACAACGTGCTCCAGCAGAACCTGGCCCTCGGGCGCAGAAGACCCCCAGCTGTTTGTTTGTCTGGGTTCAGACAGACAGAATGCATAGTATTTACGCTTCAGAGATAGAAGATCCAGCTCCAGTAACGTCACTCACTGTTCCGCTCTGCTCTCATGAGAGTTGTAACAGAATGAGAGGAATACAAGCAACAGAATCCCAGCCGCCGAACAGCTGTCCACCCGTCACTCCTTCAAAACGGGCGTCTTTATGGCTCTCAAGCCTTTGTGAGCGAATATCCAAGGAAAGCGTCGTGTTTGTAGGATGATGGAGGCTTGAAGTAAATCCCACGGTCAAGATAACAGCTGTGGCTGCTTTAATTTGAGACGTGAAAGGCGAATTCTGGAAAGCGGCACTTTTCATATTTATGCACATTTCAGCTAAATTGCTGATTTCGTTACTGTGCCTTTAAAACCACCGAGCTCTGTTCTGATCGTTTTAACGTGTGGCGTGGGTGAGTCCCTCACCTGCGAAGCATGCACAGCCTTGGAGAGGTCAAAGGTCACAAAGTTATGTCGCGCGCTGGTTTTGGGGAGTTGTTTGTGTGGGTGTGACAGGTAGATGTTCCATACGAACATCGACGAGCATTCAGCTGCATTGAGCTCCCAGCAAATCTGACAAATCCCACTCGGAGACAGGCTGAGGTGACGGCGCTTCACTCCCGTGCATCACCCGGGGTCACCTAGCCAAAAACGGCTACGCTCCGCCGCCTCGCTAATCTAGCCTTTTGCAGCGCTACGCGCTCCGGCGCGGCCGAGGCTGCGGGGGCGGAGATTTGCATGCGAGACGCGTGCACTGTCGCCTCGCATTACGCCCCATATCCGTTCTCATTGATTCCAACGTCTTCCCACATTTACATTTATTCATTAGACGCACGCGCGGCTCCCTCCTGCGTCTCAGCTCGGGCTCACTCGGCGTAATACTCTGACAACCTGCAGCAGGGAGTAAACAGGAGGATAGCAGTGTCCTTTCTCATCCCGGGGAACAGGTTCACCGCGAAGACGAGGTGCATTTATCAGAGAGGAGCAGGGAAGGAGTAAAAGGAGGCAGAATGAGTTGGAGAAGGAGTTGACTTAAGGGAGGATGTAAAGATAAGAGAGACGGAGGAAAGGTGCTTTTCAAGTGTTTCTGTTCACCTGAGGATGTAGCGCGGACTTTTTTAGACTTCATGTTACCAACTCTGTGAAACCTTTGCTAGTCAGCAGTTATTATAGTATATATCCCTTCTGAATAGTGCTGGTACACTGAAGGTCCGGCGTGGTGTAAAACCTCTGCTTTCACCTACGTACTCAGGCCTTTCCATCCTGAGCTCATGAACTCTTCATCTTCTCCTCTGCAGGTGTTACGTTGACGACAAAGTGTCCAGGGTGGCTTGGCTCAATCGATCCAACATCATCTTCGCTGGACAGGACAAGTGGTCCCTGGACCCCAGGGTGGACCTGGTCACTAAAGGCCAGCTGGAGTACAGCCTGCGCATACAAAAGGTAACGCCGGCCCCGAGAGCAGCAGCTGGATCTGCATCCCTGCATCCGTCCAATATCCTAACGTGCCTTAATGGCCACGGGGGGGTTGCTGGAACCGGTCCCACCTGTCGTCTGGTGACAGTCAATCACAGAGTCACATTCACACCTGGAGGGAAAAAATCTGCCATTTTTCCATCTATATTATTAAATCTACTGTATTTATTCCATCCATTTAGAATTTTGGAAATTGTCATTCGCACTCAAATGAAGCCAACGACTCACCGCGCACAGACGCACGTGTTTGTTTCGTGCGTTTGCAGTTTGACTTACACTTATAATTATACTAGGTGTAATTACTAAGTACACCGCGTTCCTGTTCTGCTCCATTGCAGTATCTCAGTGACACGTAATTATTTTAGTGGTTTCCTTCTTTCCTTCTGCCAGAAAAACAATTCGGATTCATGCTCAGGTTCAGAGCAGCCATGAAATGGAAGACTTGAGAAAATGATTCCTTCTTTAATAGTTTAGTAATATTTTAACAGTGTTGCAGACAAACATAATGTGTATTAATGCTCTAATTCAAGCTCATCATGATATTCCCTTCGCTGCGTGTAGGTGGACGTGTACGACGAGGGCTCGTACACCTGCTCCATACAGACCAAGCAGCAGCCCAAGACCTCGCAGGTCTACCTCATTGTACAAGGTGAGCGCGTACACAGCGCATCACATCACACAAACTCGGATCCTACAGACAAGCTTGATGCAAGTGATAGGCCGCGATTTCCCTGTCGCACAGAGACGCGTATCTCGAATGTGGGCAAACAAGCAGCTGACGCGGGTGTCACCGCTCGCTGTTGTTAACCGGTAAAACGTGTCCCTCTGAGGTGTTTATGATGAAACCGCATGAATATGCATTGTCAGAATCCACAATTGTGCGTCGCAAACCCCCGCCCACAGCGACAGTATGTCTCGCTCAAGATCAAATGAATGTGAAGCACACTTGAAAAGCCTGAAGCAGTAATTTTATGTTGTGAAGAATGGGAAGTGCTTTTCTTCCTCCAGTAGCTGTAATGTTGACAGGTTATGATGAGCAGAGCCCGACAAAGAAGGTGCTGGAGGGAAGGTGTAAGATTTTTTTTTTGTTTTGGCAAATGTCATATTACAAATTTCTTTTACATTTTAAAAGACAAATTATGGGAATTCTTTGGCAAATGTTTTGCAGGAAATGTGCAACGTTGCTTTTGAAGCCTAGTCTGACCTTGTATTTATTTAACAGTGGAGAAATGTTTGCTTCTAGAATTATGTTAATGAGTTTTTAATGATTTCTTTAATGACTGTAGCTGAGATAAAAGAGAAATGATATGATCAAATTCTAAGGACATGAACATTAAGTATAAATAAACTTTTTTTTAGAAATCTGTTTTCTGAATGCTTTGACTGCTCGTTCCATATTAAACATGTATATTCGGTCAGTGTTCATATTGAAACGAAGCTCAGATGTCAGCAGAAAATACTCAGTACAGCGTCGTCTTCTCATTATGCCGTGTCCTGCTCATATGAACAATCAAAGCGCTTCTAAAGGTCAACATGTGAATTGATGCCCCTCTTCTGGGACTCATGGCAACAAATTGCCTCCCCTTCCCAGAATCCTTTGTGTCTGTCTAGTCAGCGTTTGATCATGGGAAACGTGTGGCTCCGACTCGGGGAGTTTCTCCTGGCGTCTTCATTGCTCACAGCTAATGCGACAGTTTTATCCCAGCGCTGATTCTGTTGCCTTCTTCTTCCGCTATCTCGGCTTCCGCTCTGAATGGCAAAGTCCCATTTAGTTATTCTGCCATTGTCGCGCCCATCCGTTGTTGGTGTAATCTTATCCTCGAGGTTCAGTTCAGCATCTTTCATCTGAATTGCAGTGCGCTGCTGAAGGTGTCGATTTCTAGCAAGGACTCTGAGTGTGATACTACAAATACTAATGGAAACTGGTTTAATTTTGGCTTTATATTTCATCCCGACTGATACAAGATGATTTTTAGGTTAAATAAAATAACTGCCAGTGCATTGTACAATTGGTTTTAAGGCCCTAAAAGCACAGTGACTCAGTATAAGCTCATACACTGTGTGTCATATACCATCACAGCTACATGGACCAACCCCCGCGGAACCCAATCAACTGTGGGGGATAATAATTCACCCTGCCGTCATCTCTTAATGGCTATGAAAATGTTTTGAGAATCAACCACTGCCCCCGGTTACCGACCCCGAGAGCAGGTTCACGTAACCAAAGCTGACAATTCTCTGCTAGCGGGGACAGAGACGTAATTGGAAAACAAATGATCAGACGAAGGGGGATGAAGGAGCGGCGACTGTGAGCTCGCGAGAGCGCAGAGAGGTAGCGAGCGGCAGCATCACCGCACATGACCGGCATCTCAATCTGATGGAGCAGAAGCAAACCTCAGCACATCACGGTTTTATTATGAGCCTTTATGGAGCATGTGTCACTGAATAATATACCGTCAGTCCACCACTGAATTATTATCAACATAATAAGCAAATGTGCTGCATAATTTCTCCCTTCATTCATCTCATCAGGTCCTTCACTCCTCACTCTGCTGTCAAACATGCTCTGGTTGAACTGACTCCTTAGTGTTATTTCACCAGTCTGTGAAGGGTTCAGCTTTTATTCTGTCGTCCATCTAGTCACTCGCTTCACCCATTGCATAAATTCAAAGTCATTCTGTTCAATTCTGCGTCCCACGCCAAAAAGGCGACCACGGTTGGCGTGTAGTGTCCCTTTGCTGTGTTGTACGTACGACCGATTATAGATCCACTGCGCTGGTTCTTTGCCACGTATCGACGTTGTGTCCTGCATTGCAACACGCTGCATCTGGGCCCGTTTTTTCCTTCACGTGCCGCCGTCTCGTTGCAGCCATGACAGTGTTTATTCAGCTGATTTAGATTGGGATTGATCTGATGCTGTCGCCTCTGAATTAAAGCCACCGCTCCTGTTATTCGCCGGCCCTAAAATGCCTGAAGTTGAATTCGAGTGCATCTACATTCAGCTTGTCACAACTCAATTAGTAAAGCGTTCGTGTACACGCTTTAACCTATTTCTATACAACAGTATAAGTCTTATATTCATTGGGTTTGTGACCAGACGCAGTCTGTCTGGGCAATCTGGTGAAGCTCCTAAATCTACAAGTTATGACCCAGACCTTCTTGAGAGCATCTTTCTCTGCCAGACAGATGGCATTATCTATTCATAAATGTCACGGAAACAGACGGACTATAAAGTAGTAGACAAAGTGAACCGTCCCGTGAGCAGCTGGTCCCTGGCTGCTCCGACCCGCTTCAGTACCTTGTGTCAGTTGTGAAGCGATGCCTGCTAATGCACCGCAGACATTTGCGCTGGAGTCTGAACAATGGATATGAAACATCTGCACCAAGAAAGAGACAAGTCGCTGCAGTGTTTACAAAGAATTCATAGAAAAGCTTATTCTAGACTTTAACCACTACTCGCTTTCCTCTTCTCTTTGCACGATGTGAGTATCGACGCTCGCCCTCGACCACAGGAAACAACCTTTATCTCTGCAAGGCGTCGCTGAGCATCACAGAAGCACGCGTATCGTCTTCCCTCCCTTCTGTTTCGCTGCGCCGTGGTATTTAAAGGGCTAATCCGCAGAGTTCCCCAAAGTCACCCGCGCCACAGGTGGGGCCCAGTGAGCGGCGCGTACGTTCGGGGGCGTGTGGCTGCTGCACACCTTCCTCGCTGACCTTTCCACCATCATCGCGGGACAATCGGAACCAGCCCGCCGTGCCTGCGAAGCCACCTAGCCCACCGCCCCCACCCCTGTTTGTCTCCCACATGGGATGAATCCCCATCTGCGCTGCCGCTGAGCTGTTGTTGCCTCCTCTCACGCAAACCATGATGTCAGAATGAGAGGAAATAGAAACGGCTGCCGAGGATGAGTGAGGAGGCAGCGTTCGTTTCGTATCGGCAGTCTGTCTGGCTCTGCGTAATTGGACCCACGTACGCATTAGGTGCAGATCCGACCACATGCTTGTGGCTCAATGATTTCTTCTTACCTGTGTGAAAAAAAGATAAATGAATGATGCTTCCACCCAAACGCAAACACAAACAGAATGTCTGTCCTGCTGAAGCAGTTAGCGGCTTCTCTGAAGACATTTGCTTGTTAAGAGCTTTCCATCAACCAAGAGCGCACACAGCATGGATGAGGTTTATATGTACATGTAAATGTTTAGTTCTAAATTATATTAAAACTTTCTGAATTACTGTCTGTTACGTTGATGGTTCTGCAAGAATTTTGAACCATATACTGCTTTGTAAGTGTGTGTGTGTGTGTGTGTGTGTGTGTGTGTGTGTGTGTGTGTGTGTGTGTGTGTGTGTGTGTGTGTGTGTGTGTGTGTGTGTGTGTGTGTGTGTGTGCGTGTATGTGGAGGTTCAACTACACCTCATTACATCTGTCGTGTGCGGATGAGGGCCGGCTGGTGACAAGGCACTCGTCCACATATTGCTGCTGTCACATCGTCCATTATTCCGTGGATGCAGAGGAGGAATGAGCGGCGGAGTGGTGGAAATCGACCGCACACTCATCCCGTTGCCTTTGAACCTTTCATAATGAAACTGACTCCTTGAAGTTTTAATGAAAGCAACTATTTACCATTCCCTTTCCTCCCTGGGCAGCCGGGCTTATGTTTCGCTCTAAAAAGAAAGAGAATAAAATAAAACTCCAGTCCCCTTTAATCTTCTGTGGCTGCAGGAGAGGCCGCTGTGCATTTACATGGGGGCATCACACGCGACAGGCGCGGCAGGGCCACATTTCACCCACTAACCAGATAAACCAGTAGCCGTGTGCCTCTGGTCCATCTGATCCGCAGGGCCACTATGTTTTTCTGTCTGAACACACAGCCCTCACTCCCCTCCCTCCATCTTTGTTGTCAGCTAGACGGACAACCGCCGTCCCTCACGCTTGACAACACAACTGAGATTGAGTTGCACAGTTAAACCGGACCTCACCGGCGCTCTGCAACTGGAAAACCGACGTTAGGCGTGTATGTTTCCTCGTACCAGATAATATACAGGTCAGATTTTTCACTCATTTCTACTCTAGCTTAATACGACGCTGTCCTTCGGTGTGTATCTGTGTGTTTGCGTGTGGAATATGTGTCAGGTCAATCATAGGCCTTGATGTGACTTCTGTCACCGTGGGATGGATGAGAGCAGAGAGGAGAATGTGGGTTTGTGCTGAAGGTGTGACAGGAGTCTGCAGAGTGCTATCTGTCCAGCCGGTGATGCTCTGTTGAATGTTCTACTATACCTGTTAGACCCGTTTAGGCCCACGAAGAGGAGAAGGGTGCGTGGGGATGAAGTGTGTGTATTTGGTTTGGCGTGTGTCAGCACCAGCCTCAGACGCACGCTGAGAGGTTTGGTTTCAGGGCTTCCTGGCGGCTCAGTTGTCCCGGGCTCAGCACTACTTGGTCTCATGTGGATTGGAACCCCTTGCCTGGCTTTGCTGTGTACTGCCATCAGTAGCCTGTGAAAAGTGCACGGAGCTGCTAATATGACTGCAAATACAGCATACATTTCTTTATTAGATGCTGTCGGACATGATTACAAACTCCACGTGGGCTGAACAGGCACGACGTTCGCAGCCGTACGTCGACTCTAAACGCCTGCGTCACACTTGTGTTGTGATCAAAACCGCAGCCCCTCAAAGACAGTAAAAGCAGATTTCAGCCGTAAAAAACAACCCGATCTCCCACCACCGCTTACGGAGGGGGAATATTTACGACTCTTCATTACAGTGTGCTGCTCTCTGGTGCCCAGGCGTCGCGCAGCAAAAAGCAGCTGACTGTTGTCGAGCGCGTGCCCCGTCGCAGCACTTTGATAGCGCGGCCGTACACATTATTTCCCCCGTCTTCGTCCCTGGGAGGGTCTTTGAGAGTGGGCGCCGGTCGGCCGCTGCAGTGGCCGCGCTGGTAATAACACACGGGCTTGTTATCTCTCCGCAGAGCCGGAAAACCCTCTCCCAACGCCAGCCGCTCGCTCATTAGGCCGCTTCTCAAGGCAACGCACAGCAACAGAGGCTGAGGGAGGCAGACAGTGACAGTGATGAGGAGACTTGAGGGAGACAAAGGGAAATGTGAGGCCCAGTGGGAGGCAACGGGACGGATACAGAGGCATGTACGTGTAATGTGTGCAAAATAAAGCTTCTACATCCATCTGCGTTGAAAGTGAAGGAGCTGCTCGTTTATTATAAGAGCCGGCCGGAAAGGATTGGATTGTGCGTTATCGCGGCGCCGCCTCCAGCTAAGCATCGTGTCAGGTGCTCTCCCCTCCGCCAGCTGTTCACCGGCTGCCGGAGGGTCCGCGGCGCTGGAACCCGGTCGGCGGCGAGTCAGTGAGACTCCTGATGCACACGTTCTGACCCATGTCATTGATCCATGTGTTTTTTTTTTTTTTATTTTGTTGTTGTACGTTTTACATTAGCTACACACGTTATTTATGACTCCAGGCACATGTTTTATTCAACCCGTGCGTTCATTATCTAAACTGTTTATCCTTGTACGAGTCGCAGGGGTTCTGGCAACCTATCAGCTGGCATCACCCAGACTGTGGGAGGAAGCTGGAGAGAACCTGCGGGGGTCCAACATGTAAACTCCCTGTGAGCCAAAGATGCTGCTCACTACTACACAACTACAGTGAATCAATCAATCAGTGAATACACATGTTTAATGTCCCCCTGCTATTTAAAACCTAAAATTTTCAACTTCCAATCATTAATGTAGGGAGATGCTGGAGGTTAGTTTTTATTGAAACCATTCAATGATGACACACATGAGCTAGCTAAATTATTATGAATAAACCTGTAGCATAAAGAGTTAGCATCCGCTAAATAAACACGCTGTGACTCTCTTGGGCTTCATGAACTAATATGAGTGGTCGTATTCACCTATGAGCACTACTCGCTCACTACTGTAGCTGAGGAATGAAAGGGCTGCAATAATCTGCTCACTCACAGGCACCAAACCTTTTAAAACTCTGTTTGCAGTCAGTACAGATGATCCTCTGTGACCAAATTCAGCTCTATATGCTAAAAGAATACCCAACCCACTGAAGCTACAGGCCTCTGGTCTGAGGTTGGGTCCGTACACATGTTTTTATCCCAGCATGTGCACCGGAAATGCACACTTAGTCCCTTCCATTACGAGATGGACTTTAATTCAACAAATTATAGCAAATGAGTGCATTGGCTGGTATTGATCAGCTACTGATGATTGCCGACTGGACTTCCACAGGACGTCCTTGAGGGCTTTTAAGGCTCAGGACAATGATCCCGAAAGGCCATTGGAATGCCACAATAACTCAAGCTGTGATTTGATAGACCCCGTTTAATGCCTGCATTAAACAGAACAGTGCTGCTTTGGACTTGGTCCTGCATAGGTGTGCTAGCTTTAACAGAATTAGTTGTTCCTCTAGAGCTCCAGTCTTTTGTCGGCGAGTGCCTTCTGAAGCCTAACCGTCAGTGATTCACCAAACCTCTGCAGTCCTCGACGCGATGAATCAGACAAACAACACTTGTAGGAGATGTTTGAGAGAACTAAGGCTGTGCTGAACCAGCTGTACTGGACAAGACTGGAATAAAAAAAGAGCCGAGGAGAGAGGTTTCACATCAGCGGGAAAATGGGAAGTAGTGGGGCATAAAAGGAATCCCAGCCGAGCCGCATAAGTATATGGGTTGTGGGAGGGCGTGTGGGTTCCAATAACACTTGTGTGGACAAAGTGACATAATGAGGAATGGTTTTTGGGAGTTGCGGCACAAAGCACGGAGGCCGTATTAAACAGCTGAACACAGCCGGTACTTGTAGACCTGTAGGAGGAGAGTCGTCCACGTTTCCTAACCTTGGGTTTCGCTGGTCTCGCCATCTCTGCTCATTTTCATGAACCGAATGATAGTGTAAGCCTCTAAATCATCCCATGGCTTCGGTGATAAACCTGCGCTCGCTTTCTGGGAAGCCCTCCTTCAGCCGATCACAGAGCGACCGCGGTCCGGCCCAGATAAGAGCGGCCTGCGTAGAATACGGGAGCGTGGACATTTGTCATCAGTTGCTCTCCTAAAATAGCACGTGACACTTCCTCCTCCCTGACCCCTGTGACAGACTGCGTGGAGCTCGTTAGCCAAAAAACGCTGCCTTACAACTTCTCGTTTGGCTCTTTCGGTTCGAACAGATGCTCGAGTGTCTGTCCTGAAAAAACCCATCGCCTCCGTTAATCGCCTCTTTGTCCCCAACTCAAATGAGGCTCAAGTATCAATACTGGGGAGAACTCAGTAGACCCCCCCCACCCCCACCCCCACCCCCCCGCGTCCCGCAGTGCCTCCAGCAGGCAGTTGCATCTGCCTCCTCTCCGCTCCGCGCTTTGAAGCCTCACCGGCGTCCTGGGCTTCCGATGCTGTGGTGTCTTATTTTCTGTCATCACCTCTCTCTCTCTCTCTCTCTCTCTCTCTCTCTCTCTCTCTCTCTCTCTCTCTCTCTCTCTCTCTCTCTCTCTCATCCACCTTCCCCTTTTGTCTCGTGCGTTCGCAGACGCTGAGGGAGCGCAGGGGGGCCGAGCCGCTGGAGCTGCCGCCTTTTCTTCTTCTGTGGCCGTAACAGCAGCGTCAGCCCCCCTCCACCCCCCCTCTCACCTATTCCCCTTCCTTTGAATTCTGCAGTGCTGTGGCGGAGAGAAATGAATGTGTGTGCGTGGAATACACACCTCAAGGCCTCGGATGAAATGAGTATGGAGATGTACTGGGGTGTACGTATATGATCTAGTGCAGCACCTACAGCCGAGCCACGAGGCTCTGAGGCTTTTTGTTTGAGTGTCTGTGTGAGTGTTGAAATCAGAACCCTGTGAAGTCAAGTAGAGCTGCAGTAGGAAGCTAGAAAACAAACACTCGCCAGCCTTAAAACACAGCAGGTGCCTGTTTAAAGCACGCACATTAAGTCTGAGCGCTGCTGACCAACGGGCTGGGAGTTTCCGAGCGAACCCTGTTTTGAAGGAAGCAGGTAATTGGAAGCAGAGCTCCCGAGCGCTGAACGCCACAGAGCTGTGAGTGTTTTCTCCTGATTATCTTCTAATGGTTTCAAATTAGCTGAGCGTAATCGGCCGCCTCTTCTGCAGTCGCTGCCACATCACTTCTCCGAGTGTCGCATCGAGAGCCGGCGGGAGGTAAATGTAGGAGGAGGCAAAATAAACCCGAGGGGAAAAATACAAAACATATGAAGCGGTTTACAGTCAGTGGCGGCTTATATATATATGAATTATTGCTGTACTTTCATGTTGGGAAATAAACTGCAGTCGTGCCTTTTTAAAGCGTGGATGCAGTTACGTCTCATCCTATCTTATATTGTGTCCATAAAAACACGCGTGTTTTCATCTCTTAAGAAATAGTCTCTTAGAGGAAAAAGTGAGAGAATCGCTTCCAAAGCCGCCTTGTTCGCAGCGCTTCCTAAAGAGCAGAACAGCGTCGGGCTCAATAATCGACGTGACAGAGTCCAGGTGGTGGCGTCCTGTGTTACCTGCTGCCTCCCTGCTTCTGCTCACAGGCTAATTTCATGCCCGACGCATCTGCATCAAGGAACGATAGTTGTGTTTTTTGATACGTGGGTTTAAAGACCACCTGCTTTCAGAGGAAATGGAGAACAGAGGGGGTGATTCGCGCAGCGGGGCCCCGCGTGCTGCAGCATCCGCAGCTTGTTTCCTGAGACCTCATCTGTTGTGTTGCTTTTCTGGTCATCCAGGCTACGATTAGCGCCCGATGCGTCGTCTAATGCTCCGAATAGACAAATCCACGGGCGAGAAGCTCGGAGGGATGCGACTCGGTTTCCCTTTTAGACTCATTATTCAGGAAGTTGGATATGAAAACATTGGCTGAAAACATGAGCTTGAACTTTTAAAGTCAGACGCGCCGCTGTCCCGCCCATGGCCCTGCCCCCAGCAGCACTGCATGCCCATAATTATAAAGTCGAGTCTAATGGGGTTCAGTGATGTGAGAATAAGTTTAGTGTAATTAGAGAAAGAGCCATAAAACACCGTACTGTCACCCATTTTCTCCAATTTTCTGTCATTTAACTGCATGAACGCTTCATTGCATTCATTTGGCCTCAGAGCCACCTGGAGGAAAATGGACAGATCTGTCAATGTGAAGATTTAAAAGTGCAGAGTCATCACACATCACAATCACACCACAGGTTCTGATGTACAGCATAAAGGGCCACAGTGCTGATAATGGCCTGATCACAGACCAGCCAGCAGCCGGACCAGTGCAACCACATACAAATGATGGTTATTATTATATATTTTGAGTTTAATCTGCTTATTGTATCTTGCGTGGGGTTAATTTGCACACAGCCAACACTAAACGGGCCGCGAGCTGTTAGTCATTTAAAGATGTAGGTTCTGGGCCTTTTGTATCCTCACATTCATCTCCATGGTGAACAGCGTGCCCCATGGACCAAGGAAGTGCCTCCGGTGCAGGTTCACTCAGTTAACGCACAACCTATAAACACCGAACTGCTTCTCCTTAATTACTCGCGCTCCCTTCACTGTCTGTCTCTCACTCTGTTTTCTTTCTTTGAAGCTCCAAATTAGAGTTGAACGGGGGGTCAGTGTATTTATAATGTTCTCATCGGAGATTTATTATTTCTGAGAATTCGAAAAGGGGATCATTAACTGACAGAAGCCACGTTTTTGTTTTTGTATATATTTTTTTTCCTTCGTGTTGTTTTTGTTTGAGGACGTGGGGAATAAAAGCTGACAAACCTGAAGATGAAAAATGCTCCTGGAAATTGCAACTCGTGATTATAGGGAGTGGATGTAAAAAAAAAAAAAAACAACAACCGCAAGAGATAATAAAGTGCAGCGTCTGCGCGCGACAGCGAGCGTACGTCGCGTCCACAACGTGACCCAATGCGGATGTTTCTGGACCCCGACTGTCTCTATAACGTAATTCACAAACCAAGCCATAAGAAAACCATTAGCCCGGAGTGAAGCACGTCTCTGTGGGATTCATCCGTCCTGCAGTTGTTGGGATAAAGTGCTTTTCAAAGAGCTGCCCTTTCCAACATTGTTCTTTCAAGACTGACCTATGACTAAGAATACAATTCACTCTTGGCTTCTCGCTCCTCCATTTCCAGCGCTGACAGCCGGACTCCAGGCGCCATGTGGCCGTTAGAGCTGAAATGTCATTCACATTCTTTTGGGCTCCCCATTGTCTTTCTATCTCCATCTTTCCTGCGCTTGCTCTTCCCATTCGTGGAGGTGCCGGGGTTATCGGGGTACGAGCGCCTCTCCCCCACCCCCGTCCGTTTTTATCTACGCTTTCCAGGATTAATTCTACCGAGCAAATCAGCGCTCCCACCGATCCCTGCTGTGGTTGTTTCTGAGCTCGGAAAAGGGGAAAAAAAATCCAATTGGACTTTTTGTCACCTCAATTGAGTTCGTCTGCCTTGGCATCCACACATTCCATCTCCACGTATCTGGAGGCCGCATCTTCATACTTCATATTTGACTACGGCGCTTCTGTATGACTGCATTTAAAATTCCAGTCTTGTCACTGGGTTGTACAGAGAGGGGCTTTGTGTAAGAGAGAGAGAGAGCGGCTTCTTCGGGGGAGGCTGCTCGGAGACAAAGCTCCCATAATAACCTCGCTGGAGAAGCAATCTGAGACAGACAAATAGTGGAATATTGTTTCATGGAAAACACGGCGGATGCGGAGGAGCGGGACGGCTTTATTTCAATTCAACACAACAACTTCCATTAGTTCTTAACGGCGTATGAATTCCCTCGTGATGCCGTTGTCACGCGCAGACAGCGGCTCGGCGCCGTCTCCTTCGTTCCACAGTCAGCGAAGTCAGATTCAGCCCGACCGTAATGAAAGGTGCGGCGCCGGAGGCACGACTCGGGTCTGGGCGCGACGGGGGCGCGACCACAGGCGCGTCCTCCTTCCAGGGACGTTAATTGAGCAGTTGGGGGTTTAAGTGCCCCGTTTATGGACTAATTGACAACAGTTGTCGAGAGTTGGCAGAGTCTGTAATTACCGACGCAAACTTCCTGCTGCCGACTGTGCTGCTGTTGACGCCACTAATTGGGCGACCGTTAGGTTTTAATGGTTTCCCTCTCAACTCTGCTTTTATGTGGCGTCGTTTAAAAGGGATGAACTCACCGGCGACTGCCCATCAACGCACACCTCTGGACACTTATGACCCACATGTTGCGGCCCAAACCTCCCTCTTTGTTATTGTGTTACATATGGAGCTACGGAGCATCTCAGACAAACGGAACAAAAGTTGGTATAAAAGTTGAAAAGTCTGGTAATAGATTTGTTTTTCTGATGTCTGACATTCAGATATTTAGTTTCTGTGCTGGTTATAATAAACGGGATGGGTTTGGTATTTTATATTACAAATGTTAATCTCCACTATGTCATTATTAAGCAAACTGTGTCGCGAGGCATTCAAGGTAGAAAACCAAGAAGAATGTGAGCACAGCTTTGTCCTGATCTTCCAACGTTTGACCCTGACATCATCAGTCTCACCTTTGTATTTATGTGTCTAAGGGTTTTTGAAAACTACTGTTTCTGAATCTTGTGATTCAGAAACAGTGAATGTGAATGATGTACTGGATGAAATGAAAATGAGGAACTGTGCTGTAACTGTAACACCCACATTGTTGCTCTGTTGCCATTGAATCAATTTGTACAGTAGTCCTTTTTATTATTTATATTCTTAATCCCAAGCATGAAGAAACGCTTACAAAGCATAGTTGAAGAGGAGAATTCACGGCAAGACTTTCTATTGTAAAGGTTCACCTTTCAGCGTTAATGACGGCCTTCACTACACTCAGACTCACGTCACCTTTTCCTCCCGGTGTGTGGGTAAAGTTCCCGTTAGGAGACGGCAGCAGCGCTGGGTGGTTTTTGTTGTGTTGACAGCAGCAGGGTGCAACCGCCGGTTACCTGGATGTTCCACCAAACACAAGCTGCATTATGTTATCACACGGCCAAAAGAACAGGCTGCAGCTTTACATGGAGCCAAGCGCTTGGCAGCGTGAACTGGTCCAAGCATGAAATGTGTATTGGTCCTGGTGACAGAACCATTTGTTCCATTATCCACTTCTTCAAAGGCATCCTTGCCTTTAAGGCACCATACTGTACTACAGATACCATAGCAACCTGTTTTTACTGTTGGTTTTAATCAGTTAATCTTCATTTCTGAGACTTAATGTTTTGTTCATCCTTTCATTTTAAAAGATGGATTCTAATAATAAACCCATGGACTTTTGTTGCTATGATTATGAAAAGAAACCAGCCTCATGGTGAAAGAGTAGGAAATTCAAAGTGCTTTGTCATTGTAGTTAACAGTATGTCGAGCCTATAGCTGCTGGAATCTACTTATTACAACTGACACAGAAGTTATTGGTTTTCTCGCCGTCTCTCAGCAAACATTAGCGGCTCACGATGCATCATTTGAAGCTCTGTGTCGGATGGTTGCACCTGCAGAAATCTCCTCCCGACTAATGCATCTGCACACTTTTTGTAACTATTTAACTATAACTATTATTTTGTAACTTTGTACCACAACACAAAACTTGTGGTGTTTTAGTCGGTTGCAAGTGCAACTAGAAGTCAAGTAGCAGCCGAACGCCGCCCTGCGTCGTTTGTGTGTGTGGTTGCCGTGGTAACGCAGCGAAGCAGCGGCTTGAGTGGCAGCCGCCCTTTCTGACACTGTAAACAACCAAACATCTCCTACGATGAGGCTAAAATCACCCTGTTGAACTGAGAATGCCTTTTGTTGTTCTTGTGAACGTTATAACTTGTTCAGCAAATCTATTTATTGACTGAGATTATGGTTTGCGGTGACGCGTGTTCCAGCATTCGTCCTATTCTAGAGCCTTGATCTCGACTTGTTTTTCTGGCCTCGTATTTGCATAAACAGTGCGTCGGCCAAGCAGCTTCGCTCACAGTTTGCCGTCTACAGACTTTGTGATTAATTGCACCTCAGCTGCTGACTCACTTTGAAGCAGCCTGTATAGTCTTAATTCAGCTGTGCTCTTTAGGCGGTTCCCTCCCGCTCCTTCACTTCTGTGACTGTGTGGGAGTGAGGCCGGTGCAAATGCATTGTGAGGCAGGATGATCATTAAAGGCGGCGGGATGAGACGCAGAGTGGACGCGTATCACTTTGAACGCCAGCGACACGTGCACATCAAACGCTCCTTGGTTGTACCTTCGCAGTTTCGGCCGCGTGTTAAAGCCTACTCTTGTGAAAGTGTGTGTCTAAAGTCGGAATCAGCGCCGAGCGTCTGGTGGGTCCCCGCGTGACAAGAGAAGCAATCTGCTTTCATGAGCTCAGGTCCCAGGGCAGGAGATTAAATTGCTTATTTGGATCCTGGGTTGGGAAAGTTTACAGTAAGTACCTCTGAGGGCGAAAGCAGGAAGAAAGAAGGTTCTCCCAAGCATTTTTCAACTCTTCAAGTGAGAGAATCAAGGTCAGCTCCAGCAGTGTTTGCACTGAAGTTGTGTTTATAGAGATATCGTACAGGACGTTATGGGAGTGGAGCATGCGAACATGCACCAAAAAAATGCTCACACGCACATACACTCGAAGTCGAATCCTCCCCTGAGCTGTGAAACGAGCCTGTGCATCCTCTCATTAACCCCCGGTGCCGTTTTCCCTGTGTCTCCAGTTCCAGCCAGCATCTACAAAGTGTCCGAAGACATCACGGTGAACGAGGGCAGCAACGTGACGCTCAGCTGTCTGGCCAGCGGCAGGCCGGACCCCGCCATCACCTGGCGGCTGCTCAACCCCTCAGGTAAGAACGCTCCCATCACGGCCGATTAGAGGAGCTGGAGCCGCGCATCGAGTAGAGACTGGAGTTTGTGACCTAGAAAAGCAAAGTCTCCCTTGGAACATTAGCATCGGTGAATGTTATACAATATGTAAGGCTTAGAGGTGTGTGATAAATAAATAATGTGCCCTGAACAGAAACAGGAAGCATTTCCAGTTTTGTTGCAATATTCTTTTGGAGGTTTTGTTTTCGTTCTTGCTTCGCATCACCACTCACTGCATGATCGCAAATATATAATATGCTGCACACTTTGAAAATGATGTCCTGCTTTACCAGGACCAGTTGGGGTAAAATGAACGCAGCTGCTGCTCAGCTGATGAGCGGAGGTGCTCTCTCCATCCGAACACCACCTTGCTCTGATTGAAAGTCATTCATATCTCCGTCAAGTACCGCGTTCGTTCGTCAGCGCTGCCGTGTTTCATGTTCCCTGATCCTCGAAGCGGAACAATGACGCGCGGCCCGGTTCGTCTTTTCCCGTTGAGGAGCGGTGATGTGCTCAGCCTAATCCTCAGCGCCGCGCGGATCAGACGGCCTGTTTTATAGATCGGAAGCTGAATGCGCCTTTTCATTTTCCCTCTAAATCTGTGGTTGGGACGCGTTGCACCTCGAGTTACTCCAGGTAAAGCGCGTTTGTGCGTTTAGACAGCTTTTGTTGGAATAAATGGAGTCTATGAGTTGGAGGAAGCTAAAAAGCAGCAGCCGGTAGTGGACTTTTTGAGCACTAATGGACTTGGCCTTTTGCCGCTGGAGGCCCTGTACAATGCATTCCACAAGTCTTTCATTATTCACTTTCTGGGCGCTTTGTTGGAGGAGTAGTGGGCAAAGCAGCTTTGTTCTTGACTCAAACAGTGTGAGTGGTGAAAAGAAAACAGTGATAAAATGAAATCCTTGCGAAGTCGGATGGTGTGTATCTGCTAAGCGCATGTGGCTCCTGAGATGTGGGGGGGTCTGTTGTTATTTGTGTTGTTTCATTCACCCCGAAATCCATGAGTCTCACCCAGTTTGGGTCCAAGTCAGCCACTGCATGAATTTCATAGCGTGGGGTTCGAATCTAAATAACTTTGCCTGTTTCTATCGTCACTGCATTACTTTAGCATTTATATTATTTATTGGTAAATTCATTCAAGCCAAAATCCAAATATCATAAATACTGTGGATGATAAGCAGGATGTAGAGGTTGTATTGTACTGTAAGTTCAATCCCCATTCAAACAGACTGAGACATTTCATTGTTAAGATGTAATAAGTGATGAAGCCCGTGCATTTGAGCATCAACCTTCCAGAACAACGCTATCATGAAGCCAAGGTTAGCGTTAGCTGTGGCTGATTATTTGCCGTTTCTGCTCACAGTTTGTTCTGCATCACCACCTCTTTAAGTCTTTAAGTTTATGACTCTAATTACGCAATTAGACCATGACTCAGCGCTGCAAGTGCTGAAACTGTGGCTGGAGCTCCTCCTTACATAACCACATGCATATTCAGATTCAGATCGCTGACTTGATGTGCGTGAATATGTGGAATTTAAATGGCACAATGAAACGGGTAAAGTCTCCACACAGCTGCATTCTGTCCTGGTCAATACCGTTCAGCGACTGCGCCATTCTCTGACTTAAACCCCTTTTTCATTTCAATCCCAGTCTAATATTCTGCCGACAGAGCTGGAAAGTGTCCAACGTGAACTGGTCAGACAGGACAAACTGTGCCTCGGTAAAAATGCAGTATATTGAGACTGTTTCAGAAATCCCCGGGGCCAATGTTGATTGTTCTACAGTGGTTGAGCAGCGGCTGGAGCTACAATCTGTGCTATTGTTGTTGGTGTGGCAGGGAATGTTCCATCGGGGCCACGGGGCCTCACCTCTGGACCGTTGTCAGATAAAGTTCCCTTTGTCTGACCAAGAGCTCGGCGCAGTAAAAATAGGGCCTTTTTTCATCTCCCCTCAGCCTTTGTGACCATTAGCTTTAAACTAGAGCAGGTCCTGAGAGTCCCATCCCATCGACGCTACCCTGTGCTGTACAGCCAGTTGCTTCTAAAGCTGCAAAGAGCTGATTAATCAATTATTCAAGAAATATCAATGCCTTGTTCATTTTAGATGACGCCCTGCTCCTTTCTCGTGGTTTGCTTTCTTAGCCCTTCTTAACATTTATAGACCCAAAAGTCGATCGCCACATGAATATACTTAAATTATTATGAGAACTGTGTGATCGGTTGAATACAGAAATAAAACGTACAGCTGCTCTGTGCAATGCATTCAACCCTGAGTCTGAGTTGCTTCCTTCCTAGGACTGATTATGAGCTAGTTAATTGCCGGGTTCTGCGGATGTCCAGACTCATTAGTCCTGTCATCCATTACCATGGGTCCATCCGGGCTCAACCTGCAGCTCGCCACCATCTTTCTCCATCATTGTTATCTCTGTCGCTCGGGTGTCACCAGCTACTGTAACTAGATTAGAGCCTGCGTGTGTGTGCTTTCTTAATTGCTGAGCAGATTGTAAAGTGAACAGCAAGCGTTTACAGTATATTCATTATTAATACCAACATATTGCATGTGTTTGTCACAGAGACAGAGTCGGGCAGGCTGATGCTCACGCCTCACTGTTCTCCACATTTGTAGGAGATTGTTGCGCTGAACCGAGGCTCGTGATAAACTGGGAAAGTTGATCTGACGCAGAGATGGTTGAACGTTTTGCATCGACCCTGCAGAGAGAGCAAACAACTCATTATTAATGATCACAAACCTCTGATTAGGATCTAACGGCAAATAAACATTTGAAGTCTTCTTTACATGTTTCATTTCCCCTTAACGGTTCTTGGTCATATGTTGGCAAAGCAGTTAAGAATCAAAGCAGACAATTACCCCAACCATGAAAGCTGGTGGACAGATATAGAATCTATGGATTTTCAATTTTTCGCATGATTACATTTGAGTTATTACTGATATCTCACATTCAATTGAACAATTGTTGAAATTTAAAAAGGATTATTCAGTTATCTAGACATTAGAGGATCGCAAAGAAGACGGGGGTCTCTCTCCCCCCGTTATTGAAAGATGGATTCCAGGCCCCATGTAAAACACATGTTCACATGAATACTTTGTTTTTATACTGTCAGTGTCCAAGTAGCAGCTGTTCCATTTTGAAAGACTCTCTCCTCTCAGAAAAACGGGCTCCCAGAGGAGCATCCGTCTCCAGCGGCCTCTGCAGCGATGCAAAGGTTTAACGCTGTGTGTATTTTTCTTTCAGCATGAATGGCTTCAAAGTAGATTTCCCTCGTGAGCGTAATTCATCAGTAGTTTCTCTCTTTTCATGCATCCACTGCAGAGTAAACACCGAAACATGTATCAGTTTGTCTTTACCAACAAAGGTATGAACCACCCTCACATTCACTTTATGTGGTAAAGCGTGGTCTCATTAAAATGGCCGACCACCGGCACTAAGAGCAGCATAGAACCCTTTGCATTGCATAGTACACTGTCTGCACAAGCAATGGGACCGTCTCACCTGCAGAACGGTTGGCCGCACGTGTGCCGCCCGCGGGTCTTGTACTTTTTATCAAAACGTGTTTTTGCTCAGCCTCTGTGTGGATATTGACCGAACCACTCATTGGCCAGACGTCTGAGGCGTATGATCAATAGAGCACGAAGGGAACGGGAGGAAGCGGAGGTGGGGGGGGGGGGGGGGGGGGGGGGGGGGGGGGGTGTTCCGGGGAGGGAGGAAGACGAGAAGATAGAAGACGAGGAAGATCTCCAGCGTCTAAACGGCACGACGGGGAAGGAAATGGGGCCACTGGTCAAGGAGCCCTTCGCTGGGTCTCAGCTCAGTGGCTGATATGTCGCAGCTAGTCGTGCCTTAACAGCTAACAGCATCCTCATCACCTATAACGTGTCCACCAGCAGCATGTTTACCGCCGCTGTGTCCTTGAGCAGCGCAGTCGAGCTCCGCAGCGCTCCGCATAACTTTAAATGATTATGAATCTGCCACAGCAGGTCCGATGCAACAAAGACATCTGTCTCAATGAACTGATTTGGCTGCAGCTCCTGTTGCTGTGTGATCCAGCTGAATATTGGAGCCGTGGCCCTTTTATAACGCTTGGCAAGGCAGCAGGTTAGGGGTTTGACGCTGAGTGCCCTCGACATCCTCCCAGCGCCGGCTCCACCGGCGTCGGCCGCTGTCCAGCAGCAGGACGAGGAAACACTCCACAACACCATCACCTCGTTCTTCTCCCTGACTCCTTGTCTGTCTATCTGTCGCTCTTCATCTCCCTCATTTACACTTCCACTATTTCTCTCTCCTCCTCTTCCTCCTATCAGTTGTCCATCTCCTCCTTCAGCAGACTATACCAGTCACTCCAGTTGTCCTCCCTGCACTTCATCTCACTGAGAGACGTGGAGCTCAAGAGCACAGCGTGACACACACGCACACACACACACACACACACACACACACACACACACACACACACCAGCCTGTCAGCTGACAGCAGTGCCGATTGTGGGAGTGAAGCGTCGAGGGGGCGACAGGTCTTTTTTAGAGCGACCCGGGTCAAACTACCCGCTCTCGTCTGGCGCCGTGCACGCGCGTGGGGGGCGACGCGTGCACCAACTCACCACCCCGCTCGGTCTCCTCTCCGCAGGTCTCAGATCTGCTGACGGTCACAGTGTGCTCGCTTGTTTACAATCAGCACCACCGGCAGCTGGTCTGAAATCCGACTGCTGTCACACTGGGCCCAGAACATCATGAGCACAGCTTGCCCCGAGCCTGCCTGCCCTCATTAGGTGGAGTTACTTCTGGGCTGGTTGAGCACTGCAGCTCCTACTTGTATAAAGTCACCACTGAACAGAAACTCAGCACTATTTTTTTTTCTTTGCCCGGTCCACAAGCACTTTTTCAAAAGTCCCCAGTCCCACAGTCGCTAGGAGAGACAGTGCCTGGAGGAGAAGTGGACGTGGTGATTGTGGGTGAATTGTTTCTGGTGTGAAAGTAGCAGCACCTCGTCTGCTGCACTTTTATCCTATGTGCATGTGAAAAACGGAACACGCGACGACGTTCACATTTCTCACTTTTAATTGCTGAGTCGTCGTGACGCCGCCTTCATCCCGATGAGCGCTCTAATCACCTGCACCGTCACACCTGGAGGACTCCCAGTGCAGCCATCTGGTCACAGGCTGCCTTTGCTAATTTAAACATGAGTGCTAATACTGACTCTGGGCCAGTGGCTCCATAGAAACTAAAGTGTTATCGTTACGGCTTTATCCTAATGGTTAGTGGCCCCAGTGGAGATAGAAGGAATGAGGTAAAAGTCTATAAAAAGGTGTAAAATATAACTTTTTATGAAGAATATAATGCATTAAATAAGTGTGTGTGTGTGACCTTGCCTCCGTCTTTAACCCAAAGCCTTTCCTGCTATTGTGCAGCCGAGCCCATTGAACGCATCCACACAGTAATGAGAATTTTCTCCCCACAGTGGACTGGAACCATTTATCAGGCAAGTGGAAGACGGAGCGGCCTACAGTAACTACCCTTCCAGGGAATTCAATCACTAAACCTATTTGTTTTATCAACAATTTATCTGGTTTTAAAGCGACAGGCCGGGAAGCAGGCGAAGAGCCACCGGGTGCACGGTGTCACAGACGAGGCGAGGCACCGGGGAAAAACAACAACGGCACAGCTACAGTGTGTGAACAGTGGGGGAGTGGGGGGTGGGGGTGGGGTGCACTGCAGCGGGAGGAATGACAGTGCTCAGAAAAACAGACGGCCGCGCCGCTCGGCTGTGCATATCATTTCCTCGGCTCAAGAAGCGGCAAATAAACAGCCGTCTTGTTTTCGGATCCGACACCTGTGTTATTTCCGCGTCGCCGGCAGCGGAGGCAGCAAGTGGCTCGTGAGTGCTGGAAGTTCCGCTTTTTGTCCTCAGACGGCTGCGGAGACGCTGCCGCCGTAGTGCTGCTCCTCGGGAAGTTGCTGCCGAGTGCGACGGGATCGAACTGCAGGAGGAATTCTGTGTGTGTGTGTGTGTGTGTGTGTGTGTGTGTGTGTGTGTGTGTGTGTGTGTGTGTGTGTGTGTGTGTGTGTGAGGAATGCTGGGTAATTATGTGCTGATCCATCCTGCGGATCCACGGCCCACAGACGTGCACGGGCACCGGCGCACGTCCTGTCACCGCCGTGCAGACAAAGCAAAATAAATGTCGCAGGATCCTTTATGCAACTCTGACTCTGAAGTTTTTTTTTTTTCAAATCGGCTGCTCAACATAAATTAGCATTCGCAAGATAAATGTAATGTTTCGCGCTGTGGTAAAATGGCGCTGATGAATGATGCATGAGGATATGCAAATGAGCGGCATCCAGTCGCCGGCTGGAGTTGCCGGTTTCGCATCCTTCTGCTTCCTCCCGCTGCTCTCCTCTGTTCGTCTGGGAGGGGGGGGGCCCGTGTGGACCTTCGGCGCCGTACGGGAAGCCTGCCGGTGCCGTCCCTCGCTCCCGCCGAGTTGGGCTTTAATTGGCCCGAAAAAACTGTCTAAACACAACGCTAAAGCCGATGCAGATGGGCGTCCAGCAGACGCGGTGGAAGTGTATTTACTCCAGGCCCCCTCAGCTCTTCCCAAAAGGCTTCTTCCCAAAAGAGCGGCTGTTGCACATCCCGAAGGCCGCGGGGCTTTCAGCAGAATAATGTGCGCGGAGAGGCGGCAATTATGCGCGTTGTCGTTTCCGAGTAGCTGGAGCCAGGCAGCATGACAAATTAGCGAGCGACAGGAAAACAATTTGAGCTGGCGTCCGAGACGAGGTGAAGGGCTGCTCTAAAGAGCGCTTTAAATCTCCTATGGAAAACAAAAACAAGAAAACGACTGTTGGAACGTCTGAAAGTTTGTCTGGTCTAGGTTTCATCTGTAACCTTTGATCCAAGATGGGCCGAATGCCTCAGCGTTGATTATCAGGTTCTACCTGATTTCCTTTCCTCTATGATCTGAAGTGATTTTTAAGTCCAGGATATATCTCAGTATCTACAATGTGTCAAAATCTATGTCTAAGACTTTACTTCCCGGTAGCTCCTAAAACAACGCTTTCTGAATGAAGAGCTTTACGAGTATCAGCAAAAGAAATTTAGTTCAGCATTGGTTTTAAATTCTTTCTGCAAAGTGTAACTTAATAATTAAATACCCAACATTTACAAGATTGATCATTGCTTTTACAAGATTATGCTGCTTCTGATGGATCACTCTCACCATAGATCACATTATATATTTAGGTTTATGTTTTTGAAAAGGGAATTATTTATCCACCAAAACATCACAGTGCACTGTTCGTTATATGTTTCTATTTCAGGTTATGTTATTCTAGATGGTGGAAAACAGAAAATGTTTATCTCCGGTTCTCTGTGATCCTTAATTAGTGTATCTTAAAGCTGCTGTGTGAATATGTACAGCAGGATTCTTGAAGGTTACAGTAACATGGCAACTGTAGATTCTGCTCCATTCTGTGAAACACTAAAACAAATCAAAAAGCAACTTGGGCAGTTTCATTCCAGCATCTGCTGTCGGCATCGTTCCGTTCTGACACTAAAGGCCTCCTTTCACACCACTAATGCTCCTCGACATTGTATGAGCGATGGCCACTTCCTGTCGGCCGTCTAATTAAAGTGATCGCTTACGCGATTGCACCGATGCTAATCGGCGCTATTAGCGTCGGCACGGAGATGTCGAGTGGGAAAAATCACAACAATCACAAAGGTTGTTGTCTTGAAGGCAACGAAACAGCACACGACTGCACTGAGACAGCATCTGCTGAATCTGCTGCTCGATCAACCATCCAGTCTGGCGGACGTCCTCTACTTCTGCAGACCCCGTGACGCTCCTGGACCCGGGCGGCGCCGGTGCAGCTCCTGTTCGGCCTTCGCCTCCTCCGTGTGGGTTTCTCATCGTGGCCGCGCTGGGGCAGCACTCCAGGTGCTGTTCTCGGCCGTCTTCGCCTCACACCTCTCGTGCTTTAAAGGGCTTTTCTTATCATCGCTATGCTAATGACACCCGCCCGCTGGTCCCTGTAGCGTTTAGCTCACATGACCTATGTGGAGAACTCTAAAAATATACAGTCACTCTCTGCCCTTCCAGTACTTAATGTACTTTTTCCCTCTGTGTCGCCCGCTCCTCTTCCTTTATCCAGATTAGCATAGAAATGTGATGATATAATATAGTCTAATGCCAGGATTCATGGAGCTTTTCTAATGTGCACACTACGAATCAGTCACCGCCTTCAGTATCGCCGGAAAACCTTCAAGGAAACGTGTCCCCACCCCAGTTCACGCAGGCAGACTTCATACTCGCTGCAGAAACATTCCAGCTCGCACACAGGCCCGTGCACCAGCGCAGACCTCCGCACAGCCTCTTATTAATTCCCTGCGGGCGAGATTAGCTGCTCTATCTCTATTACGCTTGGTTAAATTGATAGCACGTGAGGCCCGCGCTCGCGTGAAATGCTGTATTGTAATTAATTGTGGCTGTGGACCATATATCACATTTCGTTCATCTTCTTTATCGCCGAGATGCACTTTCCGCACAACAGGTGAGATTACAGGCAGTTAATTGCAGTGCTTACACAACTAATCGAGCCGTTGCCTCTGATCTCTCATTTGAATTCGCGTCTCTTCGCTCTTCTTTGATCTTTGCTGTCACCTGGTTTTCTCTCTCTCTCTCTCTCTCATCCGGCACCAGCACTGGGGTTCTGTAGAATTTCCATGGCAACAGATTTTCGATCATACCTCCCCAATCATCCCGGCAGAGACGGATATGACACAACTTTGATCATAATCCTATTGATCTTTCCGTCCACATGAAGTAATACTTTATCAGCTGACCTCCATCTCTATCTTACACTTGATTGTGCAACTTCTCCGGGCGCCCAAGACAAACAGTGATTTGGAGATATTTGCACCCGAGCTTAAAACTTAGATCGTCACTTTGGGGGGAACTGCCACCTCCTGTCTTTACAACATCAAACGACACAGTGTTTACTGGATGTGTGCTCACTAAAGCGGAGCGGCTGTTTTTCAAATAACTCCCGTATCCAAGTTGCCGGTTCATTTCCCAGGGCACAGCGCCGCGCTGTCGCGCAGCCTTGCAGCCCCTCGCTCGGGACACGGGCGCCTACTTGCCCACCACTGACACTGACTACTGTTACTCGTACCCCAGAGACCTCGTGTGTGCCATTTATTTCCACCGCCAAGATTCCATTATAGCCTATTTTCTTGGATTAAGGACTGTATGATACTGTCGTTATTGTAGTTATGTGCTGGGTCCTCTGGGACGCTTTCCCTCATTCAGCTGGATAATTGTATCTTTGGGAGAAGTACCCTGAGATTTGCTCCGCTGGCACACGGGCTCCAACAGATGATTCCTAATAAGCCGCTGCAATCATTTCATTTCCCATCATGATGAAATGTATCTAGAATAGATGCTAAAGTCCAGTAACCATGCTGTGTATGAGATGAATGTATAGGCAGCGTTGATTGTAACATCTCCTTCTTATTGATTGTGACATATCTGCACTAATAAATAGTCATAACACGTCTCGACACCGGTGTTTGTTCAAGTGTGATTATAGGTGAGGTGCAACAAGCATCAAGGCGTAACAGGTCTCACTAATGAGACACATCAAGTTCTTTACCAGATTAATTAGTTGTGCTGCTCATTAACAAATTGTTTTTTGTACTTTGTTCTGTCTGACAGAAGTTGTTCCTCTAATAACTGGAACAGAGACATGATCAACATTATGAAAATACTCATTTAGGTTCAACTTGGTAGTTAGATCCACTTAAACAAGTTAATAGATCATATTGAAGGCTACAGTGATTATGACCCCAGGAAGACAAATAGCATATTATTATGGGATCGAGTTAAAATCAAGACTCTTGAATCATGACTCATGACCTCACGCCCCCTTTTCTCCTCTCTCTCTGGTCTTCTTTCCCTTCTGCTCTGTGGCCTCTCTGCAGCCGAGCCGTTGGAGGGAGAAGAGTACCTGGACATTATAGGCATCATGCGGAACCAAGCGGGTCGCTACGAATGCAAGGCCAGCAACGACGTGGCCACACCCGACGTCAAATACGTCAACGTGGTCGTCAACTGTAAGTAATGACGTCTGCCAGACCACACAGTCAGGAGTATTGACAGCAGTGAAGCCTGCAGTTTGAAAGTTTTGAGATGAGTCCAGGTAGACGAAAAGCACTGAAATTTTGATTACTGTAATTTTAATACTAATATTCACCTACCACATCCTCATGTAAAGGCTTTTAAAAATAACATATCCTAATTACATCTTGTCAGGAGCCTGTGATCGATCTAATGAGTGTATTACAGGAAAGACAACGCCCACTCGCTGTGATCTCTGTGATCTGAACCAGCTCATCCTCAATAATACATTTTCAGCATTCGTCCAAATGAGATATATTTCACAATTTAGTTTTTTACACTGTAGGATTTCATATTTTCGTTTTTCATTAAGACTCTCAAAGACAAACGTGCCGCACGTGATGGCTGTATTATTAGCATCTCACTGCACACGACAGCACCTCGTTATGGATTTCATGTCTCCCTGCTGCTCTGCAGACCCGCCAACAATAAAGAAAACCCAGAGCTCGGAGACTCCGGTGGGCCGCATGGGGATGCTGCAGTGCGATGCCACCGCCGTGCCCACCCCAGAGTTTGAGTGGTACCGAGACGAGAAAAGGTAATGCATCACTCCTCACAGCAGCGTCACCAACACCTGTGTCGAGCTCATGGCGAGTCTGCAAAATGACAGGTTCACATTAAAACCATCATGGGAGACAAACGTATCCAGACCTGCTGATTAAAGCTCACGCTCTGTATCAGGATAAGTTTGCTGCTTGAGTCTCTGGAAGTGATCAAAGCAGCCGTTGCATAGATCACGCGCCATCAGCCCCATTTCTTTAAACCATCAGCTGCAGGACCGATCCACCAGCTGGGGATCGCAGGCGCTGACGCTTCGTTATTACTGTAACCGTCTCCTGAAAGTGTTCCAGTACGAGAACCCTTCTCTGGCAAATTATCGGAAACCACAAAGTGTTGGGAAATGCTTTTATAACATTATGAAAGGCTTTCACTGTGGATGCATTATGACTCTAATGGAAAGTGTTTCTGGCGTGTTTTGACCTTACTTACACTTTCATTGTGTTTAGTTTTGTTTGGGCCTAATGAAAAATCCTGAGAAATGATGCTGGCGAACTGTACTGTACATAATGAAACACATCTCAATTGTCACAAGTTGAGACTTAAACTGCTACAATGTGGATCCCTTTGATCCCTCTGTCAAACGTGCCCTCACTGTGGTCCCACTGTCACGCGTTTGATAATGACTAATCATCGTCTTAATCACTCGCCCCACAGTTCTTCCATTGCTCACTGAGCGTCGCTGTGCAGGACAGCTGTGATATTCTTCCAAGAGGAGGACGAGGGGAACAGATCGGGCAATTTATGAAGCGGAGTCGCTGGAAATCTCACTAACCCGTTTCTCATCGCACATGTAATTCCGCTGAAATGGAAATCAGGCCTCCCGCCGCACTGTCTCCCGTGAAATTGCCGATTGTGAGCGGACACAGATGTTCATCGCCGCGAGTGCGCGGACAACACTCGAGAATGATTGCGGCGTAATGACATTCAAAGGCGCCGCCGCCGCCGTTTCGACCCTTGTCGTGTAATAACCTGAGAGGGTCCCGTCCCTCTGACGCCGTCCAGGTCGGAGCAGCTCCGGTGCGTGATAAAAAAAAAAAAACAAGTTAACGATGGGAATATCGCTCAAAGAACATCGCGATCTGTGATTTCACACGTGGGACAACGGCGCTAAAAGTTCTGCGGAGGAAAAATATTGGGGGAATTTTCGGAGCGTTATCACAGCTATGGTCTCTGAAGTAATAGGCCTATCACGCCAGCGCTCCAATGGAAAGATTTATGGCGGTTGAAATGTTTTGTATTATCTGTTGTTTCCAGCCTCCATCCATCTCAGTTGCTTCCTCCCCTGGAGGATTCTGGCGCCGTGCCCGCCCGTGGCCCCGTTTTCCTCTCTTTCAGGGAAAAGCGTTATTGCACTTTCTCCTCGGATGATGATGTTAATGCACCGTAATAAAATGATTTATCCCCGCTTGGCTGCTTAATTTTATAGTCGCCGTCCCCCGGAATCAGTGCTAATGCGCTGTAGCCTGTCTTGTTTACCTGATTGTTAAGGTGCGATGCTGCGCCTGCCGTTGTTCCGCTTTCAATACATTTTACCTGATCAACACTGTGAACCTGCATCAACGGGAAGAGGTCTTAGATGGGTTTGGCTTGAAATCCTGATGTAGCACCTACCTACGTACAGCAGCTACTCATTTATCCCTCGGAGCTCTTCAATATTTAGAAAATGATTTGATTTGATTCGATTTTCATTGCCTCCGACTCCAACTCTCCATGTGGCGCCTTTTAAAACAAGAACCCGGTAAAGTGGAGCCAAGCGCGCTCCCGGTGCCTCTGCATGATACGGCGCTAGACGCGAGGATCAAACCGCGCGTTCCGGACCACTTCGGAGTCTGCATCCCATCCTGAATGGCCGCCGTCGCTGATCAAACGAGCAGCTTTGAGCTCAGCGTGGGAGCCTCACGCACATGTTAAGGGTGTGAGATCTACAGAAGCTGATCCGATGATGCCGTCGTGAAGCAAACGCTGAGTTTACTGGTCTGATGTAGCGTAGCGTGCTATGAACGCTACGCTAGCTGCTGCTACTAGCAGGCAAACAGCAACAGCTGAATCTCAGTATAAAGAACAACGATCTGCACTTTCCTCTGTTCATCGTCACTAAATCACACCTTGTGAACTGAGTCATCTGCGTGTTTTATCATGTTTTATTCTCTTGCCGTTGGTAGAAAGTCGCCGTGTTCCTGCTGCTGGCTTCCAATGAAGACTTTCGCCAAAGCCCTCGTCTCATTAAATCTCATTTAATTCCCTCGTCACACTGTATTTTAACAAAGAAGCCGGACCTGTTCTGGCTCATTTCACCCACACCCTCAGACACAGGATTACTTTTGTAAACATCTATTTCATTTGTGCCCCTAATCTCCTGTAATGCTCTTTAAATATGATTTATTGAGAAAGTCACAGTATTAAAACTCTCCCTTGGTTCTGGACCCGCGGACCCGCCCCTCTCTCTGTCAGCCTCGCCTCCTCCAACCTTAGGCCCGTCCATCATCCCCATGAAAACACGAACCAGAGCCCGCGCTCACGCCGTGCACGGTGCAGCGAGCTGTGAACCAACCTGTCAGTCACGTTCGTCATCTTAATTCACCTTCAGACTGAAGCTCTAAAACCACACGGCTTCTCCTTTTTACAAGTCCGTCCATGGGAAAACCCACAGCGAGCTGTTGGCCGACATGACAGACAGATATGTTTGTTGTTCTGGCAGCTGACGCGTGTCCGTCACCGGCGCCGGCCCCCTTTTCAATCATCTGCGGGTTCCAAGTCTCAGCAGGACCCTCCACTTGATTTCATTCATCATTGGCCTTGGATCATAACAGCCCTGTCACTCTCCCTGGCAGCGATAACCTACTTTAGATGCTCCCACACGCCGCAGAATCAAATCTGTCCGTCCCGTGATTCGCTCCGCTCCCTCGTCCCCGCCGCCCGGCGACCGCCGCGCGCCCTCGGCCAAACGGAGGGGTCCAATCGTTTCGCTGCGAGGGTCGAACGCAGTGGCGCGGGCGCCGGCCGGCGCCGAGCGGACCGCTGCTGCCCTCTGCCTGCGGAGGAGGGCGTGGGCGGCGAGGACGCCCCAAAACGGGCCTCCGAAAGGTTCAGACGGGCACAGTGAGTGCCAACCGGTCTGACGTGTGTTGGTGCGTGACAGATGGAGGAGCTGGAAAAGGCATGAAAGAGTGTGGCACCTTCATGAATGTTTAATACTTAGTCTGAGACTTTGTTGGTTTACTTCCCTGTTTTATCTCTCTCTCTCTCTCTCTCTCTCTCTCTCTCTCTCTCTCTCGTTTGACCCCTTTCGGTGACCTCATCCCTCACACACCGCCACCGCTCCCAAGGTGTCCCCCGTGGGAACGGCCTCAGCGCCTTATCGAGTGTCCCCCTCCCCAGCGAGTCAAGTTGGAAGCACTTCTTATGTTAATACTTTCTATCAGCCGAGCGCGCGTCAGCACAAACGCCTCGCTCCCCTGCTCGAACTCCGATTACCACATTATCCCGACTTAAGCAGGATTAGTTGAGGCGCCCTAAATGAACTGCACCTCATTCATGATATGAAAGCGCCCAATCAGCCGCCGAACAAGCGCGGTCCATTATGTGTGCTGAGTTGTTTTAGAGTTTTATGTGGTTGCGGTGACGTTCGGTTCATCGGCGAGGGGCGCACGCCGAGTCAGCAAGTTGCACTGATTCATCCCATGTCGAAGGGGTTCAAGGTTGAGGTAATGGATTGTCAAAGGTTTGGTGGTCGATCAGATTCCCAGAGGTGGAACGTGAGGCTGGATGCCGACGTCCACATGGGAAAAATCCTCTTTAATCACACAATAACAAACCATAGCAGAGGAATGAGAGAGCACTGCACATGCGCAGCATCACGGCAGGCTGTTTGTCTGTTCATTTCCACGAGGAGGAAGCGCTCCACAAAAAGGACAGTGACATCGCTCTTCTGTAGAAAACCGCCTCGCGGTGCATTTTCTTTTTTTTTTTTTGCAGGTCAGGGTCAAAGATGGCTTCCTGGCGAAGGCTGCGGTTTGCTGAACCGTTCCAAAATGAGAACCTTATCTCCGCCCACGCTCAGAAAGGTCACCGACGTCAGACTGCCCCCTGCGACTCGGCAGTGATTACCCGCGCACACGTCCAACTTATGATGGAATACAATTTTAAGCTGTTTGCTCTTGTAGTAAATACTTGGCTGCTTGTAGATCCAGCCTTAAGCGCCGTCTACTCTTTTGACACTGCGTGCGGCGTGAAATGTGATTTCTATAGGGAGGAATTCAACGATGTTGACATCATCGCAGCGATAAATATTTCAGATCATGTTTGTACCACGGCGCCACGTTTTCTGCGAAGCCTCCAGGATGTCGCACCGCACGCAGCTGAGTCTCTTCAGTGTCGCGTCAGGTGTCGTGTTGCTGCCAGGCCGATAATCAGGCCTATTTTTAGGCCACGGCTTCCCATGAACTCAGTTTTGCTCAGAATCCAAGATATTTGTTGATGAATTATTCGCTTTGACGCCACTAAACGCGTCTGCATGTGTCTCCTCTCCAGACTGTCCAATGCCCAGGGCCTCAACATCCAGATTCTTGGCACCACCACTATTCTCATGATCGCTAACGTCACCGAAGAGGATTATGGGAACTACACCTGCGTGGCCTCGAACCGACTGGGAGTCCAGAATGCCAGCGTTTTCCTCTATAGTGAGTACACGCAAAGGAACATCAGACAGGCTCATATTCATATATTCATACGTAACAAATATTAAATGTAGGACTTTAAATCTACATTTTCACACACGCCTCACACTGTTTAACTCCAGTGTAAAATGGGCAGAGAAGCAGTAGAAATGTGGTGGGATGAAGCTTCGAGGCACATCTGGCCCGTCTCCCTCAGCGGCGCCGCAGCAGGTGTTTTCCGTGGGTTCGCTCCAGAAGCCGAGCGGCGAAGCGCCCATTTGAGCCGGCTCCCGCGGCGTCTCAGTGCGGCGCCGGAACAATGGCGTCGCGCACAACACGGACCATTGAGCGGATATTTAACGTGGCTTTTAGTGGGAAAGGTGCTCTGTTGTCTCTGCCAGCATTAAAAACGCTGTGAAAGGTTCAACTCAACGAGCACAAAGTGGTAAAAAACAGATTGTGAACCCTGTGAACACGGCTTTTTGAGTGGTTTTATTTGTGATGATTTGTTGTGTTTGCACGTGTCTCAGCAATAAAGAAGTTCCAGCTTTGGATGCTTCTCACGTCTTTTGCTCATGCTTAACAAATTCACTGCATTGAGCACTTTGCACACTTCTTTGTGTTTTCTATCTTTTATTTTCTCTTTCTTTTTATCATTTATGCCTGTATCTCTGCACAGACCCATAAATGGGCTTTAACTTGTGTCAGTACCACCACATGGCCACTAGATGTCGCTACATCTCCAAAGTCTGTCACATACTCAATAGTTTTTAGACAAGCTGCATCTAATTTGTTTAAGACTGTCGATAAGATGCCGATGGTATTTTCGGACTCAGATTAATGAAGTGTTTTAATTTTACACCTACTTTAATTGAATCTTCCCTCCCTCCTCCCCGTTTCCTCTCTTTCTCTCTGTTTAGGACCTGGGACGGGTCGAGATATCAACGGCTCTGCCTGCGTATCTCAATCACTGTGGCTCCTGTTGGCGTCCTTCGCCTGCCTTTTCTTCAAGTGTTAATAGCACTGTCCTCCTCCTTCTCATCTCCCCTCCCTCCTGGCTTCCTTCCCCTCTCCTCCTCCTTTCCTCCAGCTCACCGACATCCCTATCGCTACGGTACCTTATTACCAGCTCCTCCGCCTCCCCGTCCTCCCTCGTCCAGACTGTTTGCATCATGATACAAAAACCTTACGTGCTCTCAAGCACCGCTTAGAGATATTACAAAACATGATGGGGTACGAGTAAAGTTATGAGAACAACAAAAAACATGATATGAAGGACAGAACAAGCAAACAGTGATCCTTTTTTCATTTCTTCTGTTTTTTTGCTATATCTTGTCTTCTGGGTCTGGACCGGGTTTCGGAATTTGTTGTGTTTTTGCCGTCACGGGAATGAAAAGCAGAGGCGACTCGCAGTGTCGCCAACAATCATTTGTGTCTAGAGGTACTGAGGATAAAAGGTGTATTGCTTTCTTTCCCCATTATTTTAGCTAAAATTGGTAAATATTAATGAGCAACATGCAAATCTCTGCCAAATATATATATGTATATGTATAGATCTGATTCTAACACATGCAGAAATTAAGGGAAATGAATAGGATCGAACCTAACATTTAATCTGAACTAACATAATCTGATTCTACTGACACAACATCAGTCAGGTCCAATCAATGAGGCTGTTTAGCCAGTGTTAGTTAAACTGAGTGATGTTAAACTGAAAACTAGACTAAATGTTACTCTAAGACAAATTATCACAGAAGGTTCCAACGATGCAAAGCGTATGTAACATTTTTATTTGTCTTTGATGAGACAAGTTGCCGAAAGTCGAAATAGTTTCCGTGTTTGGTGACAAGCGGCCGAACGGTGCAGCCCGACTCACGCCGCTGCACCGGCTTCAGTTACACGCGCTGTTCTCAGTTTTCATGAGTTTCAGGATCATTCTGTGCTGTTGGAATTTGGAAAATGAAAAATGTATGACACCAATGAATGACTTAGGTTTTTTTTCCTCTTATAAAAGTATGTGTGGTTTAATATGACATTACACAGAAAAAAAATCATAATATATTGATACAGATTTTCTTTGCCTTCGCCTCATTGTGTATATA
The DNA here is from genome assembly GCF_900634795.4 of Betta splendens. Classification (NCBI taxonomy): domain Eukaryota; kingdom Metazoa; phylum Chordata; class Actinopteri; order Anabantiformes; family Osphronemidae; genus Betta; species Betta splendens. The sequence continues at coordinate 14,396,579 of NC_040893.2, forward strand.
TACTTGAATCCAATGTCTTTATACTATGAGACAGCAGACTTGGCGTGTCGGTCTCTGAACTGGGCAGCGACACGTAGCTGTCTTCAAATGAGAACCTGCTCCATCATGTGATCTGAGGCCCGAAAGACAGAAAAAAGACATTCATGTGTTGGCTCAGTGTGTTTTCCTGTAGGGGTGGGAGGGAGTGGGGTTATAATGGGCTTGTGATGCGCCTTCACCTGCCTTTTCATCCAAATACAGATTGGTTGTTCATTAGTGTCATTATTTATTAGGTATATAGCTAAATCGGTTCCAAAAAATATATATAAGTTAATCCGAGGAGGTTTTTGCTGCTTAAAGTGAGCACGATCAGCCACTGAGACGACTGATGGCCTCCAGATGCTCAGCGGGTTTGCAGTCTAGACTCTGAAATGGGCAGCGATTTCATTCAAATCATTTTTTATTTTCACTGTAAGATCAATAATAACTAACAGTCAGACTCCTCTGTTTGGGAAATAACAAGAATCGGCTCGTTTATGCTTTTAACTCTTGTTTTTGGCTTCATTATTTAGGCTGAGCACATGACTCCAGCCTGTATCGAATAGCGTTAGCTCATCAGCAGGAGAACAAGTGAATGATGGAGCAGCTCCGGTGGGACTGCTCCAGATCGGTTTGCATGCGAGCGCTCGGTGCTTCTGTACGCGTCTGTTCCAGGAAGTCTGTCCGTCTGAAAAACAACCTCAGGGCAGAGCAGTGCCGGCCTTGGGCAGAACCCCAGACCATCACAGCAGGTCCAGTTCGTCCTTCTCATGATTAGCATTTAGTGGCACCTGCTTGACATTCCCGACGCGTGGAGTTTGGTGCATCGAGGCAAATAGTGGAGGGATGGGCAATTATGTGTCAACAGTGAACCGTCTCATCTAAAAGCCATGGAGCTTTCACGCATCAAAAGAGAGACTCGTAGAAATGCTGTCCTTCCACCGCTCATAGAGACCAGCAACCAGCCTATGAACACAGCCCAAGTCCTGTAGACAGACTTGGAGAGACACAGCATTCTAGTTTACTACTGGCCGTCGCCTCAAGACATCAGTGTCGCATCTCTGTACAAAGCCGGCTCCCGTTTGTGTGAGTGTATTTCCATGGTTCTGTTTGTTGCTATGAACCCAGCTGAGAGGCGCTAAACACGACAGCGTGACGCATGAGGAGCCCAGTGAACGCTGCGTCCGCTGTGGAGCTCTGGTTCCGACCCCCTTTCCCCGTCTCATCCTTTGTGTGTATATACAGTATGAAATTTCTACCGTAGAATGTTGTAAAGTCAGCAAATCCATACGGTCGTGTTTATACAACTCCACGTTTAAAGTTTTCAACAAAAAAATTTAACTATCACGTTTGTACTTCCCTTTGGGAAATTAAGATTCAATCATGGGTTATGACACAGCAATGTCCCCTTTTTTCTATTTTGCTTTACTTTATTGCGTATTACGGCATAAAGTAACTCCAGTTAGTTTTTAAAAGAAATGTGTATTAAACAAAATGTTCATAACACAAATTAAAGTTTGAAGTTAATGTTCTGTATTTGAATGTGACTTGAGCTGTTGGGGAAAGTAACATTTTCTGTTTTGGGAGATAGCTTGAAACACACTGAATCTCAATGGTACTGTTGTGTTTATCACCATGTAACATGCAAATAAAATAATATATGTATTGTTATGCTGTCTTTAAAAGACGTTTTGTCTTGAGCCGTTATCTTGTTGTCGCCAACACCTGCAGCTGATGATAAAATGCCACAATCTCGGCTGCAGTTCCAAGTTTCTCCACTAGGTGTCAGAATAAACCAAACTATGCTTTCAGGGACCAGGAAAGACACGTTATTCCTCATTATTATTACAGTAGGACTCATAGGGATGTAACAGTGTCAAAGGTCAGCAAAATAAGCCTGTAGCTGCTCAGTTTGCAACTAAAACGCCCACAGCAGCAGGCGGAAAAAACCAAAGCAATCGTGATTTCCCATAACAGCAGCTCCCTGAGTGCAAAATCTAATCAGGAGCTGCTCATCTGTCTCGCTTGCAGGAGAGTTAATGATTTATATGTTCAGATATTGTGTTTTTCAGTAATTCAGTAAGCTTAATTCATTTATTCATAATTCATTAGCAGAAAAGTGAAACAACACGGCTGTAAACAAACTCCACAGTTTATGATGGTAATTGGCACATTTGCTTTATTTTGAAAACAGACATTGAAACCATTTTTATTTTTTCATATTTTTTCTCACAAGTTTGAACTCCTTGATAAGGTTGAAACTGGACATTGCACTCACTGGAACATAGGAATTTTTTTGTAGGTTTTTCTTTGTTTGTTTCCTCGTTGGTTAGATTCTTATTTTTACTTTTTTTCGTAACATCAGTGCAAGAGTATTTCTCCAATTCATATAAACTGTCATAACAACACCAAAGACATCAAAAAGAAGCCGCCACAGCTCTTAAGTTTTTGTGACTGCGAAAAAGTTCCTCTCAGAGGGAGAGTTCCCATCATGCATCTGGTTCAATGGTTCATGCTACTGTTCTCACATTTGCTTGGCAGAACACAAATCTGTATGTAAGAGCCAAATACATCAATATTACAGTAGTTTCTTATAGTTTATTATGAGTCATTTAAATGGCAACAGGTCCTTAACTGTAATGTACGTAAACAGAGAGTTTGTAAAAAGGGTGTAAACCAAGCTTGAATGATTCAAGCTGAGTAAAAAGAGCAATAGTCTCGTCCTGTATATGTTGGTATATACTTGGTCTTTGATTGAGGTTAAAGCCGCCCAACTGGACATATTACACATTTAATAGTACATTCTCGTTTCCATTGGATGTGTTTACATGAACTTTTTTGGCGTGTTCTCAATACACGTATGCTGTGTTGAAAACTGGAGTTGCATTTGAAAACCTGCTTGCGTTTGTGCGTGCATTCGCAGAAGGGATTTTGTTTGCAGCGTGGTTTGGTGGTTCGAAAAAAAAAAGAAAAAAGGGTGCATTGCAATGCAAATAAAGTCTGGGGCATTGCCAATGCATTTTAAATGTGTAAATACCCAGTTGGGAGCATTGGGTCCATGGTCTCGCTTACATTAAATAGTTTTACCGAGTCAGATCCTTCTCATCATCATCAAATAATAATCATTTTTATTTAACATCATCTTCAACATCACCATCGTCATCATCACCACCACCCCTTCTTGATAGTATTAGCTTGAGCCAAAAAACATCACGCTGGAAACTCCCCCAACATGAGAAAATCATTGCCACACAAAAAATGACAAACAAATAGAAACGGACTGCCTTCGCACTGGGAAGGCAAAGAGCAACCTTTTTCGATTTTTGTTTTTGTGTTACTTTTCATACTGTTAATTTTGATTTCTTCGGGTGGGACTCGGCCTTAGTCATCCTTGGATTCGGTGGCCTCTGCGGTGGCGTCTGCCGGGGCGGCCTCCTCTGCTTTAGACTCGCCTGCAGCATCTGAGCAGAGGGAGGGAGAGGCGCGGGCAAAGAGAAAAGGGTCAGTGCAAAGGGCGCAAATGAAAAGTAAGGGCGGGGAGAAGGGAGACACAATATGGAAGAGGCGAGATGCAGCAAATCTTCATATTTATGAAGGTTTAGAAATTTAAAAGTGGGATAATACAACTCTCTGTTTTCTAAGATGCAGAACAATTTCACATTAAATCAGCTTTTAAATGCATCACATTGTGTGGTTGTCTATAGGGAAAATACACCAGCATATGTTAGCATTCAAAAATCATGAAAGTGGATTTTAGCAACCTAGAAAAAAGACAACTGTGTAATTCCAAGGTGTCAACTCGACTGAAAGTGAGAGCACATCAGTCAGAAGACGGAGCCTAATGTCTGAAATCCCACATTGGCTGTGTAAATAATAAAAGACGAGAGTGCTCCTAATGGAGCCATGAAGCATTTGAACTGACATCAAAAAGCAAACAGCAGCATCTCAGCCTGTCACATCTGATGCTCTGTGATGCCCACAGTGTACTGCACTGAGAATACACCCAGCCGTGGATTACTTACAATCCGAGATGCATAACTAATCCTCCACTAAATGTGTTTGTTTAGTAATTTAGCAGGGATTTCTTTATTATTCCCATTTCTATTCCTTTGCTTTATGCTAATTAGCTGCCATGCGCTGTCTAAAATATATACATAATATCTCAAATCCATTGTTGTTGAACAAAGTGCCCTGCGAGCAGTGATGTCATACCCGGTGATCTCATAGTCCTTTAATAGAGCAAGGAGACATCAAAGAATGACATCATTGCATTGGAGAGCGGGGTGACGGAGTGCATGTGTGTGGGCATGCGTGTCTGTGTGAGGGCGAGGCAGAAAGAAAGGGAGGAGGGGGGGGGGTCTGTGTGTGTGACTCAAGACAGCATGAGTCATAGCAGATCTTCCAGGTACGAGGTAATTTGCTTGTTAGCCGGTGTGACAGACTCGACAGCGTCCCTCTCCTGCCGTCAGTGAACTGTGTGATGCTAATACAATTTGGGACGATTTACACGGATTTACAAGCCTTTAATTATTATTTTTTTCCAGTGCCACATCAGTCCTCGGCACCGGCAGCATCGCTCGCTGACTTGCTGCTTCGGTTGCAAATCAGGCTCGACGATGGGAAAACAAATGTTCTGACTCTGCCCACTGACTTGTGAAGTTTTCAGCAAACACTGCTAATGTGAGCATTACTCATCATTTGCTGTGGAATTTTAAACGATAGCAGACATAACAACAGAAAACGGCCATCAGTTATCGTCAGATCATCATTTCGTACAGTATGTACATCATGTATTGTCTTGTGGTGCCCTGTTGTCATCCCTGACCACACCTCTAACGTGCACTGTTATGCAGACGACGACCTATTCTATTCAGCTGACGATCCTAGAAGCTCGAGAGTTCTCCGGTTCCCTAGGAGAAGTAGAGCAACAGGTTTTTCTATCTGCAAATAGGTTCTATACAATGTGATTTTATTATTCACATGAATGCTTCTTAGTCGGCTTCTTGTCTCCCATCACAGTCTGGCATGAAGAAATAAGCTTGTGTTGCCTGTGGAAAGTCTCTGCACTGGTTCCCAGCTACAGGCGTCACCCTTACCTTATTGTACTGTCTGTAATGAGTGTACGAAACATGATTTGATGGAAGATAATTCCCTGACCTAATCCCTCAAAGCCACAGCTGCTCGGGGCTCTGGAGATCAGAGTGTGGAGTCAACCTGCAGAATTATGCGTCACCGGTTCTAATGATGGCATGTAAATCTAATCATAGTTTAGTTCTGCCAATTTAGGATCACACATTTTAATTTTCCAACATACTTTTATTTTGTAAAACACTACAATAAATGTGACCACCCGCGGTTCTGTCATCACAGCAGCCCAGTTTGGTCACATGTACCTAAGAGCGGCCGGTATCTGCTTGGCATCCAGGCTTCCTCATGAATAATTCAGTCAGATCAGAGAACCTGGCGTCCTTGCGCATTCATCTCCGCTCTGTGAACTGACAAACCTTTACCAAGCGACCTGCCTATAAATATTCATTTGTTCTCCGTGTCGGTCGGCGCGGCGAGGCGGACCGCGGCCCCCGTTCGTGCACGCAGCCCGCTCCTCAATTAGCAGTTCTTTGTCAAGTAGTGTTTGTTTGCGACAGTCTTCCCCGGAGCGGATCATGACCAGTAGGGATAATTAATCATTCATTTAAATCAGAGCACCTGTTATCCGCACTCTGCTCCATGCGGGCCAGCTATCCCGGCGAGGTGGTAACTATGACAACGAGGAGGCAGCGCTACCTAGGTGACCTAGTTTTCGTGTAGTATGAGTGTATGTGTGTTTCCGCCTACTCCAGATTGAGCATGCTCCATTATCTACCTGTCTGACCCAGTCTGAGAGTCCTTGGACCAGAATGAGGTCATGTCAAGTGTATGTTGTGAGAGTGAGGCGTTAACAATTGCATGGCTCTTCTTCACAGGTCAAAAAAGGAAGTTTAGCAGTGAGGTAATATGAATAGCTTATGAGGCAGCATTGTCACGGGCCTTTGTTCATCTTGTTAATCAAGCGCTATTCATTCCCAAGTCACCACCAGCCTGTTGTGTTCTTATTCCTGTTGCATTCTCCAGCAGCATTAATCATTTCCAACCCAGCGTTTCTACCCCCATCGCTGCCTCATCAGTATGGATTTTCCATCTTACAGAGACTAAGCTACAGGGCTGTCTGGTCTAATATTGAGCCGTGTCCGGGTGTTAACCAGTGAGTGGTGGAGCACGGCCAAGGATCTTTAAATCCCAAAGTCTCAACGAGCAGTTATGTCCTGCGGTGGCTGCCAAGTGGGCGATGGGAAGGGTTTGCTCGGTCTTCTCTACTTAAAAATACTGGTATGTGTGCAAATGCATGTGTTTATTGTTGAGTTTGGACTCGGACCCGTACCTTTTGTTTGGTTGGGCTCCTCCCTCTCAGCTGTTGGGCTGACAGCAGCAGGCACGTCGGCTTGTCTGGCCTCCTCCTCCTCCTCCCCGCTCTTCTCCTTCTTCTCCTCAGCTATGGCTGTGGTGGGACTCTTGGCCGCCGCCACCGGGGCCTCCACCTCTTTGGGCTTCTCCTCGGCTTTCTCCTCCGCCTTGGCCTCCTCCTTCTGGGGCTCGGAGGGCGCCGTGGGAGAGGTGGCGGCCGCGGCCGGGGACGTGGCGGCGCCGGCAGGAGAGGCAGCGTCGGCTGCTGGAGAGTTAACTGGCTTGTCTGCCACTGGGCTTTTGGCTTGGCTCCTCTCCTCTCCCTCCTTCTTGGCCTCCTCTCCGGCGCCTTCCTCCTCCTTCGCAGGCGTCTCCTCCCCCTCTGCCTTCTTTGCCTCTTCTCCCCCCTCCGTCGCCTCTTCTGCAGCAGCGGGACTGTCTCCCTCCTTCTCCTCCTCTCCGTCTTTCATCTTTTTCCGAGTTATGTGTCCACGGAAGCTAGCCTGTATTTTGGTGGCAGCCTTGTGGGCCTTGTCCTCGGGTTTGTTGGTGGTACCATCCTGCTCAATCTTCTGGTCCGCCTCCTCGTTCTTCTCCACCTAGTAGCCAAAAGCATATACAACGAATCAACACGTGTCGGTCGACTGAGAACGGCCAAGGGATTGTATTGATTGTTATGCTAAGTATTTCCCCTGTGTGGTGTTATGTAGCTTGAAAATCTCCATCCTAAAATAGCATGCTGAAATATTGTCTTTGAGCTAAGTGTCCCACCAAGGATTGTCACAAACTGAAGATCAGTCGTCAGTAAAAGACAGAATTACACGTTACGACATGAGGCTGTTAGGTCACTCATGAAGGGATGTGTTTGTAACCATTAACTACAGAATGACAGAGCAGGAAAAGCTGGGGTTTCAGAAGAGGTTCAGACTTGAATGAGGGTTTTACGACTGGAGGAGGGAGAGGGTTAGGGATGGGACAGTGCACAGTGAATGGGGGAGGGGGTTCAATGATATTACCTTCGGCAACGGGATCCATAGCTGTCCATCAAATAGTGGGTTGTGCTATGAGTCATATAAATCTAATAAAAAGAAATCAAATCAAATAAAATGAATGAATGATGAGCAAACAAACTAAATCAGTACATTCAAAATGAATAGGCAAACAAATCAAGGTAAAACAGTCTTTAATAAAAAAGCTTTGAATGTGCATCGTAGATGAGCGTGAGTAAGCAGCGTGGCAGCATGCAGGCGGCGCCGCTAGGCCGGAGGATGACAGCGGGTCCGCGGGCCCGTCTCCTTCCAGGTGCTGTTCACAGATTTGTGCCGTGCGGTTCGAAAGCACAAAGGGGAGATTTGAGCGCCGCGGTGGACGAGGGAAGTGGAAATGCGTGCGAGCTTCATCTGCGACGAATGAAGCGGATGCATCGGGATGTGGGGATATTATCATTCTAGTCCGTTTAATAATGCTGCGAAAATAGAGAGAATAATGTAGCACCTGACATAACAAAGACTAAAGTAAAGATGGTTAATAATTGACCACGTCTCCCTTAAAATCGCGAGTCGACCGCTTCCCTCTGAACAGATTTCTACGGGAACAGGCTGCCTGAATCTGCTCAGCGCTCGCTGCCGTACCCCTCCCAGCCATCAAAGGTTACCTTGACAACCAGAGTGCTAACTCATCACCGCGCCGTGCGCTGGTTGGCGCTGTGGAGGCCTATATGTCACCCTGATTGGCGGTCCACCTGACTCCCGCGGGGGCGAGCGGGCCAATGGGAGCTCATAAATCAGCGCGGCTGAGGGGGGGGGGGGGGTCTGGTGCGATGTCGTGGCAGGGTGTGGCGCCGGCCCAGCGGGGGGTCGGAGGTCGCAGTGGACGCCGCTAGTCCTGTTTGAGGTCAGTGAATTTCAGAGGAAGCAGTCGTCGGCGTACGGTTTCCTAATACGGGACGCGTCGTGAAGCTGGAATTGGAATTTGACTCGGTCGCATCCGTCTGACGTGATTTAACGGCCAGAGGCCCTAAACCGACACGTCTTCCTCAGGGTCAGCGTGTCAGTGCAGTATTGGAGCAGCGAGGCCAAGGTTCAGCCGTGTTGGTTCATTCACCTCCTCCACCTTTATTCACGCGCGGCCCCCCGGGTTCCGCGCGTAAATCCTGCCCCGGGCCTTGCTGTAATTCCTAATATATATACGCCTTGTTCCTGAAGCACAGTGTGCAGTGCTATATTAAAAAAAAAGCAGAGCAGAGTGGGACTGAATGTTAAGTGTGAACATAAAGTTGCCTTGAGACGCTGGGCACCGCTGGCACGCCCTCCGCTCCGGCGTTTAGAGTATCTGATCTCATAGGTGCTAGTAATTGCCAGGATTTTGACCCAGGCACTTAATTCTAAATCGAATTACGGCCCGGCCGCACACAGTGAGTCAGAAATAAAAGGAAGCGATGGATGAGGGTGTTTGGGAATATGGAGGTATGACATCATTACTGGAACCGAGACGATGTCATTTACATTAGAGGGCCCTGTGTGTGTGTGTGTGTGTGTGTGTGTGTGTGTGTGTGTGTGTGTGTGTGTGTGTGTGTGTGTGTGTGTGTGTGTGTGCAGATGTAATAAAATACCAGCAGAGTGCCAAGTGATCTCATATCGGCCCGAGCAGAAAGATCGCCATCACGGTCTGACCACAATTGTAGCATCATGATTTGAATTATTGATATTCGCCGCGTGCATCGCGCTGCAGAAGTGCTGCGCTGTGATTTCCCGACCGCTGCGGTGCGTTTCCACGGAGCACTCGATTCGACGCGGGCCCCATTCAGAACGGATTAGTGCTGCGGCGGCGAACGGGTGCGGTGTGACAGCGAACGCTCCGCCTCGTACAAACACGTGCCCGACTACAGACACTTAGCGATTTTTGGCCGCTGATCGAACCCTGGTCACGTCGTCTCGTGCGGGCGCTGCTCCGCTCGGCGTCTGTGCGGTGCATTTTCATTCATAAATACGGCAGCTCCTCCCGAAGGCGCGGCGCGGCGCGCGGGCCTCGCTCTGACGTCACGCCGCCGCTCATACCTGACTCAAGTCCACCTTCATTCACGGAGACAACACGTTCCCATTACGGGGCTGATCAAATAATGCGCTGCAATTAGGGCCGGCGTCGTTGCCTCCCTGAGCGCGGCCTCGCTGGTTGCCATGGCTACGCCACATTAACCGCCGAGAGCTGCGCTCATTGTCCGCGTTTGCAGCGTAAGTATTTCTCTCAGATGGCCGCGAAGCACGCAACCGTGCGAATATAAAGGCTCCCATTGTGATGTATGGCAGCGACTTGTAAAGCTGGAGGTGATAAATAACGGCCGCTTGGTTCATTTGTGGCATCCACCAGCAACACCCCCCCCCCCTCCCTCCGCCTGCCACAGCTGTCTGTGTAAAGGTAATAAATGGCCCGTGCTACAGCGTGTTGGGCCGGTGCTCTGACAGCTGGACGTGTCTATCGGGGCTCCGCTCCGTCCTTGGGTGGGCTCTGAGGAACCACACCCGCGGTCGAAGGCGCCGGCCACACGCCGACCATCCCCCACCGGCCGGCCACCTTCCCACCCGGTGCAATTAGGGGCTCGACTTAGAGGAGGGGGGGACGTGGGAGTCAGACCTGGAGACCTGGGGGTGGGGGGTCATCTTAATAAATGACCCCCCCCTCGCCTTTAATGAGTGAGACGTGAGAGGATTATATGAAGCAGCTGCTGAAATGAAGTACTGGAGCAGATATTGGCGATGCGAGGCCCGCTTTGAATGGGATGAGAGCCGGAGCGGGTGTATTATTAGCCAGCCTGCTGGTTGGTGGCACACACACATGCAGGGCCGTAGCCCGCTACCTGCAGGGACGCCTCGCTGTGGAAAACGCCAGCAGGCTTTCAGCTTCTCTGCAGGAGCCACCCAGACTCCAGAGCCCGGCTCCCGTCTGCAGCCGCTGCTCTCTCTCTCTGTCGCCTTTCATTCTGCCTCTCGCCGAGCTAGCTGCTACCCACTCCTTCTCCCTCTCTCTCTCCCTCTCTCTCTCTCTCGCACGTAGACACGGCGGAGCACCACACCCTTTCAGCCGACTATCTCCTGCGGTTGAGGAGAGGGGGGCTCAGGTGGTGACTGCCACAGCCCCCACTCTCTCTCTCTCTCTCTCTCTCTCTCTCTCTCTCTCGCCCCTTTGACAGGGAATTGATCAGCAGCATTAAAGAAGCCGCTGTGCCTTTTACAGCAACTCGGGAAAAGACGCTCCGCCGCAGCTAATAAGCGGCCATATGCCGGCGCCGCCACATCCTCTGGAGCAGCCTTTAATTGAATTACACCGGCTCTCAGCCTGAACAAAGGCTCCACAATCATCGCTGATCTCACAGGGTCCGGGGATACGGCGGGGGTGCTGGTGCTGATGCTGGTGCTGATGCTGAGGCCAGACTCTGGGCAGAGGTCTCTAAGGGCTGAGCAGGCTCAGGAGGGTCATGTATGAGCGGAGGCGTGGAAGGAACCCAGACGTGGGCTTTGGGGTGGAGCCGAGCGAGAGCGGATGTGGGAGCTGATAAGTCCTGGTTCACGGGGAGGATGGGAGGTCGGCTGAGGCCCGCCGGCCTACGAGCAGCAAATAAACTGAAAATAAACGCAAGAGCTGCAGCGGCTGAGGGTGAAATGCAGGGCCGGCTGCCGCTCCCACGGAGGAGACGCCGTAGAGCACTTAACACTGCTGTTTGGGAGCAGAGCGCCGGGCTCTTTGCTCATCCGTCCGTGAAGACCGCGCAGTCAGTCCGGACTCGTTTGCGCCGGCGAGAAAGAGGAGGAGGATGAGTGCTCGCGGGCTCGCGTCGACGGCGTTCTGTGGGGGGGGGGGGGGGGAGCCGGCGGCGCCTCACCCACATGGCTGCGGCGAGCGGCGTGCCGGCTTCTCCCCCTCCCCCGCTTCTCGATCGCCCTCCGCGCCGGCGCACCTCTCCATGGTCCCCGTCACCCGCGTGCTTCCTGCCGGCTGCAGCCCTGGTCCCCACGCCTCCCATCCCACCCCCCCCCCCTCCTCCCCCCGCGTGGATTCCGCCACCTCCCTTTCTACCCCCCCCCCCCCCCCCCCCCCCCCCCCACCCCCCCCAGTCCTCCTCCATGTGCACAAGCCTCGCTCCACCCTGCCGCTCGTCGCCTCCATGCCCGCTTTCAGCCGGCGAGCGCAGCCTCCCCTCTCCTCTCTCCCCTCTCCTCTCTTCTCTCTCCCCTCCGTCGCCGAAGCCACTATGACTCATTCGGAGTGACATTTAAAAGGTGCCATCGGAATCCGGCGCGCTACGCGGTCCGATCGAGATCACGATCGGCTTGGGATCGCGGCTGCTGAAATGGCTCGGCGGGAAGGTGCCGCCGAGCCGAGCCGGACCCACCCACTCCCAAGCAGCACCGGTGTCTCTCTATTATTCCCTGCCACCGTGCAGAGCTGTGGTTTATCAGAAGCTGCCCACCACCACCCTTTAAACGAGTGCACACTTCATCGTAGCCTCCATTGACAGCATCCACTTATAAAGCTGGAGGGCTGTGATAATCCATTTAGACTCATTTATTCCCATTGCATTCCCAGGAGGCCACTGACACGATGGTGCTGCTCACTCAATCCGTACCCCACCCTTTTCTCCCTCCTCACTGTGGAGATCTACTTTCCTGTGTCGCCCAGTTCTGTCTAAGACAACAGAAGTGGAGGAGACACCAAGCCTCCCGTTTAATGCGGGGCTTGGCTGGATTCATGGAGCTTTAGTAACAAAGATACTGTAGATCAGGTGAGTTCAGAGGAGCTCCTGAATAAATACTGCATCTATCAAGCACCTTTCAATAAACCTGCACTTTTTTTCCAAGCGATGATCAATAACTGGGGATGCCCAGATGTTGGGGATCCACTTACAGTCTTAAGTGTCTCTCTACAAGTACAGTGTGAGGTCTGAAAGGCATTGTGGCAGCCTCCATTCATGCAGGATAATCACATTAACTAGGCGTGTCTGGGCTCTGGGTAGACTTCTACAAAGACCAGCCAGGCCCCGAGTCACAAGCAAATTACAGCGGCATCCTCGCTAATCTCTCGCCGTGCGCCCTAATCTGACTCATAAGCAATAATCACAAAGTTCAAAGTTGAGCGGCGGCGGCATTTTATCATAAGAGCTGAAGATGCTGATGGAATGAATCGGAGGACTTTACCGGTTTGGTTCTTCTTATGCAGCACAGCATAGTTGTAGTATCCTCCCTTTTTCTTCTCTGCTTCTTTCTTCCCTTTTTCCTCTCTTTCACTTCTTGTCTCTCACCCCCTCTCTCTCTCTCTCTCTCTCTCTCGCGCTCTCTTGCTCGCGCTCTCTCTCTCTCTCGCTCGCACTCTCTCTCACTCTCTCACTCGCTTTCGTGCACACACACTCTCTCTCTCTCGCGCGCACTGTATCAACAGCTAAGCTGCTCAGTGCATTTACTCATCCCAGTTTGCACACACGCGCTCTTCAGTTGGTCTGCCGGGGTGCACCTCTCTCTCGCCCGCTCGCTCGCTCGCTCTCTCTCTTTTCCTCGCTGCTTGACAATGACTACAAGCCCACCCTTTAAACCCCTCCCTTCCCCTCGTTTCCTCCGTCCCTCTTCTCCTCCCCTCTTTCCTTCACACTATCCCCCTCCTCCTTCTCTTCTCGCTCATAGTGATGAACCCCCCCCACCTCTTTCAGATCAGCACTCCTCTCTTCTACATCTTCTCACCCTCCTCCTCCTCCTCCTCCTCCTCCTCCCCTCGTTCAGCCTGGCTCTAGCAAAAGCGGCCCCACCCTAAAAAAGGTTCTCCCCTAACAACTCACTTTCTCCACTTTCTTCCCCGATGCATCTTTGTTGCTGTGTTCCTCTATATTTTCGAGTTTTTCTTTTTTCCAGGGCACGGCTAGCCTTTTGTTTCATCCCCTCCCCTTCCGCACACATAAAGAGGTGTCTTTATTAAAACAGAAAAAGCCTGCTCTCCGCTTAGGCTCCCTCTCAGACTCTGTGGATGTAAGACCGGTGTTATGAGTCTGCGAGCTCTCCATCCACATCGTCACGGCGATGCCAAAAGCATGTTTTCTGGCACAGCCGGGAGCAGCGCTTGCCAGGAGAAACGCGTGAAAGAGAGCAGCATCATGCGACACACACACACACACACACACACACACACACACACGCACACGCACGCACACTGTGGCTCGGAGGACACGTCACACACACCACCACCACTACCACCCCATACCCAACGCTCTCTGTTCTCATGGAAACAGATAGACTAGAAGAGCAGAGGAGGAGGAGTGTGTATGAGAGCGCGAGAGAAAGATGGAGCGAGAGAAAGGGATGAAGGTAGGAGGAGGAAGCATGAGGCCGGGTGTGGCAGACAGGCAGGCGAAGGCTTCTTTCTCTCCCCCCCTCCCTTTTTTTTTAAACCCTGTGCTCAAATTTGCACACAGTCTAGAATAATGAGCAGGCACAATGCATGCATTATCCCCACAACTACATTTATAACCATTACAGTACAGCGAGGCAGGCAGACACATGCTCAGGCAAACACCCACACGCTGCATTTGTCTCACACACACACACACACACACACACACACACACACACACACACACACACACACACACACACACACACACACACACTGTAGTGTCAGAAGAGTCCCCACCCCCGCTCTGACACCAGCGAGCACCAGCAGATGCTACAGACACAATGAGGATGGAGGGAGAGATGGAGACAAAGATGGAGGAAGAGGAGGAAGGAGAGTCCTCAGGGGTTGTGCTCCTCGCGCGTGTTCTCGTCTCTCACAGGATTATTCCACACGCAGTTCGGGGAAATCATTAGCCCGCAGCCTTCCTGGTGGCCGCTGCTGTCACACAGGCAGATCTAGCACCGTTACTGTAGCGCATCATCGGTATGTGTCATGGTCCACGGCGAGCCGCGTGACAGAGACGCCGTGGCAACGCACGCTTCTGCTGAGTGTGCATGATCTCAGAGCGCTGCCCTGCTTTACTTTCACAAAGACGTGCGCATTCATGCCAAGCAGCTGCCGCTTGACTTTCCCCCGACTGGGCCGCTCCACTGGAATGAGAAGCAGGCGAGCGTTCTGTCTGATGTGGTCTGAATTTCCCAAACGCTGGTGCCAAGGATGAGTAAAGAAGCAGCAGTGTGGTTTCCATGAGTGGGCAAAAAGACACAAATCATTATTTGACCCAGAAAAGAAACGAAGACACCAATTAATTAGTCATAGACATATGAGGCTGAGGCTTCCAAATGTTTTCTCTCTTTCTGTCATAATAAATGTAATATTTGTTCAGAAAATTTGAAAGAAACAAAAACTATTTGAAAATGTCAGTTTAGATCCTGAAAGATTATACTGTAATTTGCAAAATGGATGTTTTTACTATTTCCTGCTTAGTGTGTGTGTGTGTGTGTGTGTGTGTGTGTGTGTGTGTGTGTGTGTGTGTGTGTGTGCGCACTCTTTGAATCAGCTTCATCCTCCTGCAGTAGCATGAAATCTGAAGCGCTAAAGTGTCGTTAGCTGTTTACTGAGAAAACAGACTTACAGCGAAACATATTTGTTCCCCGCTTCTTCACCGCGCCGCCTTCGGTACGCCGCTAGTTGCCCTACTTTGCGTAAACTATTTAAAGCGAGCTGTGCTGCATGCGTAGCATATCGAGCAACTCTGCCTCATTTGAGCTGGTGGAGAAGCAAGCTGTGGCCCCGTCGTCACTGCACCTCACATGACGGGCTCCTTCTTTTATTTACAGATTTAACCAGTTTCTACATGAGCCTATGCTCATTTTCTATGCAAATCAATACTGACTAGTGCACGGGACTGTCTGTCCTCACACTAGTCGACGGCATCACTTGCACTGTGAAAGGTCGCTGTATCTGTGGAAGACGTTGACTTTCACAGGCTTCACAAGTGCAAGGTTGTTAAAGTGGATGAGGGCGTTAACACAGACCTCAGGCCTCCACCAACCAGCAACAAGCCTGAAAACCATAAGTGCTACGTTGCTCCAGGTGTTAATGGCACTAGGCCGCTATGACTCCGTGCTGAAAGTAAAACAGTTCAACGGCTCTGGCGGCGCTTACGCGCTATTCCCAGAGTAAAAGCCTGTTTTTGCGAGGGTGACGCTGCGAGGCCTCAACGCGCCGCGTCCGACGGAGAAGCGATAGCGCTGATTACAGGGTCTGGCGGTGTCATCAGGTGATACGGCAACATCCGCAAACCCTCACCACCAGTGACTTTTAGACTAAACACTGTTATTACCTGCAGCGTGAGCTACACTCATGACTTATTCATTCTTAAAAGTAAATAATGGGGCTAAACATCAATGCCCTTAGGGGAAAAAGCAAGAAATCAAATGTGGCTTCAGTTAGAAAAATGATTATTGGCCTCAGTATTTGCCAATTATCTAATATTAGACATCTCTGTTGGACCGCTGTGCTACTTTAGACCAGGCTGGTGTCAGATTAGACATATACAGTACTGTACACTATGTACAGTATAGAATTAATCATGTGAAAGAAAGACATACTAATAACCATAATTCTTAGCTTTCATGCTCTTTAACTCTAATCCTCTAGATGCTTCTCTGCAGACCTTTGCTCCTCTTGTAAGATACAGTGATGAATGCTAATACAAGTATGGAGTCTTTGACTTCCTGTCATTTCCACATTCACGCCGGCCTTAATACATTTAAATGAAATTCAACCTGTGGCTGAGAGGGAAAGTCAGTGTATTATCGCAGTACAAATATTAAATAATCTCCCTGTCTGCATGGCTGGAGGAGCCCGTCTACAGTGGAACGGTGACTCCGCACGTGTAAGTGCTGTTATGTCCTTGTAGCCTGGAGGGCTCGAAAATTTGAATTAAGAGTCGCAGCATTTTCTTCCTTCAGTTTTCTTAAATACTTTTTTTTTCCGCCTGACATGAGTAAGCTGTTGCCATGGTAGTTCAGATGAAGCGAGAATGATAATTGTTTCGCCATCACACTGTGTGAATTATTAAAACCTAGAGGGCATAAGAGACCTAAATGAGAAATAGGAGAGAAATAAGACAGAATGAGGACTCGTGGTTGTGTTTGCATTTCATCCGTGGCTTCATGTGACCGTGTCCATGAGGCCGATGCTGCCACAATTTGTGTGTAAAGCTGCGAGACGCCAGCCTGTCCTTAAAGTTTTTAAAGGAATATTCAAGAACGTTCATGAATAGTGGAGGAGGCCCATTCATGAATAGTGCAGCAGACCAAACAAAGAGAGCAGAGGGGAAAATGGCTGCTTCGCTGACAAATTCGCACTTTTCTTATACGAAACGGAGACGCTTCAAATGAAACGAAGAACCTTTGCTGGAAGCATCTTCTTTAAAAAATAAATCACGTTGATCTCCTCACAAAAGTGAAATGAGTCTGATCATAAACTATTTATTTAGGCAAAAATGTTACTAAAATATTCAACGCGAGCAAGCTGTGCATCCAAAACCTCAGGCCTCTTATATCGCATGCAGCGACCACATCCCAGACGGACCACAACCTGCAGGGCACTGAGCTGAGACGGGACAAGAACATACAGAAAACTCAAATATACTTTATTTTATATACAGTACTATATTTACAGTACAGAGGTCACAAATAATCCAAATCCGTTTGTTTTTAATCATGACGGACACGACAGAAGTTTTCTATGTCATAAGTTAGACAACAAATATCTCCTTCACTAAACATAAATATACGGTTTCTCCTCAGTGTTTGTGTCCACCGGTACCTGAAAGATTGATACCAGTTGTTCACCACCACAGACTGAGTGAGAAATACATTCAGCGCCATCAAACGCTGTCACGTTTTCATTTTTAAAGTCGACAGCCTCAATAAGTCCTCGCGTCTCATCTCGTGTTCGCAGCGTTTTCGATTCCACCCAGAGCGCAGAGTGAGACGTCAAGCGTCCCGCTAAGATAAATCGAGTTGTTGTGTCTTTTCAAGGTAGCAGAGTATTCAAGTCAAATGTCACTGTGTTCCACAAAGGCACATGCAGTGACCAAGAGTCACAGTGACAGAAAGAGACAGACTATAATGTTCTGTAGACAGAAAGTAAACAGGTATGAAACCAGACTTCCATCACCAAAGTGACTGGTTGAGTGTTTGACTGCAGAAAAAAGACAAAAATAGGAAAAAAATAAAAAACATCAACGGACGATTCCAGTGCTGATTCCCATTCGGTGGCTTCCACTCCCTAAAGCAAGCAGACGGTGCAGTTACATCCCCCAGCCACCAGGGTTCTCTAGCACCGAGACTCAGCGCAGCCTTCATCCATGGAGGTCTTTTTCTTTGAGTTGTGATACTTAAATTCATCCTCTGGGTCCTGCACGAAACGAGAAGCAAGAGAAAAGAGACACACACACACACACTTACACGTCTTTCCAGACCGAGACACGAACAACTGCACTGGACAAAAATATCAATATTTTATACACCCTTAAGTCGTGTTGTGAGACTCAGCAGACATTAAGATATTTATGGGCTGGAAGACATTGTGCTATATTAAAGTGTTCTGTACTCTACCATGAGAAATAGGGTACAGCATGAGGCCTTTTTTTCATTGGCTTGTGGTTGGTGGACGCCATAGTCCTCTCTGATGAAGAAAGACACAAAAAAGGCTCAGTAGTGGCAACAAGGCTTCTCAGTTAGCACCAATAAATCCTGCTTTTCACATTTTAAAGCTACGGACCGATGGGTGTCCCAGGACGACACACGCCTCCCCCAGCAAAGTTAAGCTTTCTATTTATTATCATAAACACAGTGTTTTGTTTCCTGCTATGAAAAGTCACTTAGGTTTACTACAGTAGATTGTCTCATTATTTATTTAGCACTTCTAAAAAAGACAAGGCAAAGAAACAAAGCCAGTAATCAAAAACATAAATAGGTTAATTATATAACACATTCAACATGTATTCACAGAGTAGAACTAGTGCATGGAGCAACTCATTTAAGCTGTGCAGTACTAAAAATTAGCTTTAATAAGACTTTAGTGCCTGACTTCTCTTTAAATCATAATTTTCTGTAACTAGCAGCCTCTGAATTAAAACCTAACTTAAATGTAAATGTTTCTTTTACCCTTCACAAACGTAAATGTAAATCACATTTACATTCAGGCAGCGGATCCACTGTACAACCAGCGGAGGAATGACTAGCCTCTCCCCCCAGAGACCGCGGCAATGGCCCGATAAATCTACTCACCCCTCTATGACCTCTATGGGCGATCTGTGCGACTTCGATTGGCTGTGTCCCTCCTTGGGACAGAGTATCCGTCCAATAAGAACGAGGGTGACGACGGCGGAGGGGAGGAGGACGAAGGCGAGGAGCACGGCCACGTCGGAGAAGCGAACGCCGGGCTCTGGAGAGAGATGGATGCGAGGTCATTAGACCAACGTTAACAAGGTGCTAATGGCCAAACAGATGGATAGCATCATCCTGTACAGGTCAGAAAGTGCTGACAATTTGGGCATAGTGACCATCACTCACATCTGTAGGGCCAATCTACTGTACAGCTGGAGCAGGCAGCCAGTTAGTTCAGCTTAACCTACGTTTAATCATCCATGCACCAAACTAAGTGTAATAATTAAAAGCCATTATCATGCATTGGGTTCCGTCCAGGGGACCTTTCACTTAGAGGAACTGTCTCCGCTTGTCTGGCACATGCTTCCATCCAGGAAATAAACAAGATGTAACATGGAGGAGCTTTACAGATGCTGGTGGGTGGATTTTACCACCTTTGAACAGCCTGTTTGTCCATTTCTATTCTTTACGCTCAGCTAAGCTAACTGAAGATGAGCAGTAGCTACTTTCTCACCACTTGTTTTGAATAATACCTACTAGTCTAGACCCAAACTATTTTTTTATAGTTTATTAAGAGTAGCTCCCATGAACCTGATGAGTTGTTCTTCACAGGCCAAGATGTGTGAGTCAACGTACGATGCGAGTCACGCCAGGCTGCACAGAGCCGCTGAAGCATCACCCGTTCGCGCTCTTACTCTTAGGCGTCACAGTGAGGACGATGTGTGATGTCGGAGACCCGTGGACGTCCGGCGGGTTTCTGACGGAGCACGCGTAGGTGCCGTTGTCGGTCAGCGTGGCGTTGATCAGCTGGATGGAGACGTCGCCTCGCGCCGGGTTGCCGTACCACCGGATGCGGTTCGTGAACTGGCCGCTTGGCGAGAGCGACTCCTTGGAGGAGAAGTGGAAGAACTGGACAGAGAGGGGAGAAGGTAGCGGCCTCACCTGAAGATCAGCTAATGAATCAATAATTAATACGCTGAGAGAGCTCATTGCCATTCCTACACACAGTTTCATCCCTAGGGGAACGTGTCCAGTGCAGCAGGTGGTGGGACAGATGGTGGGACATTTTCTTTTGGCACTACTGTCAACAACGCAGTGAAAAAGGACTCCGTGTTCAGCATAAGAGACGTGAGTATAGACGTCAGAGAGAAGAAATTCTCACGCGTGATTCGCAAACACCATATTCGCCTTTCGGTTTCCAGCAACAAGCTCCGTCTTTAATTACACCCACATCCAGCTGACCCAGAGCTCCTCAAACATGACATCCGGAGTGCAGCGCATGTGTGGGAGGAGATGGGGATGCGGAAAGACTACAGGGTACATTCAAAAAGACGGGAGAGTTTGTGTTTTATAAGTTTCGTGGGTCGTCAGTATCTGGACACCAGGACAGGATAATATTAAAAGAATGACCTTTTATCCAAACTTTGATCTGATCATAATTGACCAGATTCAGAATCTGTAGACAATATGAGCTGATACAGATGATAATAACAAGAGGATGATACATCATGATGCTTCTTCATAAGAAGATGGTAACTACTTATGTGAGCAGAGAAATCTGAGCCTCTCAGAGACATTAAATCTAATTTAAACCTTTGTTCTTTGCACTTTCTGCTTGAAACTACAATAAGTGTGTGAGTCATCAGGTTCATTAATGATTATTAAAATTATCCTTGCTATATTATAAATAATATTCTTGTGAGTTATGATTTACTTAACACAAAACCTAAATATATTTAACTTAAGAGTCATATTAGAGCTGCATGTTGGTGAAATACATGTGAATAAAAAAATTTTCTGTTGATTAAGTAGAAATTGTTGCGCAAACATTTTGTGTTTGCACAGTCAGCTTTATGCAGATAGCAGAAACGCCGGTGCAGGTTGATGGTTTTACACCTGTGCTTATCAGCCACAATCACACACCTGGTGGAGATAAGCCTCCCGTCCCTCTGCACTGTTACTCAGGCCGATCATTTGAGCTGTGAGCCAACGTGCACGAGAGCAGCTCGCAGTCTGCTCAGATCCACCGGGCTTTACGCTCAGAACCGGTCACCTCCACTACCGCCTGGTGTTTGACTCAAGTCACTGGCGTCGAAATCAGCACAATTCAAGAGCCAAATCCTCGTCATCGGGACTGAGGCACTGCAGCAATTCAGATTGACACGAGCGCGTTGGCAACAGAATCATATTTTCTGATGGAGCCTTTCACATGCTTATTCATGGCCTTTCCCCGCCTGATATACAGCACGAGAGGGACGCGCCGACCGACAAAGCAGCCAAAACCGGCCGACCGCTAATGAAATTGGATGGAAGGAAAATGAACTCGGCTCAGAAGCTGAAACACGAACTTCCAGACGCGCCTCCATCTATGGATTGTTTATGTACTTATGTGCCGTAAAGAAACAAACCAGCTGATGTGGGTTGAGGAGAGGAACCACTGGCACCGAAGATGCCGCACCTTTTTTTTTTTTTTTTTATTAATAACCTTGTGCAGTAATTCCAACCCGCTGACTAATAGCACGCATGCAGCAACAGCGCAGCGTGTCGACAGAACATGCACCGAGCCCGTTTCCCTCCCCTCCCCCTCGACACTCACACAATCGCATTTTCACAAATAAACCAGCAAACCTCCAGCCCCGCGGAGCCGCAAAACATTAGCTCCCACTTAACTCTGAGTGCTCCTATAAGAAATGATGGGATATAGGGTTGCAGATACCACACTATGGATCCCTGTGCTTCTAATGCCGTTACACAGAACCACACTTCATGGCCGTCTTCAAATCCAAATGGGGGCGCTTAAGTTATGTGGTGGACTCTGAGTGGACCGGCCACGGGAACCGAACCCAGGGGACGGAGTAGGCGGGAGACTGGGGATTTAATACATATACATGCTGGGCTGTGTACAACTGGACGCGACTCAAACGAGACCGCGATCCAGCCACAGAGGAAGAGGTTTTAAAAGGGAGCTCAGACCATGAGCATGAGGTTTCCTGGGGAAGTCTCACTGGCTTAAACCTACTAGGGAGATTACTAGGCTGAGGTCACAAAAAATCCGATCAGCAAATCATTGATATTTGATGTTATGGGTAAACTGACTGCACAGGTGATACGCGTGTACTCACATTGTCTGGCGGCCCTCCGTCCTGCGGCCTGTACGACCAGTCCACTATCATCCTACTGGTCGGCCTGCTGGTGGATGTGAAGGTGCAGGGCAGCGTGACGGTGTCCCCTTTAGCCGCATGGAGCTCCGCTGGAGTTTGTACTAGGATGGCGAAGACTAAAGAAGGGGCTGGGGGGTGGAAAGAAGAAGACGACAATGATGGGAGTGACACAAGAAAGCAGAGCCGGGGAAACGTGATTGGCGCGGGTTGCCAGGTTGAGGTGTTCAGATAGCGTCGAAGCGGTGGTGAGTGGCACTTTAAACAGAAACGGCACATGAAAAGGCTGACGGCGTCTACAAATGGGCCCACGCCGCGGCGGCATCAAAGCGTCGGCGGCGCACGCGCCTCCCGGAAGACAGCGAGCCGAGCGGCGTTCCTCGCGAGCGCGTGACAGGACCTGCAACACATCTGTCTGTCAAACGGCAGATGTAACGGGAGAGAGAGACCACGTCTCTGCGTTCAGGAAGGCGAGGGCAGCGGACCAGGGGTGTGTCTCACAGCTGTTGATCTCTGGGCTCATATTTAGTCTCCTCCATTCTCAGTAGCCACGTCCACGCGCTCTCTCTCCCCCTTTTATTCCGCTAAAAAGGTCAGACGCTCGCAGAGAGCAGCTCAGACCCGTGTTTGTAGCGCACTTGGCAACCAGGCAGAGCCCGCAGAAGCTGGCTCCTCGCGCCGGCCCGTCATTTTTATGGCGCCCATTCACCGCAGCAGACTCCAGCTGACGGCTGTGTCACGGATCCCCATAAATGCCACCAATCATTGACGAACACCGTGTCGTTTCACAATATCTTACATAAACCCCGTTTAAACGGGTGCCACCTGTTTTTGTTAGAACGTGGAGTCGCTTTAATCGTGGCGTTACGGGAATTCCTTCCCAACAGACCTGTTTGCGATCCAGCACCTGGAGGCGACTTGGGAATAAAACGCTGCATAAAAGTATATATAGTAAAAGCATATAGTCCAAGTAAAGACGCTGGTGTTGTTCCCAAACAGCCCGGGGCAGGCCGCCGCCACAAACACTCCACGTAGACGTGCGTCTGCGCCCGCTGAGGCTGAAAGACGAGCTCCGGGGCCCGTTTCACTCACCGACGCAGACGATCGCGCCGAACAAAGCGACGTCCACGGCGGGACCCCCGCGTCGCAGTCGGCGCATTGTAGGAGGTGGATACGCAAAGACCTGCGTGACGACAAAAAAAGACAAGTTGCGTCAAAGTTTCGGATACATTCCGCCCATAGTGTTGTTTGGTGGTGGTTCAGGTCCGTCCTACCTGAAAAACAGGTGCACCAGGAAGTGGAGCCGCTGGATCAAAAAAAAAAAAAAACTCTTCACCTCGAGCGTTTAAGCGTTTATTATCGTTTTATTGTTATTATTAGTCTACATTCTATTAATAACTGCCCATAAAATACCTATACTGTCTCTGGGTGAAATTACGAGCGTGCATCTCTGTGGGTGTAATTTCCCGACGTTTCCATTTACGTCACGCTGTGGAGCCAAAATAAAATGTAAAAATAAAATCCCTTTTCCCTCGTGTGACCTCTCTGTCAAGCGATTCCCCAGGCAGCGTAATTAAAAAAACCTTTGGTACTTCCCTCCTACTGTATTTTTACTCCACTGTCCCAGTCCCCAGTCTTTAATTATCTCATTGTCTTAATTATCTCTAATGGGAGGATGTATTTGTTTTTCTAGTTTGTTTCTCTGATATAATATCTGCTCCTCTGCGGCATCAAGCACAATGAGTCATTTTCAGTCAATTTTTCTGTTGATTCATGTCACTTTATTACTCCATGTTGCATACCCTCGTGTAATTTCAGTAACGCCGGCTGCATTGGACTGGATATTAGAGAAGAGACCTGTTCTGAGTAAATAATCTCCTGTGGAATCTACAGCTATTTTTATTGTGCAAACTCATTGGGTCTGCGCTGTAGGAGCGAGTGAGTTTGAGGGAAACGCTTATTCCTCATTTTAAACATCACTTCCTGACGTGATTATAATTAAGGAGCCGCTGTGGCGAGCGACTCTGTTAATAAAGGACTCTGGGGCCAGAGGCTTCATGCAACACATATAAATGACGGAATATAAATTACTATACAACTGAAGCAGCTTCTAATCCAAACAGATTGTGTGGAAATTATCCCCGTGACAGTTGTTTAAACAAGTGAGACGTGGGTTTGACAAAGCTGAAACGTGGGTAAAATTAAGTCTACGCTGTTTACCCTTATGCATGAGATTAGGCTGTGTCGAGTGAGACTTCATCCTCTCTGCATCCATCAGTGCAGTCTTTGTGTTGTATCTGTTCAGAGTATTATGTAACCGTTCCCACAGCGAGGCGGGGATCCCACTTCCTGTTTTGAATAGATGCTGAGTTACAGAACTTGTCTTCACTGGGAGCATTCACGGCTTTCTGAAGTGTTGTGTTGCGTTAATTGTCTTATATAATCTGCTTCGCTTTGGCGGAGACTCACTGTCTGAGGACGACACCTTATGCCCTTCGCCGGTATCCTCTGGCACTGTGTGGAAACAGGGCTTCTCTGTCCGCTCGCGGGAGCTCAATGTCCCTTTCACTAAAATGGGATCGGTCACAATGAGGCTTTTCCTGGTTTTCTGGCACCGCTGGACATCAGAAAAAAAAGCCTGTACGTCTGCTGTCAACGCTGGAGGTGATAATAAAGGGGATTTGAGTTGCTGGAGCCAGACAGTGCCTGTAATTCCCATTATCAGCCCATTATCCTGTAGCCAAATCGTGAGAATCCTTCAGCTTGTTCAACAAAGTCAGTAGCTAAGTTTGTGTTATGCAGCACTTACTCTCCACCTTCCACCAGTGCAGCCTGGTTTGGTGTGCAGCCTGTTGTGCAAAGCTTGGGTTTGTGTATATGAGCATGCATGAAAGAATTTAGTGCTTCTGCTGTGCCAGGTACTGTGCTGCTCTTTCTAATGAGTGGAATGTGAACTGCAAGTTACAGAACCGACCCAGAAAACCAGTAGGAGAGAAAGTGGGGGGAGCGGACGCACGCATGCTCTCACTGGTCTGTGCTGAAGCTGCAGACCAGTCTAATAACCAGCGTTTAATAATATAGTGTAGAAAATGTGATTCTCTTTCTATTTCACGTTAATCAAATAGTAGCATTAAATATATTGATTTGCTCTGTATCGCAGAACGCTTTCTGGCCACCACAGAAGAACAGGCTGTGAACTCGATGCACTCAGCTGCAGTTGTGTTTGTCTGAATAGAAGCGGCGACCTTGGTCGAGGAAAAGTGCAAACTGTGCCGCGTGTCACCGTGTTCTGGACTATTCAGGATGAGCCGAGCGGAGACGAAAGCACAGCTGCTGTTTCTGCCGGGAACCTCTGATGTTCAGAGTCTCACTGTGGCTAAAGAGCGTTCCCATGTCACATTTATTCCAGGGTAGTGCTAAGAAAACCATCCCCTAATAGCATAAGCATCTGTAGTAATTTCTTATGAAATAGGCCCTGAATATGTTTATTTCCACACCCACACTGTTGTTTGATCAGATGAAGACTAGTGGCCTTTCTCTACAACAAAATGTAATCATTAAGTTTGGATAAACACAGCATCTCTCCCACCCACCGCCTCCCTCTGTTTGGTATTAGTCAACCTATCGACACATACGCACACAAACACTTTAGGCCTGTCAGTCAGTAACCCAACTGCTCCCCGAGGAGCAGACTTTGATCAATACACACAAATAGGCTTGAGCGCACACAGGCGCCGATATAGAGTAACATATTCTCAGGCATGCACAGATACAGCTAATACATAATCAAACCGCAGCAAGCCAGAGAGACAACATATTAAACAGAGTGGTTGCAGGTAAACAAACATCAGCTGCAGGCAGACACGCTGTGAACATAAGCATATGTGGATGTGGAGCATTTAAGCTGAGGATGCATAATAAATGCGGGATAACAAGTCGCTCTCTTACATAATGGATGATTTTCATCAGTCGAGTGTGTGTTATTTATTAGCTCCAAGGGTTAACCGGTGTCAGAGAGCCTTGTGATGAAATGTGACCATAGATTTTAAGATATTTTTTAATTAGAAAATGCTTTTAGACATGTATAAAATCTGTATTACAAACAAATACAGTAACATCTTTACAAAACATGGAAAAACACACGTGGTGTCATCAAAAAAGATAGAAGACGATCAAATCCACTGTTTGGGCGTTATTTAGAGTCTGTCACAAAAACCAGATGGGAACAGTCATTTGTTAGTGAGCGTGTTGCATTCAAGGACACCGGCTGCCAAGGACGTTTCGCAATCACGCGCTTTTCAGGCCTGACTGCGTGCTCCCGCAGGACGCGGAGAACAGGTGCGTGAGCTGAGCATGAGCTGCTCGCTCGCTGATCAGGCCGTTGGCCTTTACCAGACAGAGGCAGCACATTTGTGGCCTTTTACTCACGGTAATTTGACGCGATGGACTGTAAGAACCAATAGTCCGCATGCGGAGGAGGAGAAGTATCCGGTGCTCATGGGCCACAGAAACAAGATCCACGTCATGTTCGCTTGGAAAGTGGTTAAATCTACCACAGAACCACATGGAATAGTTTTTTGTCAACATTCAAGTTTACTTTCCATTCACTGACTCTGAAGTCTTGATACTTTAGAAGTAGATTTGTACATAGCCACTCTGTTAGGCGATGATAATGGGTTCTAGGCTCTTGTGCTGTTTCTGGGAGCTGTGTTTTATCACTGGTGTTTACTCTGTGCTTGTGCAAACTGTAACCTGTTAATCTCGCCTCCTGATCCCGATTCGTGTTAACGCTCCGCTCTGCAGCACCTTTCTGCTTCTGAGCGCACGCAAACCTGAACCTTTACAAATATCTGGTGCTTGTTCTGTGTCACACCATCGTGTGCACTCTGCTCAGCCATGAACAGCGCCACCTACTGGTCTGGAGGTCAAAGGCGTTCGTCCTGGTCACCATCCTCAGTGATATATCAGCACAAGTGTGATACATAAACATGTCAAAATGCTGACTCGTGCTTTTTCTTTAGCTTACACTAAGATTTGTCTACAGGCATCCTTCCACACATACTGCCATATTTCTATGGCCTGTATTTCTAAATACTAAAGTCCCATGAGCTGAAGTAGCACTAGTTGTAAAACATGACTCAACACAGATACAAAAGCTGCTTGGAGTGTGTACTCACGTTTGCTGTCTGCAGTCCCGCCACTAGGTGCCGCTAAATCTTTCCCATTTTTCACGTTGTTAGTGATTTTGACCAATTGCAGACTGTGCCAACATATGCCGACAGTTTTTGGACTGCGCCCGTTGGCTTGACCAACACATGGTCAAGTAGAAACTTCCCTGGAGCTGAGTGAGGTCTGAGAAAAAGGATGGGAGAGTAAAAAAGGCCGGGAAGCTCTCTGGGAGCCATTTAAAGACTTGAAAATGCAACATGATCCAAGGACAACAGATACATAAACAGGTTTTTGACATGAACCCCTGTCTGCAGTCAAGGTTTACGCTGCCATGGACATTCAAGCTTGACTAAGTTTGCGGCTGACAACGTAGAAAAAATAGAAGTCTAATGAAGGAAGATTTATGATGTCACCATGAAACTGATCCTCTTTCTCGTTCTTTGGTTCTTTTCCCATTTTGTTTTTTTTCCACACAGCAGCGAGAGCAGCTCCTCTTTGTCCAACCACAGAACTAAAAGCATTAAGTGCTATCTGGCCCATCCACCAGCGAGCCTCCTAGCTAGCCTCACATCCGCATCCTCCCTAGTCATTATCATCATCATCATCATCATCATCATCATCATCATCATCATCATCATCATCATCATCTTCATCTGACATTAGTCGGGGACTCTGAGGAGCCAGGGTCTTTAGGGCGCGACATATACATAGGTTATTGACGTGCATGCATGTGCATCACTCACAAGGGGATAAAGAATCCCAGATCCAAGATGTGAGTGAAGGCTGCAAATCTTTGTTTATTCATCTGCACGTGATTGGTTGAAAAGTTGCCTCTTTCTTTAATTTTTAATGACTGATTCTGTTTGAAGCCAACCAAGGCAACCTTTGAAAAGATCTGACAACCCAAAGGGGAGTCAAAGCCGTCCTGCTGTACATGCCCAGGGGGATCATCACAAAACAAGCCAGTGGAGGTGTTACAATCCAGTTTGGATTATGTGACTACTACAAGAATCACAACATCAGCCCGAGGGTTTAAAACAAATACATCGAAAGTAGCAAAGCAAAACTCAAATGTACTGTACACCAGCATCAGTGCAGGTTCAGGTGCATGAAACGATGAACCAGATAGGAAAAAACCCAGAACAAAAGCAAGACTCGAGAGGTTTCACAAACGTCTCCAACAACGTCCCCTCGTTCCCTTTGCCTGTATCTGTGTAATATATTGTGGCTTGGCGTGTAACAGTAGGAAAATGAACCCC
This sequence comes from Betta splendens, assembly GCF_900634795.4. Classification (NCBI taxonomy): domain Eukaryota; kingdom Metazoa; phylum Chordata; class Actinopteri; order Anabantiformes; family Osphronemidae; genus Betta; species Betta splendens. The sequence goes on from NC_040893.2 coordinate 14,424,962, forward strand.
AGGTATGAACCATTGTTTGACCTCTATGCTGTCAAAACATTTGCTCTAAACAGGAAATCTGTGCTGGAGCCATTTAGCTGAACAGGAAGAGATGGACCGATAAAATGAAAGGCACATGGTGATGTCATCAAAGCCGCCTGGCTCGTGTTCTCTATAGCTGCTTACACTAAAGGCACATCTTAAGTTTGTTTCTGCTCACTGACAGCCCCCCATCATCTGGACCAGATCTTGGATCCAGGGACTGTTTTTGGAGAGGAAGCAGGAAGTGGAAGGTCCTGTAGGGAAAACAGCCCAGATGGCCAAAGTCAGTGTCGTCCTCTGCTCTCCCATGTTGTTATCACACTGCTGGGTCCTTTTATCTCTTTGCGCGGAGCCTCTTCGTTCTCCTCCAGCTCCCTCTGCCTCCTCCTCTTGCACCGTCTGCAGGACACGAAGAGGACGAGGAGGATGACCACAGCGGCGACGCCGCCGACGATGCCCAGCGCCAGCAGGAGGAGCTCGGAGAAGGAGGCTGGAGCGGGGGGGGGAGCGACAGAGGAGCACCAAAGTGACGACGGAACCACTGATGAGGTCAAATCACAGCATAATCATCAAAAAGGAGGAGGAAACTGACCGGTGGTGACGACACGGAATCGGATCTCGCCCACCGTGCCGTGGACGTCCGGCGGATTCCGGACCTGACAGATGTAGGTGCCGTTGAAGGCGAACTTCACCTGAAGGAGGGTGATGGAGGCGTCGCGGCCCATGATGTCGCCGGCCCACTTGATGTGATTGCGGAAGATGCCGTCCGGAGGCGGATACGGCCGCTGCTGGTAGTGGAAGACCTAAAGTAAAAGGCGATTTAGAGGATTGGATGCGTCGTCATGAACAGCGTAGGGAGCCTCGAGCTGCCGGGGGGCAAAATGTCTTGTTCTCACACCGCTGCATTGTTTTGACTATCTGTAATAATCGTGAGCCTGATGACTCACTCAAGCTCCTCTCTTGCTGGAGGCGGGGGACGCTCCCTGACACAGTGCCCCCACATGCATGAACAAACTCACCGACACTTCTTGGCCTGGCTTGAGGGGCCTGAAGCTCCAGGAGATGGTGACCACATCGGGGTTAATGGGATGGCTGCTGTGGAAGGTGCACTTGAGGCGGACGTCCGTCCCGTTCACGGCCTCCACGCTGCTCTGCGTGTATATGGTGATCCCGCTGACCTGCAGCACACCTGGAACGAGACCAGCGCGCCCGTGAATATGCGTCCGGCGCACCCGGTGACCTCCCCCAACGCCTGCATCCATACCGCCTGAAAGTCCAAACCGATTCCAAACCTACTTATAAATAACACCCACTTTAGCTGCACTGCTGCGGCAGAGACAGGCCTGGACTTATGAGTCTGCTCCATATTATTGGGATATGGACTGCATCAATCTTTGGACTACATGGCAGACCTATTACATGGAAAACGAATGGACTGGAGGAGCGGAGGGGGATATTGGCAAGGATGTGACTGTGAGCGATGGAGCTCCCCAGGATGGAGCTGGTGCTGATACGCGCATACACATGTGCACATACAGTACTTCTCTCCTGCCCAGGAAGCAGCGGCTCGCGGCTCCCTCTCCCCATGACCGCCCATAGGCAGATTCAGCCGTTTGTTCGGTGGGTGTGTGTGAGCCTTTGTAGAAGCGTACAGTACATGTGGGCTGTCTCGCTCAAATCACCTGAGCTATTTATAGACGGAGCTCCATATACCATAATATTGTCATGAGGCCTGTCGAGCCTTATTAAAGTCAGCGCAGACAGCAGCCTGCAGAATTAGCAGGCACACAGCGTGTGCTAATCCCATTAGCCCACTCTAGATGAAGACCCTGCAAAAACACGGCAAACGCCTGATAAGAGCCTCGACAGCCGGTGACACAGAGCTCCTGGAAGACGAGCATCCTGTGACTCAATCGCGCCCGTGAGTCACCGCGGGTTTTACAGGAACGTATGTGAGACAATGGCTTCTGTGGCTGACTGTTACCGCAGCATTACGGTCACAGGGAGGATTTTACAGCGGGAACGTGCAGGCAGGGACCCGGCCTCTGGGGTAAAGTGCAGCGTTGCTTATCAGAGGCGTTCACGGGCATCAACCGGCTCGTCTTCGTCTGCTCGCTGGTCGCTCCGACAGGCGCATGTGTTTCAGACGAGCCTGAAATGCAACCTGAAGAGAGTGTGTATGAGCAACGCAAACACCGTAGGAGAGAAACGGAGCTACTGCGACAGCAGTTTAGGATTAAGGATCGTGTCGGTAAATTGCTGAAGTCTAGAGAGACGGAGCTTGTTCGAAGGCAAACGAGCTTTTACAGGCGGCACAGTTAAAAGCTCAGAGGCTGGTGGATTTAACTTAGTGTGTGTGGGATGTTGATTAGGCAGATAGCATCAGTAGCAGCACAGGCAGTAATGACCACCTCTGACTCTGTGTGTGCGTGTGTGTGTGTGTCATTTTCCATATCCCATGCAAATCAGTGCTGACGCTGCTGCATGTTCGGTCCTGAACATCTGCGCTAACTTTAGCATCAGTCGATTTCAGTGACCTGATGAAATAAACATATACTATTTTCCAATACTTGACTGTGAAACTAAACACCTGCAGGATCGATGACGTTCCTCCCGGCGCTGGTATGCTACCAGTCTGGCCTGTACCTGCTGAGCGTCAGCATGGCAACGCAGAGCCATGCTGTGTTTACACCAGAAGGCCCAGATTCACGTCTACAATAACATTGACTGGCCTTTGTCTGCATCTGCATGCGGACGCCTCCACTCTAAACCCATGCTGCCGCACAACCGCCTCTCCCTCAAGCTAAAACACTTACTACGCTTCCTCTAATGAGAAACCAGAGCACGTCCTCCAGGCCGAGACGCAGAACTCCGCATGTCTTTCCCTCGGCCCATCTATTTGCAGAACGCTAAAGCGCCGTTGCTAATCCTCTTTGAACAACAAAAAATAAAATCCCTTCAACTACGCTGTCCTTTGAGGCGAGCTGAGCTTATTAAAAATTAAGGTTAATTAGAAGACAAACTGGATATTAGCATGGAGACAGAATAGAACCCGTGTTACTGCTGTAATTCATCCCTGCATCTGAAAGGAGATTATCGCTGTGGACACGTGCCGTTACATGGAAACATTAGGACTGGAGAAAAGTTACTCAATAACAGACGAGAGAAACTGAACGTATGTGGAAATTACTAGTGTAAGTGGGTGAGTGAACAGAGCGACTGGACAAAGCACAGGAAGGCGGAGGTTGCATAACGCCGCTTGTTTGTCCGTCCGTCCGTCCATTCTTCTGTTGATGTCCGTGTACGACAATAAGTCGCTCCCTTGTTTACGTCTGGACATCCTGACCACACCCAGCGTCCACAGGAGCCGAGGTGGGAGTTCACTCTAATTACCTTCCAACGATGTCTCTGAGTTTGTCCAGTCTGCAATAAAATGAACAGGCTGAAAGTCTAAATGCACTTTATTTTACCTGTGGGTTTAAATCAGACCCTCTGGACCCAGGAAGGGCAAATATGATGAGGTTTCATCTTGGCAGCGGCCCCGAGATTAAATAAAAGGGGATTTATTAAGTAGTGGCCGAGCTGAAGAAGTGATACTTCACCCGGTGTCAGGCCGGTTTCCAGCCTCACCCCATCAACAGATCCTTCGCTGCCACATGCAGTAGACTTGTCTTGACAACAGACCAACAAACAGAACGAGCTGGCTCTTCGCGTTTATTTATTCTACACAGTAACTATTTCCAAAAATGTGTCTATTTAAAGCGCTCGGGGAGTTTATTGCCTGGGGGGAGGCAGGCCGTGCGTATTGAACTCTCATATCTCGTATCTGCTGAGTAAACATTCTCCGGTATTTGAAATATTTTCCTGGAATATCTTAAAAAGACACCGGACAGTGAACATCCCAGTCCTGCCTTCCATAGGATTCTGATGAAAAGGGAGCAAACGAGTTGTCAGTAAATGATCATTATCAGATATGTACACATGTACTGTATATACTGGAGAAATCAGCCGGCCCGTCTCTTTGAACCAGGAAACTGGCTTCATTACACTATCTCCCAGACAGGTTGTGTTGTGCCTTTCCTCTCTTCATTATGCCTCAGAAACAAAGGGGCCCCCAGAGGAAACCCGAGTCTCTGTTACACCCGTTTCGGAGGAAACACTTAAGACTGATCCAAACACACAGCGAGCTCGGCAAATAACAAACAAAGATCCTTTTCTGTGCTCCGCGAGAGGCTTCACAAAGCGCTGCCAGTTGTCTCTGCTTTGCTCAACGCGGCCCGTCTTTCATTCGGGACGCGGATTAGCAGGCTCGGCTAACAAGTTCACAGAGGAGACGCTGGGAAGAGGTGCGAGCGAAATACTGAGCTGTGTATTTTTATTATGCAGGTTTCGGATCCGGTGAGAGCGACAGAAAATAAAAGGGAATGGGAGCTGTAAGAAATAATAGGACATAAATCAGTGGGCAGGTTTGCAGGGAGGTCTCCCAGCAGTGTGGGCTAAGATGTTCAGAGCCACTAGAGCCACAGTTTCAATCTGGTTCTGCCTCCGCGCATCAAGTCTGGTTCATAAAAACGAGATGAAAACCTTCATCCCACATTAAATCCGGGAGACGGACGTCCCTGAAGACTGGAGGCCGTAAAACACCGCCTGATAATTATATGCTTGGATGTTTGTCTTCCTACTTCCTATAGGAATCAGCCGTCAGTCAAGCCGAGGGGGCGGGACTTCTGCTCGTGGGCGCTGTTTTGCTCCAAGTATGTGGAAGGGCGAGTGATTTGGGGAAATTAACCAAGCAGCCGGTATTTAATCAGAAAATTAGACAAATTGACCTTTTGGTGTCGCAGATGGTTTTCGCGTTCCTGTCTGTGAAGCCCGCATTCACCTCCACAAAGGATTTCCTGAAAACACGGTAAAGGTCAGGCCGAACAAAGACAGAGCATCAGCGCCTTTGTGAGCGCCGCTTCCTCCAGGCCATTTGTGATTCACGGGATCGTGTGTGTGGGGTGAGCGCGGGTACGTTTAATCCATCAAACTTCGTCCGCTCCCATCTCCCTGCTGACTCAACCCCCCCCCCGCTTTAATCAAACGCTCAACGAACAGCCTGAGTCTGACGAATTCCACCTCTGCTCTGTCTCTGATGAAAAGGACGCAGGTCACGACCAGAGCTCCTGTCTTATGTACTCTCCCTTTTCAGCCACTCTGGGCTTTTATTTGTAAGTGTTTCCATAGAGTTTGGCTTAAACCTCCATGTGACTTTCACTGACTTTACTGCTTTTTGGCTGCTTTCACACTGGCTGAGGTCAGACAGCGTCACAGGCCCCAATGCTCAACTCTCACCTTCCAGCTCGACTGAACACACTGCAGTCCTGAACTGTGACGTACAGTATGTGCAGATTCAACGCAAATGTAAAACACGTGCGTGAAACAGTAACTGCAGCAACATGATATGTGCATCATTTCCAGAAAGGGCTAGTTGTGATTTTTTGCCTCTACACGGGAGACTCACAGCTGATTCTTCTCGTCAGCAGCTGCTTTTCACACTGTTTTCCTGCAACTATTGGCACCGACCCAGGTTCCACCTGCTGAACCCTGCGGACGCGTTACACAGAGAAAGGAGCTTTTATACGAGAAGAACTATGGGAGGAGACAGCGCCTGCAAAAGGCAGATATGTGATCATAAATATGACTCTGTAGAGCAGATGACTCACAAAGGCCTGTTGATGTTTCACTGGAAACTCTTGATTCACTCCATATGCACCGAGTCCAGTGGAGGTGTTGCTTTCCCCGGCGGAGATCAGCGCGTTTAGCTGAACTCCAAACAGTCCTCACAACGTCCCCACTGCCGTGCAGAATTCTTGCTTTGCGGCCGCGAACGCTTTCTAGTCCGCGAGGAACTGCTCTGATCATTCGAATAACTGAAAATCTCAGAAACGAGCTCTGACCTCCTGACACATCATTGTCCTTTAAACTGAACATATTAAACAATCGGCTATTTATACTCTAGACTACAAAGCAGGACTAGCTTTCATTGGGAGTCCTGTTGTGGCCCGCCTGGTGAGAGCTGGAAACACAAAGCGCGCACCCGCCTGGTAACAAATGTGCGCCCGGGAGCCACGGAACCAGTCAATGCAGCCATTTTTACTCAAACCGCTGTGGTTGGTGCTCGGCTGTGCAGAGAAAATAAAAGAACCTCTGGTAATGATCATGTATGTTCCACAGGGCAATTTGGGTTTTGACGCAGATTATGATTTACAGTGTGTTTTTAAAACGGCTGCCACAGCTGCCAACATTCATCTGCTGGGTTTTTTTTTTTCCACAACTGTAACACTGGAGCGCGATTATGTTTCACTTCTGGAGCAGCAGGAGGAGAACGGCGCTTGTTGCTCGGTCTATGTAAATCACATGTGCTTAAAGGTGACAGCCTTGATCAGTGCAAAGCAAAGCAAAGCAGCTGATGAATAAAGGTGTCAGCCGCGTGCTACAAATAATCATTTCGCACATGTGTATTTGCAATGAGCATGAGGAGTCGGGCGGCGTGTTACATCATGCCTGCTGCAGCTGCTTTTGCCAGAACAACAAGCCAGAGGCAGTGGAAACAGAAGCAGGGGGATGAAGCGGAGCTCTCGTCAATCCCCGCTTTTTATGTGACTCTCTGTCGTTGTGTGTCCACACAGCCTCTTGTTATCGGGCCGCTCAGCCTGTGTTATGGCTGAGCTGCAGGCACATGCTGCTGGGGAACGCAAGCAGCTCAGTCCTGCAGCAGTGGGTGGATGCGTTCAATCAATACAACGCTCTTAGCCTGGATGGACACAGATACCGTGGAGGTTAAATAACCGGACATCGACTGAATTAAGTGTCATTAATGCAAAGTTAAAGCGTGCTGCGTGAAGTTACAGCATTTATGTGAGGACGGAAAGGATCCATTAGTGTTTGTTTACATAGCTGCGCGTATCTGGCGCGGTGTTGTGGTTTTATCCTGTGCGGGAAGCGCGGATTAATGCGTCCGCGGGGCCGCATTACCGTCTCTGACGACGGGAGCGCACAATGCACAATGCGGCCAGGATGCCGTAAAGTCGCCGCCGCGAGGGGCCGCTTTAAAAGGGCGGACGGCACTTCATCAGCTCCCGTTCTCGCCCGGTGCCACGGGGTGCGTGGTGTGACGCGCGGCGGGCGTTCGGTACAGGCGTCCACTTTGAAACTGGATTCAACTGGGATTCGTGGCAGCTGTCATGTCGCTGTGTCCTCGTCATCCTCGGGGAATGTTGAGGAAAAACACTGCGTAAACTTCCAGAAACAACTGGTCCCGAAACGCACCGAGCAGCTGAGGAATTTGGACTTTTGTTGTTAGAATAATAAGTGGAGCATCAACAAAATAATGAATGGACAGTTGCACACCAAACAGACGTATGCAGTCATTTCGCAGGGTCTCACCTGACGCTGCAAGTCCAGACAGGACGGTGAGGAGATGAAGCCCCTTTACGCACATTGGATGGAGCCCGTCCGGGTTTCAACACACCGGGAGAACGAAAGGACAAAAAAAAGCGCCTGTTCCCCGTCGACGAGTGAGCGAACGACCGGTCCAGAAGCCTCCGTGTGCCCGAACCGAGAGGGATGCGAACACGGAGCCACAGAGTCCTCTCCTCCACCTCGTCGCTCCAAAGACGCGTCCCAACTCGCCGCTGCCCTCAAACATTGGATTTCAGCTCCCTCCCACCGCATTTTTTTCGGGCGGAGTAACAAACTCTTCCCCGCCGCTCGTCTCTCGCACGCGTTAAGTTCAAAAGGAGCACAGTTCTGCGCGCCCACTTTAACCTGTTCGTGTCCTGCGTAAACACGCGTTTATCATTCCGTGCCAAACCTGTGCGCTTTGGCAAATGATATCACATGACGTCACGCCACGTGTTTGACCTCAATAATCTGTTAGCGCTGTGTACGTTTTTGCAGCTTATATTTAAATATTTGAATTCAGATTACACCAAAAAAGTCATTAAAGTGAGTTCATCAAAAATAAAAAAGAAACACGCAACTTATAAATACAGTGTGTGCGATTAACAGATTCCTCTGACAACATGGATGCGAGGACTAATTACAGATGTTGATGTGATGCTTATCGCCTCTCATATGAGACCAGCAGAGGGCTGCACAGTCACTTCGCTGCAGGAAACGGGCTGGTTGCTGGTTTGAACCACTTGGGGGCAGAGGAGCGCTTTGATGTGCAGGCAGCTACGCTGACGCTGTATTTCCAGCCTGAAGTCTGTCACAGAGGTCAAACAGGCTGGAATTCAGCCTTCACATTCCCACGGCTGACATGCAGTGTGTTACTGACAGTGGAAAACGGGGAGAAATATGTAATATATTCAATGTAATGTAAATATTAATGTATGTAGCAACAAATTAACTAAAGTGAAGTATAAAACATGAGAGTTTAAAAGGTGCAACTTGAATGGCAGTTGTCATTTTGCAACATCAACATGTTTATTGTGTGTTTTTTTGGCATGTTTCTACTCTGTTCTTTCCAGTTTAGATGCAGTGATGCTTTACTACAACTAATCAGGACTTTTGCAGGACAGACGCGCTGCACATCAGCTGTCAGCTCACTGAAACACAGTCTCGTGCCTTAAACTCTTCTAATGCAGAAGAGATGAGGTCGTAGGTCAAGGCTAGAGGGACTTTGTGTACAAGGACGTGCTGGTGATTGACAGCAGGAGACAAGTAGGAGACAAGTAGGAGACAAGTAGGAGACAACCAAGTTGTAAGAAGTAGAAAGTCTGAGGACGGGTTGGTGGACGGATGGTGAGAAGCAGGAGACAGAGGCGAAACAGGAAACAACTATTGTTATGGAAACATTCAAATGAAGTGCAAATGTACTGAAAGTTCAACTGTAGAAACATTTGTACAGAACAAAATGATAAAACAAATAACATATGAACTATTAACAAGGACGATACTGGAGATGAAGAGAAGTCTGCAAAAAGATGTTGCTGCTCGAAATGGAACTTAGAGGTTGATGTACCAGATACAGATGCACGTCTGTGTACAGTGAACAAATAAAACTTCATAAGGCATCGCTGAAATATCTGAAGAACTGATTTTTGTGCAGTTGAAAGGAAAACACAACGAGACTAATGAGCAGTCGCTGCACTGATGCATTCCTTTAGTAACAGGCAGTGTAAGCTGACATTATTTCTCAGGTTCTGTTAGTTTTTCATGTTTGGAGAATGACATTGTTAGCGTTGAGCAGTTGCTCATCAGAAGTTAATGAAGAGTTTTTGTTTTTTACATGCACGGTGTTGAAAATGTAAATTCCTTCTAGTAAAGCATCATCTATTCAGCGTCTCGTGTCATTTCCACTGGTGTCGTCGCTGTAGTTTTAAGTTAATGGTTAGAATCGATGAAGAAACTTGAGAAAGGTTTTAACACAGCACAGCTTCTGTTTGCTTCTCATTGAGGTTTAACTGTGAATCCATGACAGAAAAAAAACACTTCCTGTTGAGTGAAGTGTGTGTGTGTGTGTGTGTGTGTGTGTGTGTGTGTGTGTGTGTGTGTGTGTGTGTGTGTGTGTGTGTGTGTGTGTGTGTGTGTGTGTGTGTGTGTGTGAGAGAGAGAGAGAGAGACAGAGACAGAGACAGAGACAGAGACACAGAGGTAGTCACCATCACCATCAAGTCTTCGTCTCTTTGTCTTGAGCAGCTTTTAGTATTAACTCTTGAACAAGAGATATTCACAGATTGAACTTGTACAGAAATAAGAATTACAAACTCAGCACAGAAACTGGTCGTGAGAACTTATCAACATGGACGTTCGGCTTGTGCTCGCTGTCGCTCTCCTCTTCATCGTGACTGTGACGGCGCAAGGTAAATATCTAATTTTTGCAATGTTTTTTGTATTGAAATTTTAGTCCAAGTGTAGAAGTTGTAAAGTTGTATTTCCCATAATTTCCTGTATTTTCCAATCTGTTCTAACTGCTGTGTTTCATCATTGCTGATGTTTTCATATTCTTATATTTATGACTAGATTTTTTTGTATCTCACAGCTAATATTTTAAACAAGAATGATTTTCATGGTGTGATTACACAGTAGATTCATGCAGCGGTTTAGTGTTGGTAACCAGCTCCTGCCGTTTCCCTCTGAACAGTAAACGGTTAGAAGCTGAAGACGATGATGTGCGTTTGTCTCTGTTTGTGTGTTTAGGAAATGTAGAATTCTGGAGGACGACTGTCACACTGACCTGTCCAAAAGAGGGGACTTGGACCCTAGATGAAAAAGACAAAAGCGACATAGAAGAAAAGACCAAAGAATACCAATATGAAATCAAGCGGAACCCTCTGTCCTACTGTGAATACAATGATGATTCTGAGAATCCTGTGAATCCTGAGCCTAAAATAAAATACTTCTTCTACGTGAAGGGAAAGGGTGAGTACAAAGTTAGATTTCTTCTAATGGTTTTCTAATCAATTTCTTTTAATCTTGTTCACACTGCTGTTATTTGTCCTCCAGTTTGTGAAAACTGCTTTGAGCTGGAAGGGACTTTGTTTTTGCTGATCATCATCGTGGACGTGATTGGGACGGCCATAGTGATGATCGCGATCTACAAGTGTGCCAAGAAGAAAGCCCCAAGCGGACCGGCGCGCCCTAAAGGTGGGAAGGCCCGCGTCAGCGGAGTTCAATGCTGAGCAGCAGGTCCACACTAAGCACAGGGTCCACGCTAAGCAGAGGGTCCACGCTAAGCACAGGGTCCACGCTAAGCAGGGGGTCCACGCTAAGCACAGGGTTCAACGCTAAGCACAGGGTCCACGGTAAACAGAGGGTCCACGCTAAGCAGAAAGTCCACGCTAAACAGAGGGTCCACGCTAAGCACAGGGTCCACGCTAAGCAAGGGGTCCACGCTAAGCACAGGGTCCACGCTAAGCAGAGGGTCCACGCTAAGCACAGGGTCCACGCTAAGCAGGGGGTCCACGCTAAGCACAGGGTTCAACGCTAAGCACAGGGTCCACGGTAAACAGAGGGTCCACGCTAAGCAGAAAGTCCACGCTAAACAGAGGGTCCACGCTAAGCACAGGGTCCACGCTAAGCAAGGGGTCCACGCTAAGCAAGGGGTCCACGCTAAGCACAGGGTCCACGCTAAGCAAGGGGTCCACGCTAAACACAGGGTCCACGCTAAGCAGGCGGTCCACGCTAAGCACAGGGTCCACGCTAAGCACAGGGTCCACGCTAAGCACAGGGTTCAACGCTAAGCACAGGGTCCACGGTAAACAGAGGGTCCACGCTAAGCAGAAAGTCCACGCTAAACAGAGGGTCCACGCTAAGCACAGGGTCCACGCTAAGCAAGTGTGCCAAGAAGAAAGCCCCAAGCGGACCGGCGCGCCCTAAAGGTGGGAAGGCCCGCGTCAGCGGAGTTCAATGCTGAGCAGCAGGTCCACACTAAGCACAGGGTCCACGCTAAGCAGAGGGTCCACGCTAAGCACAGGGTCCACGCTAAGCAGGGGGTCCACGCTAAGCACAGGGTTCAACGCTAAGCACAGGGTCCACGGTAAACAGAGGGTCCACGCTAAGCAGAAAGTCCACGCTAAGCAAGGGGTCCACGCTAAGCAAGGGGTCCACGCTAAACACAGGGTCCACGCTAAGCAGGCGGTCCACGCTAAGCACAGGGTCCACGCTAAACAGAGGGTCCACACTAAGCACAGGGTCCACGGTAAGCAGAGAGTCCACGCTAAACAGAGGGTCCACGCTAAGCACACGCTAAGCAGAGGGTTCACTCTAATGCACAATCCCCTTCTTTCTGTATGTCCTCAGCTACTTCCCGCTCCGGACCGGCTCCACCCACTCCATCGCGCGACTATGAGGTCAGTACATTAGCTTAGCATGAGGATTCAAAACGTCTGCCAGCCCCTGGAAAATGCTTGTTATGTAGATTTACTCACAAAAAATCCAAATGTGATGATCATAACATGTTTACTCTGTGTTTCGGCAGCAACTGAACCCTCACACTCGCTCCCTGGAAACTTACTCCGTCGTGAACAGAACAGGATAGAAGCCGCGTAAAAGACACGGACGAAGGCCGACGAGACGATAAATCATTCTCCCAAATGTCAAAACCATCGAATTTGTTGCCGTGGTACAAAATGCTCACACAAAATACTGATAGGCAGCAAACGTACGAGGACCTTAGTTTGTGTGAGAGACTGCAGGTGTGAACGTGACCTTCTGAGCTTTGAGAAGGTGTCTTGATACTTTGGGCACAAACAGAATTGGTGAAGAAAAACGTATGATTCAATAGTATAATAGCTCATGTAAATAGCTCTACATTAGTGTTTAGTGGGAACTAAACTAGAATAGAATAGGAAACTTGTGACGTTAATCGCTGATGTTTAATGTATAAATATCTGCTGTAATCTGAATCAATAATGAAACGATAGAGGAACCAAAGTCTCAGTTTATTTAGATGTACACAATTATAACTTCTAATGAAAATAACCATAAGCCGCAGGGATTACAATAAAAAGTGACTTTAATTGTTGTATTGAGACAGTAACGCAACACTTAATAATTAAAACAAAACAAAATGGTTGCTGATTTAAAAGGAGACACATGCTTTCTGTCGATAAATGTTTATACTGAACCGTTAATTAATGTACTGTACAACCTGCACAAAGCCCTTGGCTCATGGTTTGCTTTTGCTCTGTTCATCGTGTCATCGCGCCCGTGTCACTAATAAATAAACCGCAGCCATCACAGCTCGCGTCTCGTTCTTCTCTGCTAGTGACGAGTTCAGACGCGGCTCATGAAACAGCCCTGAAGCCGCAGCTCACATCCGCAGCGCACCCACACGGACAGAGGCTCCTCCACCGCGTCTCTCTGACTTGTGTCCATGTCGTAGGAAACGCCCCATATGTGGAATCAAGCGTTTCACAATGTCTGTAGAAACGTATGCAAAGAGATCAACGCAATGGAAATGTGTTGCGTTCAACTCTACAAAATCACTGTGCCTTTCCCAGCAGTGAATGAGCTCAGCTGCACAGATGGAAATGATGACAGGAAGCGTGATGCCGTACAAATCATCAATATTATTGTGTGTGTAGGTCGGTGTAGTAGTTGGTGGAAACACTCCCACACTTCAAACTCTCTATCTCACCGTAATCTACATCTGCTCTGTGTTGGCATGAAGAGAAACAGAGAGGGGGGAGGGGGCACATGATGCTAGTCAAACCGCTGCAACACACACACCTGTGTGTGTGTGTGTGTGCGTGTGTGTGTGTGTGTGTGTGTGTGTGTGCGTGCGTGCGTGCGTGCGTGCGTGCGTGCGTGCGTGCGTGCGTGCGTGCGTGTGTGTGTGTGTGTGTGTGTGTGTGTGTGTGGGTGGGTTGCGGAGCCGAGCTGTCTAAGACACTGCTGCGTCTTCTCCTCGGCTCTAGTGGAAAACTGCAGCGCGGAGCACTGTTACAGCTGAAGAAAGACGAAAACTCTGAGCAGCGATCGAAGACTTTGAGCGATTAGACTGTGATACGAGGAGGCTTCCTCCACAGTCGCCTCTCTCATCTCCTCCTCTTCCCTGTTTCTATTTCAGCCTTTCTGCCTTTTTAACCTTTCTTTTTCTTTATCTATTTTCCCTGTACAGTTGTTGTGTAATTCTTTTCATTGCTCACTGTCTCATTCTGTCTGCTATCGTCTATTTGTTTCTTTAGCATTGACTCAAATGAACAAATGAAAGATTCTCACCCTTTTAAGTTAAATTAAACAGTAGCACACATAGGATCTGTAGATAGAGATAACTGTATAAAAGTAAAGGTCAAATAACCTAAAAAAGTCCTATTTAAGTCAAAGTATGAGAGTGATGATGATGATGATGATGATGATGATGATGATGATGATGATGATGATGATGATGATGATGAAGATGAAGATGAAGATGAAGATGATGATGATCACAGCTTAGCTTCCAGATAATTCACCTGGATGGAAAAGCTAGTTTGACAGCGCAGCAATGTCTGCTTCTAAATTGCAGCAGATGCTAACAACTGTCATTTGTGAATTTATTTATCTGAAACTAAAAACAGAGTGTTATTGCTGTGACTGTGCTTTGTGTAAATGTCTGCAGCGTTGTGCAGAAAGCTAAAAGAATGAATGTGTGTTTTCTTTACCGCTGTCCGTCACCTGCCAATTAATTAACACGCTACTTCTGGAAGGATCCAGTGTTATTTGAAAATACTTCCTTTTTAATTTTCTTTGGGTGTGACGCTCGCATTCAGCTGTTAACATGCACTTAACGTCTGATCAAAGCAAACATCAGCATGTGACAGAAGAATCATCATCAGTTTAATGCATGAAAACAATGTGAGCTTTGGTTTCTGTACAACAGCTGTCAAACATCGAACGCACTCACTATCCACTACCACTATGGTTTAACACTAAGCCCAAACTTCTCTGAACATTTCTCATGTATAATATTGCAATAATCAATAACACGGACTATTTTAATTTCACAAATTTAGATTCAAACTATGCAACAACCTTTAAAGCGTCTACTAAGTTTTATTCAATTAACTAAGTACAGTTAAAGTTTCACTAGGAAATAGGAATTAGATGAACTGACCATGAAAATAGAACAGAAAATAGATATATTTATATAATATAATATACTATATAAATATTTTTGTTAGAAATTATAATTTGAATGGTAAAATTAATCATTAGCAGTAAATAATTATAAGCCACAGCTCCTTTTATTCATCAGTTTATCAATATGCCAAAAAAAGGGGCCGATAGCAGCCGATCCTGCAAATATTAAAAATAATACGATCCACCAAAAGATAAAAAAACTGGTTACACAAAGCCGATGATAACAAAGCAGTGACCAAACTACACATGAAGATTCACTCGGTCCTGACTTTGACCTCTGGAACAGATGTGTGAGACGAAGAAGCCGTTTTCAGCGGCCGTGAGCCGCCGCTTTATTAATGACGTCGTACGTTTCTTTCTGGCCTTTGTGTCTCAGTCGCTGAGGGACACAAAGACAAAGTGATGTTAAACAGTGTTGTTCTCATCACATGACATATGTTAACATATCGACTCCTACCTCATAGTGGTCATTAGGGGCTCTGCTGGGCATGTCATTTGGAACGAGGCGCTGTCTGTCAGAAGCTGAGCAAAGACAAGAAGTCATTTTTCATTATTAATGAAACATCTCTATAATCATAAACGGTGTTTCCTCTCTGTTATGGTTCAGACCATTGTTCACTAAAGCAAGTTCAGCATCATTCACATGAGAATGTTTTTGGTAGCTTCGGTTTTTCTTTGCACTAAACTTACATTACGTTACCTCTGATCGATTCATATATTTAGCGTTTGCCCATGATTCATAGAAGAAGGTCAAGCTTTGAAAGAATTTATGTATTATATTATATTATTGCAGCCAAATAAGAAATAACATAAGTGCTTGCTGTGGGTTTATAAATATGCATCAGTGTAATATAAAGAAAGTCAAACAGTGAAGTCTTTGTTAATGAGCAGCTGTAGTCTGTGACTCAACCGTTTGGTTAACTAATAACTACACACGAGAGATTCTGAAACACAATAATCAGTCACATAAAATGATGCATCATCGCTCTAAATTAACAATGTTGTTAAAACACAAAGTCCAAAACAAGGAGTGAAGCGCTAACATGCAAAGCAGCTCATATTAATCAGGGTAGAGCAAACACTTTGTGCAAAACATTTCTGAAATAAATTTCAGAAATAAAATTAAGTCTCCTTGGTGGTTCCATGTTTTTATTCACTGAGCTAAGTTAATCCAGGTTTTTGGTGAAGATGTGAACAGAAGCCATAACGAAAACTAAATAATTAAACTTCATGCTGCTTTTGTTGATCGTTGACCATTCAAGTGCTGTTTCTGAGTTTATGTCCTGTAGAGTCGACATCTGTGCACGTTTGTGTGATGCACTATTAGCACTTGATGTGTTCCAGCTGGTAATTAATGCATGCAGAGATGTATAAAAATGAAAATCATCACATTTTTATTTTAAGAATTGTTTCAAATGATCAACCCCTAAATAATAAATAAATAACTAATTTACACACAAAAACAATGCATTATTTCAAATTTACTGTCAACCAACTATATTAAATGACCAGTTTATTAAATAATTCATTATAACTTGGATCAGCTACTGCCTATGGATGGACGGACGGACGGACGGACGGACGGACGGACGGACGGACGGACGGACAGACAGACAGACAGACAGACAGACAGACAGACAGACAGACAGACAGACAGACGTAACGTTTACCCTTGTTTGAGGCGCTGGGCCGGACCCCAGCCTGGGAGGCGATGAGGTAAACGGCCACTGCGATCACAGCCGTGGCCACCAAGTCTCCCACAGCTAAGCCCACGAGTGAAGGGACGTCGAGCTCGATGCAGTTGTCACAGGCTGGAAACACACGTGAACAAGCGCGGGGGTGACAGATACTTAGAAAAGTGAACTCTCAGGACGCTGTGCGTCCACAGTGGCATGAAACAAAGTTGAACAAAAAACTTAGAGGAACTTTGCAGAACTTACTTCGAAATTTCACGTAAATGAATTGTTTTTCAGTAGCAGTACATGAGTACTCTCCTGAGTTCTCATCTTTGTACTCTAGTTTCACTGTTTGATTTAATTCCTCTCCTCCTGTTTTTCTCAATTTACTGTTTGGGTCATTGCACTTCAGCTCAATACCGTCTCCTAGTTTTTTCACCTCTATTTCATCCTTTTTGTCTTCTGTGTAGCAAAAATAAACACACATGTACAGATCATTGAACCAACTCTGACACATTAAGCACAGACATGATTCCATGAAGACAGATTTACACCACCTTCCTTGTACAGTTTAAACTGCTTCCTTACCAGCGCTGAAGGACGCTGTGGGAGACAGTTAAAAACATTTACATTAGTGTAACTTGCAGTTCATAAAAAAAAAAAAAAAGAGAAAAATCTAAGTCCAAACAATGACACTCACCAGTAAACGTCCAGAGAAGCAGGAAACACAAAATTAACGGGTGCTTCATAGTGTGTTTGCTGTTCACGTTCTGCCGATGACAAACGTGTGTGAGATGAGTCGATGTGAGAGACACAGAAAACAGGAAGAGAAGGATGAAAACGCCATTTTCTGCTTCTGGACGACCATTTTATTCAGCTTTTAAAGCAAAAAAACTATGAATGAGATTCAGTTGATGCTAGAAGACAAATGATTTAGCTACAAGAAGACAAACACCAGCAACTCCGACTTTGCTTACTTTTTTCTACTAACATTAAAATATACAACAGAACGTTTGCGAACACACACTGTAGAAAACAACCACAGATGAAGTGCAAATAAAAAATTACAGCAAAAGAGACAAAAAGTAGAAAACTGACCTTAAATAAAGAGCTGCTGCGTCTCTGTCCTCAAATCCAGCGTCTGTCTGTCAAAGCAGCGTGTGTGTGTGTGTGTGTGTGTGTGTGTGTGTGTGTGTGTGTGTGTGTGTGTGTGTGTGTGTGTGTGTGTGTATGTGTGTGTGTGTGTGTGTGTGTGTGTGTGTGTGTGTGTGTGTGTGTGTAGGAAGCGAGTGTGATTGGTTTGTCTTTCTTACCTCAATAGGAAATTGAACATTTATATATATTTTGTTTATGTACTTTTAAATTAGCGCTGCTTTCTCTGCAGAACCTTAACTTGTAATGGAACATTTGAACAGTGACTCATCCTCAAACTTATGTAAATGGTTCTCTGATATTCTGGAGACAGTGAATTGTGTTCTGCTCTGTGGACTAGAACTTCTGACTAACGACATGTTATGGGTTCAGCCAGAACCCGTAAACTTAGTCCCATGCTAAGTTAGTCATCTTCTCGAAGCTCATTTCTCGGAAGCCTCGAACGACTACTGTGAAGGAAATCCTTCATTTTGGCAGCAGAAATAAACTCACATCCAACTTTGAATTAGTTGAAACGACTGATCAGTGTGTCGAGACCGACTGTTTGGTTGCTTAGGGAGATTCGCGGAGCCGCCCCACCTGGTAACACAAAGACACGAATGCATCCCTGTGTTTAGATAAATATTTTAATCCCCTGCATGTTGTAAGTGTTTGTACTGCTCAGTGTGACAGACTCCATGTACTCAATGCAGACGACGGAGCACAGACAGCAAAGAAATGCTCCCACAACACAGCTCTGCTTCCTGTTTGAGGAAAACCCACAACAACCTGTGACCTAGGGCAAACACCTGGCACACACACACACACACACACACACACACACACACACACACACACACACACACACACACACACACACACACACACACACACACACACACAACACAACACAACAAACTTTATTGTCTCCTTGCACCTGCTACTGTATCTATCAGGATCCATATGTCTAACAAAAATCCTCCACGTTTACAGCTTTGAGCGCCCTCTGGTGACTCTTAATGGAATCACAACGTTATTCAATTTTAATATTGTATTTATTAGACATACTGCTTTATATACATATACATCTGCATACAAATATACAGTAAATGACGTCTGTGGGTCCATGTACAAATGCATGCTCTATAACTTATAACTATCTCACTGAAACATTATAAGTCAAAATGTAAAATCTCAAAGTATTTTGTACATTCTGGTGTTAGCAAAGGACAATTACTGCATTCCAATAATGCCACAAGTAGGACGACATCATGAGCACATGGGTAACATAGAGAATATGAGCAGTGACACTTTTCACACATCAGCAGCGTAGAAACAATAACATGGAGAATGTAGTTTTGTGGCCATAAACTCATGTTCGTGTTTGATTCCACACACACAGATACGAGCTTGTTCCTGGTCGTCTGTGCCCAGAGGACGGTTACTGTACAGTGACTGGCTGGCAGCTGCACCGCTGGGCCCTGGGACCCATGCATGAGCAGATGTACAGTACGTACGTAGGCTTGCAGGTCAGTCAGAGCCAGATCTCCTCGCTGCTTGTGCTGTTCACCTTATAGATGTAGCCCACCATTGGATATCTGGCAAAACCTGGACATCCACACGGCAGAAACCAGGAATGAAAAAGGTAAAACACTCACTGTCCCCGAACAGTGAAGCTGCATATGAATAATTAAAAATGTAGCATTAAAAGTGAATTGTTCCTGACCTCTGGCGGCGTAGGCTAAAGACAGATCCTCCTCCTCCTCCTCCGTCTTTTCTCTGTTTTGCTGGGCAGCCTCTCGAGCTACAAGAACAGGAAGTAGAACGCAGATTCTTAATCACTTATGTATGTTGTCAAAAATATGCCTTAGATATAAATATTTTATCATAAATACATCTTATTATAGTATGTGATGGAAAGAGGGTCATTCAAGTGCTGTAGGAAAGATGGGGCGGAAAACTTCACTGTTCCTGCTGTAACAGGAAGCTGATTGAATTTGGTCATGAACGTCTGAGATGCAGGGTGACATCCCAGCATGCACTGCGGCTCTTACCTTTGCGTAAAGTGCTGAGGTCGTTGAGTTGCATGTTTGAAGGCAGAGACATGTTCTCTCTGGGGATGTAGGTTTTATCAGATTTCTCCGACTTCAGATTGGCAGAGTCGCTGTGCCAACGATACAGAGGAGAGACATCGTGTAGGTTTGTTAGGATTTCTATAAATAACCTACGGATGTGATTATGGAGGGTTAAGAGCATCTGCAGTACATTCATGCCTATGTGTGTGTAATGTCACGGTTTAAAGGAACCAGCGGTGAGTGAATCCCCTCCACCAGCTCAGAGGAGAGCTTGGTGACGGTTCTTGTTCTTCTGTGGTTTGACAGGGTTCAGATGTCAGTGTATTTCTGGCCGGTCACTTCCTGTTCTCTGGCGCTTTTCTGAAAACACCTCAGTAACGCGCTAGAGCAACAATAACTGACTTCCTTCAGCTTCAGAGAGAAGTCTCTATTCACCTCCTCTTGGTCAGCAGAATCTCCACCGGCTCATCTGTAACAGAACACGCAGAGATGAAGCGGCCCGTGGATGGAACGGTTACTAGTTTGTGGGACACACACAAACACTCTCACCGAAGGACTTGAGCTTGTTTCTTTGCATGAGGCAGAGGACGATGAGGCTGAGGATGAGGAGCGCCATGAAGGCCATGGCTCCTCCAGTCACGATCCCCAGCATGGGCACCTCCACGCGGGACTGCAGGAACTCTGGAGACACAGTTACGGGGTGTAAACGCAAAGCTGGGGGCGGGGCTCCACGGGGGGGCGGGGCCACGCCGCTCACCTGCCAGCGTCAGGTTGCTCTGCGCCGTCCCCACGCTGTTGCTCGCGTTCAGCGACACGTTGCCCGACGGGCTGCTGAGCGTGACCCTCAGCGTGTGGTTGCTGAGCCACGGGTAGCGCCGCGAGTCCAGGATGAGGACGTCGGACGTGTTGGCCACCAGCTGCCCCGACTGGTCCACGAAGGCGATGGTGGCGGGCGGGTTGGAGCGCACCAGGGCGACGAGGACCAGGGAGAGGCCGGGCTCGGAGGTCTCGCTGTAGTGCGCGTTCACGCGGAGGATCTCTGGCTGGACTGGGAGCACAGAGCACGGGAACACGTCAGCACAGAGACCCTGAAGGCGTCACCGAGCGCCGGCCGCCCGTTCACTCGGACTCACACTGGACGTTGAGCGTCACCGTGGCGTTGTAGCTCTCCCCCGTCCTGGGGTTCGACGCCACGCACACCAGCTCCCGGTCCCACTTTCTGGCGTGCAGAGAGAACGTGCTGTTGTAACCGACGCGAGGCGCGGACTCGTGCTCGGACGCCAGCACCAGGCGCCCGCGGTCGCGGTCGCGCGCCGCCTCCCGCTGCCGCTGCCCGTTCAGGTACCAGGTCAGCGAGGGCGGGGCGCGCGGATCCCAGCCGTCCGATTGGCAGCTGAACCTGTGCGTCACGTTTTCCTGCATCGTCAGAGCGGCCTGGTGCCGTCCGTCAATTTTAGGGGCGGGCTCAATCGCACCTGAGGGGATGAGATTTGTCCCAAGGCACAAAAACATTAAGAACTGTCAAGTCTCTCGTCAAACATTACAACATTTAACTTGCTTTAAAATTATATAATAATTCATGTGTAAATGACTTTTATCCACTTTATTTTTATCAAATTATGCAACCATCATTTTATGACCTGTAATTAACATTGTTATCATCCAGTCGGTGCTGTGCAGTAACCTTGAGGTCAGCAGGGGCCGAATACCAATTAGCCCAAGCAGAAGCCACGGCTCATGCATAATAGACTGCAGCTCCCAGGAGGCTCACCTGTCCAGGATAAGGCCAGGGTGTGGAGGAACACAACTGCAGAGCTGGACCCCCACCTCCTCAGACAGCTGTAGTCCATTCTGGGCCAAAGCAGCACCACAAACCCGAGAACACTCCTCTACCTGCACAGAGCACAAATCACACACGTTTAAGTCAACATGTGACATGTTCGCAACATGTTGGCGCTTTT
Source organism: Betta splendens (assembly GCF_900634795.4). Taxonomy (NCBI): domain Eukaryota; kingdom Metazoa; phylum Chordata; class Actinopteri; order Anabantiformes; family Osphronemidae; genus Betta; species Betta splendens. The sequence goes on from NC_040893.2 coordinate 14,446,442, forward strand.
ACATCTTTGCCAAATTCAATAACAACAAAGTATTTTTTGCACCCAAAGGCAAGTTTACAGCTGTGAACATGTGTGAAACATAAGATTTGACAGGTTCTTAATCATCCATCATGGTCAGATTTGTAGATGCACAGAATCTGTTGGAAAAAACGCAGACTGAAGTGAGACTAAAGACACAAAAGCAGGCTGTGACGACATGTCATCATTTACTATTAGTCGTAATTTAGTGATTTACCCTCGCTGCAATACAAACACACTCCGAGTAGATGCAGGGAGTGACTAATGTCTGGAGCTTGTTGACGGTCTGCGTCATGTGATCCGTGTGAGCGCCTCACACGTAAGCAGGAACTGAGATACACAAGGAAACACACATAATGCTACACACTGAGCACGGAGCTGTGGAGACGACCATGACAATTCACATGCACACGCGTCACAGCTCTTTGCTCCCTGGTGCTTGGTTTGCACTTGCATTCGGGGAAACCTGATAGGCTGCAGGGGCCTATGCATTACAGCATAGGTCTACACACACACACACACACACACACACACACACACTGGACACATTTGCGTGTACAGATGTGTTCAGTTGAACGCACAAACAGCCCTCTAACGCACTCGCACAGTTATTACCTCAGTCCTTTCTGCAGATGGCGTGATTCAGCCTGCTGGAGCTCCATGGCAGCAGAAGAGGCAAGGAGGAAGAGTGAAGGATGGTGTTAACAGCGCGGTGATGAGAGGCAGCCCTCTCTGACTCAGTTGCTTTCCCATCTGCGAACGCTCATGCACTGGCATGCGCACACACACACACACACACACACACACACACACTGCTCTCTGCAGGATACAGCAGGTCTAGTAGCAGCATTCGCTGGCTTACGCAGGCAGCCACGCCGTCGCCGCGCGGAGTAGGGGAGAGTGCGGGGGGGGGTGAGGAGATGAGGAGGGAGGCAGGAGGAGAGATGAAAGGGAAGGGAGAAGAGGATGCAGAGTGAGAAAGAGAGGAGAGAGAGAGAGAAAGAAGAGTGGGTGGGCACAGAGTCGTGACAGAAGGAAAGGACTCCGCGGGGGCGGAGAGGAGAGGAGAGGGGAGGTGAGAGGAGGAGATGAAAGGCTAAGAGACGAGAGTAGGATGCAGGTGCTGAGAGTCTGAACGCAGAGAGCCGAGTAAACGTCTCCTGCATGTGTGTTCTCGCGCTGTGTTCTTGCAAGGTTGTCACTATTTCAGCTCTGCTACTTCAGCCTGGGAGGCCACTGCAGTGCAGCTGCAGACCAGAGCAGCCGTCTGCAGAGCGCTGCAGCCCCAGGAGCAGAGGGAGAAACAAGCTCATCGATGCATGTGCTGGGGAGTCTGTAGAACAAGGTCAGCACGTGAGGTTAGAAGATAGAAGAAGCACGAGAGGTAGAACACATCACAATATATAGAGAACCAGTGGTCATCGGTCCTGTTACATACTTAGAAATTAATTTAAATGTAGATTTTTGTCACAGGAACAAGGCGGAATCTTTACATCAAATGAAAGTCAGAACATCTGATTTCAACTTCCTGTAGGTGTAAACCGACCTGCTCAAAAGTCACTATGTACGTGTTGTTACATCGTTTCTCCACGAGAGGGCGCACACAAGCGCTTCAAAGTCCATCTGCATCATAATCACTCGGGCATATTTGCAACACTTCTTTCCTCTTTATCCCCAGAGTGTTTCCAAACCTCCTTCACTCGCAGTTCTTATTGCACTTGAATGTTTGACATCATCAGCTTTAATATCGGTTACTGGAGGAGAAGCTCCCTCTGTTCCTTAAAGCTCTGATTAAGACGTTTAGGTAAGAGATAAGTCTGTGGTATTAGAGCCCGTGATGAAAGGCTGGAGCACATTCAGAGTAAGCTATGATGTAACATCTTCTTCACGTAGGAATTAAAAATGTTGGAGTATATAAAAAAGCTAGAGGCCAGAATGTATAAACTACATTTAAGTGAATAATATTTTTCTAGATCACCTACATTGTTGGTTGGGATGACGTTTGTTGGTTTCTGTGAAATATAAAATGCAAAACAGCTACAAAGAGAAGGAATTGCAAAACGTACGTTTTTTTAGTTAAATAATTTTCAGTTACTAATATTATTCATGCTGTGTGCATTTCCCATCCACAAAGAAAAAAAAAACAAGTCAAAACCTTTTTAAATTATTTCTTTATTTATATATATTTCTTTATTTATTCATCTCAGTTTGGTTGATATTCTTTTTAATCATTGATGTTGCACTTTAGTATTTTTGTACTCAACAGAAATGAACATAGAAACAGAACAGAAATAAAATGAACAAATAGAAAATAAAATGAACCTAAAACAGAAGTAGAGCAGAGAGCTGGCTTGCTGAGGAGGGATGAGAGAAAAGGATTGAAAAGTTAAGACAAAGATAAGCGGATGGTGGGGGGGTGGTCAGTCTAATCAGGCAGATGTGTGTGAAGCAGCTCCCTCCTCCTCAGTTACCTCCGAATCACGTCCAGTGCTTTCCATTCACTGCTTTTCACACACGCCCGAAACAACAGCTACGAGTCGGAACATTGGACCGAGAGGAGCCTCCAGGCTTAATTTAGAGATTTAAGTCTCGTCATGGGACAAGAGACATGCAATGTCTTTCATTCAGTCATTTTCCCTCCAATACCTGAAAAACACTCAATTCCTTTGTCTTCCAGATCTCAGTTTTGGCTTGACGTAAACAATGAGAGAAACCAGGAGGACAGACCTGAAAGATGAATGAACGAGAGCTGGAGGGAAAATCGGATCTGAAAAAACGCTTGTGCCCAATGAGAAAAACAGAAAACGCTTAACATTTATTCCTGTGCGTCTCTTTAGTTTTTCCATCTTGCAAGACCTAAGCAAGTGCCGTTTTGGTAAACAGGAAGTGTGATTGTGCAAATGGAAAGCACTGGCGCTGCACGGCACCATCTATAGCTCTCAGAGGTTTACAGCATTTCAACCGTGACATCTGGCCATTACAAGCACATACAAGTGGAGCTTTACGCTTTGCACCACAGTCTCTTGCTGGAGTAATTCAGACTTAAAATCCAGGGGCATTGTACAGTATATGAGAGGATAAATACAGGTAAACAATAGAATTAAAATTATAAAAAAAAAGGAAAAAGGGGGGTTTAATCCTCTGCTGTGGTCCCCAGTACGCTGCAGTCTCCATCTGGCTGTGCTTGAGCCTGAGTCAGCTTAGGGCACAGAACGTGGGTTAACGTGGGTGTGTGTATTCCTCCACAGTTTGTTCCTATGGACACCTCCTGAAATGTTTCCCTATTCTGGTTGGAGGCGTGTCCATGTGTATCCAACATCCATTTACCGTTGGGGGCTCCTGTAGATGGTCTCTTCAAGGCTAGAGGAGGGGAAACGAAGCAAGCCTGAAACGAGTTTAAAAAGAAAAAAACCAACAGAAGGGAGAGGGTGGTGGAGTAATAGTAGTAGTAATTTCACCCTTGGTTGCCATAGTAACGAGTTTAGCTTGCAAGGAGCAGGCATGTCCATAAGGCGCCATCCGATAAGCAGCCGATGTAGTAAAAGATGGTGGGAGGATCACAGCAGAAAGGCAGGGCAGCAAGAGAGCGAAAGGGAGAGAGAGGAGTGAGTTTGTCCAGGAACACTTGGGATGTTCAGGATGATATGTCAGCTATTTTACAAGTCATTCCCTTGTTTTATGTCTCTTCATTTTTCTCCTTTTTTTTAGAGCGTCATCTCTCCGTAGCACCCGAAACCAACCCAGACAAAGCCCAAAGTCTGACCCTGTATAGCCTGCCTCATGACCCCGTTAACAGAAAACAGGCCCAACAACAACAAGAATGACAATCACAACATCAACGACTGAAATGATACTTTAGAAAGCAACACAAAATAATTACTCTCCTCTTATTCAAGTGTCTCGATATAATAATAATATTAAAACAAGAACAATCTTTTTTTAAGACACAGAGAGAGCACTGTCGCTCTTCTCTTTGTCCCCTTTTGGCTAGAAATCTCAAGATTCATGAAACAAAAAAAAAACAAACAAAAAAACAAATGAAAACATTTTTGAAGACATCCAAAAATACAAATGATGAACAATAACAATATAAAATGCTTCCCAACATCTAAAAAACAAGGAAAAATGTAACGAAAAAGAAAACATTTCATAAGGAAATTGCAAAAGCATTCTATACATGGCATCACTGTACAAGAGAAGGAGCAGATGTCTGGTGTAACTACCCACGATGCAATACACTGTCACAGACATGGGAGAGGGTGGAGAGGAGGGTAACACAGGGAGGGGGAGGATAAATGAGAAGCAAGGTAACTGCATGACAGAGGTGGAAACAGACTGAAAGGACAGAAAGTGCAGAATGACTTAAGTAATCAAAAAACAATGTTGTCTTCCTTGCAACACAGCACTGTTTGTTACTTTAATAATAATCATTATAATAAAACATCTTTTACAGAAAACAGTATTAACAGTAAGTGTAACAATATTGACCATAATGTCTAGATGGACATTAGCAATAAAAGGTAAAATTTAAAATTAAAAAATAATAAAATAAAACAAAACAACTATGAGAGAGCTGGTTTGTCCTGTGCGATGTCACTGAGCTCCGTCTTTGGAGAGAGCGGTTTGGATGCCCAGTCGGAGCCCGACGCCATAACACCCTCCGCCCGGGGCCACCTGTCGGGATTTCAGCCCGCTCCGGAATGATTCGCTGCCGGGCAGCAGGAGTTGGGAGCGAGGGAGGAGCGGACTGAAGCAGACAGACGCGTTCCCCTCCACTCACCTCCTCTTCAGAGTCATTCACACTAAAATACACACTCACACCTAACGTGAATACTTTGGGTTTGTGGCAGCAGTGTGTGTTTCTTTGTGTTGGACTCCATGTTTTTGCGAGTATGAACGTGTCAATGTCTCGGCCAACGAGGCACATAATGAAGTATGCCAACAGTTAGAGGACAGGGTAAAAGATGAGGTTTCGGGTCAGGGCAGGAAGTGGGAGGTGTAGAACCCAAACTACCCATGATGGAATAAAACTAGAGACAAACTGAAAATCGGTGCAGAAAATGCTGGCACTTTGACCCATCTGTGACCCCCACCCCTCTGATGTCTACACTCGTCCACTACCCCACTGTTCTGGCCCAGACTGCCCTTCCAGAGACAGATGAAGACATACAGATGTAGATCGCCCTGACGTGGGCATGATGATGGTGGTTTGGCGTGATGCTGCTCAACTCAAGTCAACACAACTCAGGATGGCTGATATGGACCACTGTACACAGGATACACCCATTTCCTGCAAGAGAACACAGTAACAGAAACTGTAAACCATTACCTCTATTCTGCTATTCTGAGGAATGTAACGCAACAACAGCTTAAAAAAAATTACAATGATCTGAAACCACTATTTTACATGTCTGTGTACCTGTGCTAGACTCCAGCCTGCTCCATGCTGTACTGCAGGTCAGGGGGCTTATAGCTAAGGAGCATGTCACTGGTGCAAGACGTTGGGTAGCAGGCTGGTGCATGGAGCTCTCCTTCCACATCACACACTGCATGAAAAACACACCCCTTAATAAATAGACAAACGCTTAAGCCACATATCTTCTCGGGTAATTGCACGTCTCCTGCTGACCTGACTCTTCCCGCTGGTGCAGCTGCTGGCTTCCTGTCAGTGACGTCTGACTGAGGATGTCAGACATGCGAGCGGAGCTTAGAGCCTTCCCAGCCAAGAGGCTCATCCCAGACATGGGGTCAGCTTGATCCTGAACAAAAGATGAAAGTCACAAAACCCCACTGATATTTAACAGCATTGTGGAGCTGTAACGAGTAAGAGCCTTGTTTGGATTATGGGATGATGATGATTTCTTTAACCTGCTGAATAAACTACCTAGCATTGCATTGGAAAGTATAATAAGATGATTCACCATCCTCTGATATAATACCAGTTACACACACACATGCAGAACTGTTTCTGCCAACATGCTCTCATTTATTACATTTGAGGATTAAGTCTGATTTTTCAGTCTGTTGGGTTTATTACACATTCTCATAACATAAATGTGGTTATAAATGATTATAAACAGAATGTCACTCACATAGGCATCATCACATGTCTGAATGGTGTGGTGGCGCTGTAGCTGTCCACGGGACCTATACGCATCACCCTGGGAAGCTCGTGGAAAGCCCACACCATTATGATCAGGCACCTCCATAGCTTGTCCTTGGGACCTCGTCTCTACATGCTCAGATTCTAACAAACATTAAAATATAGGTTTGGTGCTTTAGTGTTCTGACTCTGATATTGATTTAAGTAGCGACAGGCTGACACATCTCACCTCTAGCTGCTGGAGCATTCCTTATGTAGCCACCATGTCGGTGTGTTGGGGAACTGTAGGGTGGGGTGCCTCCGCAAGGTGGCCCCAGGAGCTCATGACTTTCCCCTGCCTTAACCAGCAGACCCTCATGTGGATGGTGGTAGGCAGGAGGAACCTCATCCTCTTCCATGCTCTCTGAATGAGGTAAGTTTGGACAAGGTGCTTGGGCTGGGTGCTGCTGGGGCTGGACGTCAGGGGGTCGAATCTGTAGGAGGTGGTGGTAGTGCTGGCCTCCAGGGGCACCCTGTGGTGGTGGTGGCTCCAAGTTCTCCCCTTGGCTCAGCTGACGGAGAAGCAGCATGTCACTATACTCCTGGGGTGGACCACTGGGAGGTGTAGGGGGTGCTGGGCATGGCCGGGGGCTCTGCCTTTTTAACAGGGCAGCCAGGTCTTGAGGAGGCAACCTCGGGTCGGCGTGGCCAGTTAAAGAGTGACGGGGAGACAGGAGACCCTGTAGGGTAGGAGTTACATGCTGTTGCGGGGGACGGTAGTCCAAAGGAGTCGGGGAAAGCAGAGCCTGCTGTAGTGTAGAAGGAGTGCCGTAGTTGCTGGGCCCGACCGCCCCAGTTTGATACCCCTCCAGGCCAGGGACGTTAAGCGATGCTCCCTGCAGGTAGGGTCCGTAGGAGCCAACTGCACCAGAGTTGCCACGAGAAGTAGCATCGCCAGAGAAAAGGTGGGGATTGAACTGGGCCTGCTCATAGGCAGATGTGAAACGCCCAAGGCTGCGACTGGATAACAGGGAGGGAATGCAGACTGATTAGCTACCAGTAGTCTAATATCATACTTTATTTAACCTACCATCAACCTAGAGTCTATAGGCTTTCATTAAATCACTCCACACACTGTCTAGTAAAGACAAGCCAGGTCCAGGTTCACTGAGAGGTGTAAATGTATTTGAAGATTGGTACATCTTCTCTCAGTGAAGGCAAACCTGAAAGCAGGTGACTGTGACTAGGGTTTCAGGTTGACTCAAGGTGGGACCTTTAGACATACTGTACTTCTGTACTGTATATCTAATCACTCACCCAGCTACAGTGAGGTGAAGAATTTGTTGATGTCATCTCAGCAAAGTTGATGAGGACCTTTCTTTAATTTTCAATACTGTAACAAATAATAATCTGCCTTCTCACACATAAAATATTCAGTCTGGCAAACAGTATCGTGTCTATACAATTTTGGGAAAAACCTTTAAAAAGAAAAAAATTAAACAAACAAAATGAAACATAGCAGGAAGGTGTCTGTTACAGTGGCAAGAAAAAAAGATGACTAAAATCAAGATGAAACTAAAATACAAGACACAAATAGTCCATGGGTCTTGTTGGGAGGGTTTTGATTCCTCAGGGGAGGTGGCGACAGAATAGGCAGGGTCACCTGTGCGTCTCAGCGTTGTCTGCGCTCAGCTGCTTCCCGAGGACCCGGTGTCCGCCCGGCGTGGACAAAAAGCTCTGTCTCTGCGCCCCACCTCCCAGCTCCACTTCCTGCACCTGTATGGTCACCTGTACAGTCAGTCAATGTTAATATTCATTATTAATTTTCAAAACGCCCTAAAATGTGTATTGCAAAAAGCATAAAAGAGAAACACTGTCACCTGCTGTTGTTGAGGGACAACCTGTGCTATAGGGACAGTGGGACGGGCAGTGGCAGCTTGCTGATTGGTTGGTAAAGGGACTCGAGGCAGACCTGTGGGGGGTGGACTGCCATTCTGACCCTGGTACAACCCTGGAGCACCGTACTGCACTGATGACGGGCCTGCAAGCAGAAGAGTGATGAGCGAGGAACTTCTACATAAAAAAAAAAAAAAAAAAAAAAAAAAAAAAAAAAAAAAACATAGTAGAAAGTACTTTAGCAGTGATGTCACTAACCATGCCCTTGCATTATGCCTGCAGTGCCAGGCGGAGGGCTCTGATTGGGCTGTCTGAAGAGGTGGTTGCTGGGATGCGCTGGCGGAGGGCTGGAGGGTTGGATACGCAACCTGAGGGAGGACAGGACCAGTAGGAGAGAATAGGAAAGAAGAGAGATAGGACAATGATGTAACACTTTAGTCAATAGTACTGCACCACAGTATCAAGTTCTGTGTTCACTGTTCAATAGCTGAGTAACGTGTGTGTGTGTGTGTGTGTGTGTGTGTGTTTACCTCTGGAGCTGGTGAGTTAAGTGACTGGGCTGGCTTTCTCCGTGGCCTAAGGACAGACCCTGCAGATAAAGATAAATAAATAAATGAATAAATGAATAAATGCAAGAAATAAAAGTCCTAAGAAACAAAATCTAATCAAAGCCTCTGCAATTTAACTTTATAGGTTTTATAGCCATATTTACATTGACTGCACAAAATGATGTATAACCACAACTGCTTCTTTGTAAGAGAAAAAATCTTCAAATACCTGGATTTGCTGGTTGAGGATCTGTTGCTCTTGCTGGTAGAGGACATGCTGTTGCTGGGTGTGCTCCAGAAATCGCTCATCCGGCTGGATAGCATACATTTTCTGGAGCTGCTCACACTCCTTTTGTAAAGAAGGGAAAAAAACAATTATTACTCAAGCTATATGCTAAAGAAAGTGTTGTGTTTGTTTTTTCCCAATTCAAAACCATATATTGAAAAGATAAACCTCAGAGGTGACTAAAATTATAGATTTGTAGATTGATAGAAGTGATAAAAGTGTGAAAGCCTTTAGAAATATGGTAATGTTTGATTCTGTTAATAAAAAAATGTGTTAATGAACAACCAAAGTAGGTTAATTAATTTATCTTGAAGTAGTTTCAAAACTAATTGTAAAAGCATATAAAACAATCTCATTTTATTCAAACCAAGGAGTTTTACATTTTCCTGTTATCCTGCAATATTATGCAAAACAAGGTACCTGCTTAAGTTGCTTAATGAGGCTGCTGTTCTCTAGATGAGCCTTGAAGGCCTGAATGGTGGCGGCGCCATCAGAAAACCGTCTAACAGGGGAGAAGCGCTCCATAGGGAGATGAAGGGTGTTAGAGTCCTTATAGCTGGATCTGAGGATGGGACCACAGATAGTAGACAAACGTGCAAAAACACACACACACGCACGCACACGTACACACACACACACACACACACACACACACACACACACACACACACACACACACACACACACACACACACACACACACACACACACACACACACACACACACACACAAAGACGACATGACAGATAACATAAACATTGTTGTTGATGTAGCAAATCATCCAAGATAAAAGCTACGCTTACGCTAAGTATCTCTAAATACATAAATGTACAATCCACACTTTGAAGAATTTAAGGGACATTACATATACATATCTGTTCAAGGAATTCACAAGCAAGATCAGACATACATTTACCTCAACTTACCATTGATGAGAGATGTTCTTCTATGCTTAGGAGATAAACTACTTTTTACTGACTAAAGAAAGAGTAATTTACTGAGCAAAACCATTCAAATGTTCAAGGGGACAAGAGTCATCATTTGCCTCGGATAACAGCAACAAATAACACTTCCTCTAAAGAAAGGGCAACCATTTCACCCGATAAAAGTAGTTCATCAGTGAGATGAACAGCAATTAAGTATTCCTGTGCAGGATAGACATTATATACATCCAGAGTTCAATAATATATTCCTTTTCATTAAAGATTTGCATGTGAGTGTTTTCTCGCAGCGGGTGCATCCCCTCACCGGGTGTGTGTGTCAGGAGCCCAGCCGCCCCTCTGGCGGGGGCCCTGGGACCGCTGTGACTCTGCCGTGGGCTCACCATGCGATGTGCTCGTGAGCGCGTGCGTCGTGTGCCGCTTGGAGCGGTTCGCCAGGTACCTGGGCCGCAGGGAGGGGGGGAGGACGGGGGTGAGGGTGGGAGAGAGGAAGCAGCGCTGGTCAGCTCTCTGTCCTCATTGGCTAAATGGGATGGGAAAGGCCCATCCCTTCACACCTCTGCCAATGGGTGCCATCATTCATTTCATCTTAGCCAATCAGAAAAACACAGTAAAATGATATCATAGATGGATGCTAAAGCTTATGGGTAGCCACAACCCCTCAGATTCCAATTTCAGGACTGGACTGGTTGCATTATTTTTCTTAAATAGTTTTGCAATAGGTTTTGCAAGCTTCAGGGTTAGCAAAGCCGTGTAAGAAACAGTGCGATAGTTGGGAGAATAATTTAGAACTTGCTGAGATAAGGATGAAGAGGTTCTTTGCCAAAACGTTTGAGGAATAGGGCTAGATTTAGTGGCAGACTCAGTTTAGAACTGTGGCAGAAGGCGCTTGCACGATGGAGAAAGGAGGAGAGATGGGATAAAGCACCATAGCAGAGTGGGCACCTCCCGCGGAGAAAAGCAGAGCGGCCTGAAGGCACTCACTCCCAGCAACCCAGGACACCAGCGAAATCTACAGGAAGTGCTGTCTGAAGAGGGTCAGGTGGAAAACCTTTGCCTGGAGTTCAGAATCCAGAACCTCATCTGCATTTGCTTTTTGTGGTCCTGGTGAGAATATTTTTTAATACAAGATAATCTTACTGCATCTCACCAATGTCATCTAAAAGGATATTTACATGTCATAATTTAGAATATGGAACACATGGAACTTCTGTCCCAGGCTACAGGTTTTCCACAGTATCCACTTTAGACAGCACCTCTGTACATTGTAAGCCTTTACCAAACTCCATTGTGGGTTACCTCTGTACTGCCTCTTGGTCTGGTTCTCCATCGGAACCTTCCTCATCCACTGGAGCTACTGCAGGGATAGGGTGCTGAGAGAGGCACATAGTTTAGTGATCAATATTGCTACTGTTCACACATACAGGTCCTTAAGTTTAATACTTATACTTACCGGGCTTGCAACAAGTGGTGAGGGTCCCCGGGGTCTCTTGAGGAGCTGAGCGTGTAGCTGAATGTTGGCCCCACCATCGGAAGCTCGTCGACCCAGAGGACCCATGCCATTAAGCAGCTGCAGAGTAGGTGGCTGCAACAAGGACTGTTCCTGGAGGGGCGAGACACACAGGAAGTCAGAGGCAGTAAATGAAAGTTGATCTATCATCACCCTACAGATAAAAGCTCCTAAAACTTAGGTAATGACTTTCAGGGGGCTTTAATTGCCAAGTCGAAATCCCCCAACCTAATCGTACCTTGTACTCCAGTTGCTGTGTGGGCTGCAGGCTCTGTGTGGGCATGAGTGTGTGCATTTGGCCCATATTGGGAGCCAATAAGGGAAAGGGGGGCTGGGGCACTGGACCACGTGGGAAACCTGATGGCAGTTTGTCCTGCATCTCGGTCCTGTGGTGGAAGTAGTAGGGGGAAAACGTTTGTAACTAAAATGCACTGTAATTAAATAAAACACTCAAACCTTGTTTATTCACTGATAATTTATTTGTAGTCTGAAAATAGTCTGCAATTATTAATTTTGCTTATATTAAAACTTGATCCAACAGCTAACTCTAGTAGCAAGTTGTGCAGCGGTCACCTGCTGTGTTTTGGTGACAACTGGTCTAAAACAGTGGCAATAGACATTTATAAAACTCTTGGAATTATTATGATACATACAACTAATAATAGAGGTGAATATACTCTATTGGTAGAACTTCCCCTACAGTATAGCAGGATGTTGTGTGTTTGTTACCTTTGGTCTGGTACCCCCACAGTATGCCGCCTCATTGAGAGGTATCGAGCCATGGCCTCCGGAGATGGCTCCTCTCCTTCATCACTGTCCAATGTCATGCTGCCATCCGGCTAAACAATAAAAACGTAGAGCACATGGAAATGATTTGTGTGTTGCAGACAGTTTATGTATCTACTGTACATATACATGCTTAACAGTTAAGTCTTATCAAAGTCCCTGCTGCAATGCAGTGATCTGACACGTTCTAGTTTCACAGCTATTGTGACTCAGCTTTGGGTCTTTCTTCTTGTGCGCATCTATGTGTGACTGTATGTCAGATCGCAGTTGTGCAATTGTTCCTCGGCTAAAGTGATAGAGGCAAACTTCACAATTATGCTGTAAATGATGAACAGACGTGTAGTTCCTGTGTTAACTTGTAAAACTCTCATTTTAGGTTTAGAGTCGTGGCTGCAATTACAGTTTGATAAAGAAAAGTTTCTGACTCTGATCCTCATCGAGCCGTCTACTTCCAGTCAACCAACATTGTTCACTCACCTCAACAATCTGGTTCTCTGGGTTAATGAGCTGGACATGGGGAACGGTCATGCTAACAGGATTACCCTGTGGATCTGTCTGCTGGGCACACACAGACGCACATAGGTTAGGATTGTACTTCTGTTTCACAATCTTCTCAGGGAACAGGGATTGGCTGATGTGGGTTAAAGCCATTCAATTGACTATTGCAGGTTTGACTGATGTAACAGTCATGTAAAATGATACTTTCCATCCAATCCAATATATCCAGTATTTGTTTTGATGCAGAGTGAATTAGTCCAAATATCACTTATCCCCAGTATTCTTCAGATTCTAAGTATAATCCTTTGCATAAAAATACATTTACATAGTTTTTTTTTGTAATATATTATTAATTGTTTTTATGAGACATCAAACTTCACTGGAAGTGTGTTTTATGGTTCAAGTTTTTACACAATGCTACAACTGAACAATGATTAACCTGTACAGCATTAAGCGGATAGCTAATGGGGCGCGGTGTGGGCTGGGCAACACGTAGGGTCTTGTGTTTCTTGAGGCGTTCAGCTAGTAGACTGTAGATGGCACTCAAGTGATCGTATGCATCTGTTTGTAGAGACTAAGAAAACACAGAGATACTATTTGTGAATGTATGACTCTGCCAAACAGTAAGAACTAAACTAAAATATAGTTCTAGTGACTAAAACAGGACATACACCTTGACCTTTGATCACCAATATCTAAGTTCATGCTAGGCAATTTAAGACACTCTTCAAGTATTTCTGTAATAGAAATTCTGTAATTGCAGACATGATATCACAGTCACCTTGATCTTAAACTAGGTTGAATAGTTAATTTAGGTCTAATGAAAATTGTTTGTCTAGTTTGAAGAAATTCCCTCCATTCTAAGGTATTGCATTAAGACGAATGGGACGACCAGACAGGATGAACTGGAGAGCTACAGCAACCTTATCCAAGTATAATATAGTTTTAATACAGTCTAAATCAGTGCCACATAAGTGTATCCAACCTGGAGGGTGCTCTCCCGGTCCAGGCCCATTTCACACATGGCCATCAGCACCTGCTCATTGATAAGTTCAGTCTCTCTCTCTGTCTTCACCTGCTCACACTCTGCTATTAACTAGAAAGGAGGAGGCATGCAAAGAAATGAGGAGTCAATACAAAACCATTGGGGAAAAAAGTTATGCAATAAACACCACTAGGAATTACAGCTAGAAAACAACAAATTCAGTTGAAAAACTACAAGTGGCTTACCCTGTCAAAGTCTGGGTCCGGGTCTCCTTGTCTCATCCACTTGTTTTTACAGATCTGTTCCATAGTCAACCGTCTGCTGGGCTCCAGCACTAGCATGTGTCTGATCAAGTACTCACAATCTGCAGTATTACACAAAAATATATTAGGCAAAATCTGTTTCAATATAAAAAACAGCTATAACAGGTGGATGGTTTGAAACAAATGTCACTCTTTCTACAGACTGTACAAATATATAGAAATAGATACATGTGGTACCTTTTTCAATGCTTGAACACTGTGTATTGTTGTGTCCATTATAAAAAAAATGTGGCTAACACAGGTGAAATAAGAACCAGAAAACCCCAACATCCATTACAATGAGTAGGGTAACATTTTTCTACCCCAGAATGAATAGTACAACACATATAAATTGGGTCTCTAGCAATTATGCATACAACGATCTGCAATTTATTTTTGTCTTTCCGAAAAAATAAATGGCAGACTTAACACACTGAGCAGACTGCATTTCATGGCAATTAACGACAGCGCTGTTACACTGCCCCACATCCAGTGCATGATGTAACTTGGCTCTTGCCCATTTTTTTTTACATCCGAAGGAAAATTGGTGAAGTGTAAACTTGATATGCCTGATTGAAAAGAAAACTAACAAGTAGTTTTGCCAGCAGGAGCTGACAGGAGGAGTACCTGTGGACATGAAGAAGGGAATGCGGAACTTGCCACTGAGGACACGTGCCCGCAAATTATGTAGAGTGCTACCATCAAAGGGCAGGGCGCCACACACCAGTACATATAACACCACACCTAAGCTCTATAGAGAAAAAATAAACAAAAGGAAATAGCATCATTTTTATAACGGGATTCAACGAAAAGAGTGAGAGTAATAGGGACATCTCTTTATCTTTCAAGGCCAGATTATTCATTCTGGCATTAGTTTGTGTTGCAGCCAAATGAAATCTTTTACATAGCAAAAATCCTACTCACCCATATATCTACTTTGGGTCCATCATATTCCTTGCCCTCAAAAAGTTCTGGTGCAGCATAGGGAGGGCTGCCACACCAAGTCTTTAACAGCTGGCCTCGAGAAAAAATGTTACTGAAGCCAAAATCTAACAGAGGGAAAATAGTGGTTTATTCAATCTCATCAGTTCACTCAACAGAGTAAACTTATCAAACCAAAAAAATCAAACCAAGAACAGCTGAACCTATGAAGGTGCATGCTGCCACTTGCATGCGCCCACTCAGAAACACAGCCCAAAACCACTAAATTAGGACACCCACCCATTCGCGCTTAAGAGCAAACACAGATATACACACCTGCTATTTTGATGTTGAGGTTATGGTCAAGGAGCAGATTCTCAGCCTTTAAGTCTCTGTGGACAATGTTGCGGCAGTGACAAAAATGGACCGCTGCCACGATCTGCTTAAATTTCTTTCTGGCGTCTTTTTCTGCCATACGCCCATGAGCCACCAGGTGGTCTACATACATACACAACGACATTCAGATATTTATGTTCAACGGGGTCTGCTGGTTTATACTGTTTAGAACCAAAACAGTAAGTTATACAAATATGGTTAAAATGTATCAAAAATACATTTAAAATATACAAAATAGAAAACCAAGTTGTGTGTGTGACAAACAGATGACATTATGGTGTATGTGGTAAAAATAGTTTGTGATATACATTTTTTTGGTATAACAAAAAAAACAGTCAGTTGGGACTGAAATAAAACAAAACCTTTGAAAATATGAAACCATTTTAATGACAAGTCATTTAAGCTTTAGAAAAATGTTCTACTGAATTTTCCACTTTCAACCATCTGAGATAAATCAAAATGAAAACAGAGCAAGCACAAACTGAACAACAGAGATAAAAGATAAGAAAGTCTGTCCACAACAAATAGTGGGAAACTCCCTTACCAAATATCTCGCCACCGCTGGCGTACTCTGTTACCAGATAGATCATCCTCTCGGTCTCCATCACCTAAAGACACATACAAATGATAACAATCAGGACCTACAAACCCTCTGAAACGACAACACCTACAGATGGGTAGTTTACCTGTTACACAACAGTATGAGTCAGCACTGTGTCACATACAAACAAAAGACTTGATCGGAACAGAAACTACCCTATTGTACCGCTAAGCGTAGAGTCTGAAATAATTCAACATTAGAAAATGACAAAAGGGAAGATCATTTTATTAATAAAGTGGCAAATTACAGTCTATTATGTTTATGTTATGTAAAAGGTTGGGGGTTTCAAGATTGGTGAAAAGTTAGCTTTTGAAAACTTATTCAACATTATCCAGTATTAGAAAAACAGATAACAGCAAATCCTGCTAAATCAACACATTTCATTTGTTCTTATCCTAGTGGGCCATGGGTCTCTGGTGAACAATCTCAGCAGAGTGCCTTGTCGGCTCTGTGGGTGAATGTGTACCTGGTAGAGGCGGATGATGTGGGGGTGCTTCAACAGCTTCATGATTTGCACCTCTCTGAAGATCTTTTTCAGGTTCTCATCATCTAGCTGGGTCTTATCCACTATTTTTATAGCCACCTGGAGACAGAGAAACAAGGCCGAGATGGAGGGGGTTATAAGGATGAATGATGAGAGAAGGGTGGTGAGAGAGATTAAAATGAAAAAAAAAAAGGGAGGAGGGTAAACAGAAGATAGAGACGAAGTAGAGCGAGTAGACAAAACAACTTCTGAAATTATGTAAAGAAGGCAACAATTCCTAAGCGCACAGACATAATATATACATTTTCATCTTTTGATGTCAAACCCAAATGTTTGTCTACCACAAAAAAAGAGAATTCGCCTCATTGTTCCAATACCTTTGGAGAGGAGTGTTTATGATTTGGGTAATCTGACCTAAGCCACGACCTTCGACTGCAGACACGACGCTTGCATAACCGCTTAGTCGTGGACAATGGCTCCAGCAGAGTGGACAGTGATTGAGTGTGACACCCTTGTATACTACTTTAATGACTTAATTAAGCAAAGCTACTGGGGCTGTCCTGAAACACGGCACCTGCAAAAAAATAGATAGCAAGTACAGTTGGACTGTGAAAAAAAAAAATGAAAACCATCTGTCCTGCAGAAACACAAACGGCATATTCAACACAAACACTACGCACATAAAAGATCCACACAAATCTTGCTGCCAGGGCCACGGCGACACATTATTTTCATGATGACCAACATAAAGAAGATGCCAAACAAGTTCAAGACAGGAAAGGGAAGCAAGGGAGAGCAAGAGAGGACCTGAGAGAACGTAGCCACATTACAGTGGCATTATTCCAGAAGAATGTGTGTAGTTTGCCTTTGAAGGAAAATTTGGAACATTAAAAAACATGTTTACTCACAAAACGAATGACATGAAGATAAGCAGTAGTGAAAACAGAGGGAATGCTCTAAAACCTATGTTTAACTAAGCATGTATGTATCTGTTTACAGTGCGAGTTTATGTATTTTAAGCCATTAGAATCTATTTTTGGCAACTGGTGGTGATCCAGCGCTGTTGATGTAATCATTCCCCTCTATATCTTCTGCAAGGTAACAACAGGACATATGGATCACACACACACCCACACTCCGCTACTTCAACATATGCCAACATCTCAAGGACAGCGAATGCTTTATTATCTTTCTATATGCTGTATCTTTACAGAGGTCAGAGTGTGTCTGAACATAAAACCTTATGCCAGATTGTCTTGTCCATTAGATGCCAAAAGAAATCACTGCTAGTTCTTTATGTTTTGGAAGTTTCAGCTTATGGATATTGTTCACTTAGCAGCTGCTACCACAGAGACTGTTAAATGGATAATCAATTAAGAAAATGACTGGGTTCCTCATGCTTGACTACTGGTGTTGCTAGGTAGTAACCTGTACTACACAAACAACTGTGTAATCAGTCTAAGACCACAAAGGCTGGGTTTCCAGCATCAGCTCCAGCAAAGGTACAATAAATGTGTTGTGCCTTTAGAAGGCTCGGGGAGTTCAATCTATTTTGTACTAGCTTCCATGAGAACGGAAATTTCGGTCAAAAGATCTGTGTTCTCACACAGACACTCATACAAACACACATTCCTGAAAGGGCGGCTGCAATTAGATGAAGTGTTACATAGTCCCATTTGATTACAGGACTATGATCTCAACTATGCCAAAGCTGGTTCCGAGCAAAAGGAGACGGGAACATGTGCTGCTCATCACACACACACACAGACTACCTTCAGCTTCACTATACATAAAAAAAAAGTTGATGAAAAATACAAAAATGTATGTTAAACAATCAGGTACTGCGCATCCGAGTCTCAAGTGATTGCTATGAAGTAAGTGCAAGAACTTTGCAGCTGTCGTGTTTTTAATCCAAAGAACAAATATCCTCCTGTTAAACTTAAATGAAAACGCTAGATTATAAGAATGATCTTTTAGGGGAAGGACAAAAATAGATTTGGCGGGGCATCAATTAATTTTGGAGCAATGCAGCATGACAGATGACAACAAAAAAAGCTAAGTTTACAGTGAAAATAAACTTACTGCATGACATGCGTATCACGCAGTTCTTAAGTAAACTCCTTTGACAACATTGCCATAACACAAATACAGCGGTCACAGCCGTAATAGGAATTTCAATCCACTGCACTGAGGCAGATACACGCCGTACTATTAATGTTAACAATTTCTATAAGTGGTAAAAGTTTTGCTAAAACACTACTCGTGTAACACTAGTTTTCACCGAAAAACTATTAACTTTAGGCAAAAGGTTTATATAAAGCTTATATTAACCATGTGATATTTTGACTAAGCAAGGCAATATTTGCGTGACAGTAATAGAAGCTAGTACAGAAACTCAGTCAGTTTCTTCAGGTAAATGATGCAGGGCTGTTTAAAAAGAAAAACTGCTTGTCTATGAATGTGACTCCAACTGCAGTGCTGAAATATACAAATATCACACTTGCATAATGGGTCATAACTAACCACTTATGATTTTGGTATGGCGCATGGTATTATAGAGGATTGAATACATTAACTCAGGTTTGAACCCATCAGTGAAGACAGTATGTGGTAACTGCACTTGGTTACACAGAGGAAACCGAAGAAAGTAATTAGCTAAAGTTTGATATCTTATGCCAACTACTACTGGGCTATGACTTAATCTGATCCAACAACATATGCCATAACATTGTGCTGTCTTGCTAATACAGTTACCAACAAACCACAACTCTGTACAACAGCATATATATTAGCTGCATGTACTGTACAACAGTTGTACAGTGTTGCTCACCTGCCTTCATCTATACAATTTGCGGTCATGGAAAACTCACAGGTTAGAAAAAAAAAAACACATGCATTTTCTAGTGTTGTTTTTAGAACTACACCAAGCTATTTGATGTGTACCACAAAGTTTAGGTTTTGAAGAAATCATCAAAGTCTGAAATTTTAAAGTATTAAAAGTTAAATAGTTATTTTATAATAAATGATTATAGCCCAGCGGCACGCATAGAGTTTCTGCTGCTGACACATGCACAGTGTTATAAAGTATGAGGTTATCCTTCACCAACAGGTGACATCAATTACACAGAGGGTGTAATGCTGAGGCTTAACCCACATCAGGGAGTTTAACTAGCACAAACACAGACACACTCACCCGTGCTCGAGACTGTTCATGCAATGCATCATGACGATCTTCAAGACAGACGACTAGAGGTATATAGGTCTGAAGCCAAAATGAGGCTTATGTGTTTGTCTCTCGGAAAACATCACACGCCATCATACAAACACAAGATGAGGTCACAGTAGGTCAGCACACTCTGCACCACTCTGTATCCTACGCGTGCACACATGTACAGCCTGTATGAGTCACTACAATGCCTTTCAGACAGTGTGTTACATGCGACGGGGTTTAATGTGTCAGCCTAAAATTAAAGGAAAGGTACATGCTACCGCATGTAAAACTAACAAATGCTTTAGGGAACAGCAGAACACAAACTATACAGAGTCTGTTCATGATCCAAATTCACTATTCCACCAGTGAGGGGCAAAATATTATGAGTGGCCAACACTGAGCTTGAAAAATGTGACCAACCTGTCGACTAAACAATTCTCTATACCAAACTATACAATACTATATTTTCTGGGGGTCTTAATCAGTTACATACATACAGCCAATTAGGTTTATGACCAAGTGTCAATAAGTTCATGTGCACTTACTAAACCTGAAACCAAGACAGTGCAGTGGGAACAGGATGTCTGTGCATACTCAAATGAAATGTATTTCTAAATAACAATGGTGAACACTACTGAGAATCCATCAGAAGACAATCTGGGGGCAGAAGGATAAGTCAAGGAGAAAGACTGTCTTTGTCATAATATTCACCCAAATGAAATCACACTTGAGTCGTTGAGAAACAGACAGGGCATGCTGCATGTTAGATAGCTGTGCGTGAGTGTGACTAAGAGAATGAGTGAAACTCTTACACAGTACACTAGGCCTGTTACCTAATGCTTGCCATCCTGCCTGCCCTCTTCCTCCCGCTCATCCTTTTCTTTCCTAAAGAACACTCAAGAGGAAAGGGGGGAAGACAGGAAAGAACAAAAAAAAAAAACTGCTTCCCATAGAGTGGCAGGTCAGAACATGCAGCACAATACCATCTTTTACTGATCACAACCACCATGATGTGGTCACAACAAGGCAGAGGGTTTGGGTTGTCTTTCAGTTCACACAAATGTCCCCAAATATCTTTTTGTCAAGTCATTGCACATGTGTACTCAAACGTACAATAGTAGTAGCGCATACATTGTATTTCCTAATCACCTAATATCGTACTAAAGAAGGCTTGACTCTACATAATTCAATTATGCATTAGAAAATAGTCTGCAAGAGCTAACAGTGGCTGTTAAAACAGTTATGCAGAAAGATGTGTCAATCTGTATGACTGCAGGTAAAGACCAGTGACAGCGCAAACCGACTATAAGCCTTATTACAAACCTATGAAGTTGTAATGCAGGTCCGTCAGTTTCAAAGACTCATACAACAACAAAATAAGTGTCCTGACAACTACTCGGTCTGTACCATTCTTGCATTACATTTAAACAATATTTTTTTCTAAGTTTAAACAACTTTTCAAGGACAGGTGATCAAAAAGTCGTGCTTGAAACTTAGACGTCAGTGAGTGTAGAGAAAAAAAACCCAACACAGATCGATTATATAGTTCAAATTCATTAATTTGTCATTTATTCATGCAATGTAACTTTTTAAACCAACAACACCTTCTACAACAATCTAATATAGGCTAACACTTTCTTTGTTACAGTAACTCAAGATATTCAGAATGTCATGGACCACTGAGTTCCTCTTTCCATATTAGTATGAAAATAAGCACCTCAACTTTTGCCAAGCACCTTTACAGTGTCCTTGAAATCAACAGAAAAGTGTGTCTATTGTTGACAGATGATTATCATGATTATCAGCAATAAAGTTTATAGAGGCGGACAACTGAAATGTATGAAAGGACTAGTAAAATATTACACAATTGCCTCTTTCACAGCACTTGTGTGAAAGTGTAAAAACTCCATTCACACTTGAGCTGGCTGACCTTTGTCTACAGGAGAGGAACTTTCAGCCATGCAGCCACCAGATGCAGCCACATTAGCTACACCATATTGTAGGTTGTGTAACTAGGTGTATACAAGTAAATGCATATACAACAACTGCCCAGTTTAGCATAAAATCAGGAAGACTGCTTTATTTACTTGGTACATAGTTTAAAATAAACATTAAAACTTATTGTCCGTTAAATAATTTACATTTAACAACACACAAAGGGACTGTGTTCCAAGCTTTTAATACTACAATATATAAATTACGAGACCCTCTTCAGGAGAACTGTACTGCAGGATATTATCTAGATCTATCTAAGGACCAAGAAAATTATTTTGGCTAGTCAGCATTTCTCAATAGACTGTTAGAAAACATGGTCCATAAATCAGGGCTCCAAAACACATTTCATCTCACCGAATGCTATACACGTATTACTGGCATCTAAAAAGCATACCAGTTTGATATTTGTAAACAGCTGAGGACGCTGAAACCACTAATACATGACGCGACAAAAAGTGAGCTGACTCACCTGTCTGTGAACACCACCAACCAAAACACAGTCCTCTCTCTAATTCTGCAAGTCCGTGTTCCACTGTCATCATGTACTCTGCCTGTCTCTTAAGTTAGACAACCAGTTACAGCCACACACACATCCAGACAAAAATAAACACGCTCACACATAATAAAGTTTCATAACCAGCTCATCAATAGATTACAGTTTCTATTCTGTTGCTTCCTCTTAAAATTAGACAATCCCATACTTCGCACAGTCTTAAATTTACTGTAGCCATAACATTGTTCAAGTTCTTTAAGAAACAACATCTACTGTTAAAAAGCAGCCCCTGGCACTCACTGTCCAGTTTTATTTGATCTCTAGCAAAGCAGCTGAATGGCCCATGTATACCTGTATGTGTGTATGTAAACACAACAAAGCAGTGTGTGTATAAGAATTAAGTCAAGCAGTCTGCTGTTGATCACATCAGTGACATAGGAGAAAGTCTTCTAATAATCCATACTGAACGTTTGACACAAGCAGAAACTCTCCGTCATCCTGAAAGTTGATATAAGCAGAAAATACTGTGTTGTTGTTGTTGTTCTGAAATACTTGGGCTTTTGATTAGTGATGTGCTTTGATCTCCTTGGGCTTATGTGTCTACTCAGGCCAAAAATATAAATCCCCCATATCTGGAGGCACAACGCACAATTTGTATTACAATACTTGTGTTATCTCTTCCTCTTCGAATGACTTCTGTGTCCCCTACCTATCGCAAAAGGTTCCAACATGTTCAGGACAGGCCCATGGAAACACACGACGTGATCACAGCCTTACGCATGAATATCGCTTAATAACACTGTCTGTTGCCGAATGTGTTAGTCATCAGCTTGCCCACTCCACGTACACTCGAACAGTGCTGGGAGTTTAGAAGAAACATTATTTTGCCATGTCAGTGTTCTGTCAAGTCTGAAAAACTTTATGGAAATACCACCTAGCTATTATCTGGGATTTCCAAACGCCACTTAAAGTGTTAACGTCACGAAAGAGAAAATACTATTTGACAAAGTTGCCCCAATGCCACTGTACCGTGTACAGTTATGAAGACGCAAGGGTAATTACAAAGGCAACGTGGTTTGTTTGTCATTCTTATCGATCGTTCTCTCGGGCTACCTCACTCTAAATCAAAATGCTAACGCAGGTTCTGACTCGGGCAGAGTTGGCTATAACCGGGCGTTAGTTCTACGCTGAAACCACACAGCTAGCGATACTGGACAACCTGAACACATCAACTCTAACTTTACTGTTAGCATGAGGATACTTGAAGTGGACGCCACAAAGTTTTAATCTCGCGATTTGGCATCTGTGTGAACGGCATCGGAGTCTAGCCAAACAGCTAATTAGCTACTTAGCCAAGTTAGCTAACATTACTCCGGTCGCAACGTTATGTCTCCTCGTTTTCATCTTCGTCAATACCCTTCTCCGCGTCTCCAGCGTTCTGCCACACATTAACACCAGGCCTTCTACATTCCCCTAAGCTAGTAGCAACCAATCTCTATGAAAATAAGACGTATACAGTGGCAAATACGTGTTTCCAGTACTTAGAGGTGATGCCCCGTGACGAACAGAACCCTGCTAAAACCAAGCAGCGGTGTCACCAAAGCGGGCTGTCCGCTGTGTCCCCAGAGCCTGAAGGCCCCAGCGTCATCCCGGGTACGTGGTCGAATAATCTTGAAATTACACAATGACAACTTGTAACTATTCACTGCTAACGGTCCGACCTCCGTCGTCTTACCTTTGCTTTGGTTATCATGTGCGTGGCTAGCTTAACAACCGCGAAATTTCCCTTGCCGATGGTCCGCTCGATTTCATAGTAGCCCACTCGGGCCGGGGGGGGCCTGGCGGCCGAAGTATGGACAGGATTATTGATGCACCCGGTGGCTGTGGTGGTACGAACGGAGTGGTTGATCCCGGAGGGTGGCTGGGATCGGTTCTGGGGGCCCATTACTGCGTGGGTCGGCCGCGCAGGGTGCGTAATTGCGGCCGAAGCGGACCCAGCAGTACCTCCGCTTGACACGGCCGCCATCTTCTCGCCTCTCTGCGGGAACAACAAGCAGCCTTGCGCAGCGCGCATCGCGGGCACGCCCCCGCCCTGCGTCATTTTACGTGGAACGCTCCTCCGCAGCGCCCTCTCTAGGTTGTAACCACGGCAACCGTCGGCGTAACAAATGACTTCATCCACGGAAACGTATTGTGGTTGCCTTGGCGACAAAGAAGTGCGCATTATCACTCTGGTTCCCATGATTCAGTGATTCCTTGCAAACTGCTGCACTGTGTATGTATCAGGCTGGTTCATGAAGCTCTAAAGGCGCACGCCGCACCAACATAACGATAATACACTCACACCACTGAGATGTCAATTTAACTGCATCATTGTTTTAAATGCATATAACGCACAATAACATAAGGCATATTTCATTTTGGTTCTGTAGATCTATATAGATGTCTAGAAATTACAGGTATTAACAGTATGTGTACCTGCAAGATTTGCTGCAAAGGCAGCTTAAACCTCACTAAAAAACTGAGAAATGGCCTTGACCTTCTCAGAACATATAGTTGCTTGAGAAGGTCTGATAAATGTCCTGACAATAAGCAGCAACCAAATTTTTATTTCAACAGAAACTTTACATCACAGGGATAGAATATTACAAAAGCACACTTTTGGTTTATGACTTACAATTCACATGTAAATTTATTATAAATTAAGACTAATATACCTGTAGTAACAGATGCAGCATTTTAATCTATTTTGCAGAAGTGCTGACTCTTTTGCTTTATAAGGATGCTGTATAGGGAATAACAGATTTGTCTTCTATTGAAGTGCATCCTGTAGAATTTTATTGCTTTCTATTCTGTTTCTCTCTCTCAACAGATTGTAGACAGCACCACTCCATGGTAGAGAAGTGTTGCTGCATCCTGTTCCTCTAAGCAAAATTCCAAACTAAACAACGGGCAGCTGTACTAAGTGCCAGACTCTCAGAAGAAGGACGTTTATATTACTAAATAAATGTTTGTTAGTCAAACCAAAAGAGACTCACATAATCTGGCTTTTTGGAATTTCACTAACATCAAAGCACTGGTTTTAGGAATGCATTTTAATCAAACTGCTGTGTCTGGTATACTATGTGTTCTGCATTTTAAGCAGAGAGACAGCAGTGAAGATAGAGCACTCGGTCAAGAAAAGAATAATTAGTTCAGGGATAGGGTTGAATGTGAGGATATTTATCATCAATCTCTATAACAAAAATGTCTTCTGAAATGTATTGTATAAATAAGCTAAAAGGAACCCCATAAAATGACTTCTTAAGTAATTTTTAGTTAAAGTAGATTATTAAAATGTTTTTGAAATGTCTTTCTAAAATGTATTTCAATTCAATGTGTTTCTAAAGCACAGTGTAACAATTATTTTAGTATTGTTCTTAAAAACAATATGAAAAATATAAATATTTTCAAAAGTGTGCAAGAGTAATTTATATTGAAAGCCTTCACTGTTTCAGGGACGGAATCACATTCAAAATGTCCTACATCACATTGTAGTTTATATAATGACGTAATACAAAGATACACGGATCTGTTTTACATTCAGGGGTGCATTTGTTGCTGTGTATTAAAAAAATGAAGCGAACTTCCATGTCATTCATTGACATCTGTGTTGCGTATTAGCAGGCGGCGTCATGACGTCATGACGTCATTTTGGTTTGTTTACTGTCTGAGCGTGGAGGGGGCGCTCGTAGCTTAGATTTTCTACACTGTAAACACATTCAGTGTCAACGGTTTTTATAGGAGGATAACTTATATAATGCTGCGGCGATGCGATTACGGACCGTGGCATGCGTTCACACTGAGCGGAAATTAAAAAAAAAACATTTCGCGTTGAGTTACTTTCGAGACGGACGAGACCCTGGAACCTGCCATCAAAACATGGAGCTGCTATATCAATGTCCTAACCAGCGACGCTAACGCTAGCGCAACTAGCTAACAATCCGCCAGGGATCGCCGTTTTAGGTGACGATTCGGTTATTGTTATCATCTGTTTGTCCGGAAACTTCCGTTACTGGTTGCGTCGCTAAAAGGCTCGAGTTTGTTGCAGATGCCCGTAATACGAATAACGGGGGAGCTTCTGATGTAAACAACCAGCTGTGCGTTTAGCTCGTCTGGTACTAGCTGCTCGTATTGTTTGCCTTCGCAGGACGTGGCACACTTACACCAGCCTGCTGTCTGAGCAGCGGTTAATTGCTGCTGAATGGGGTGGAGTCTTTATTAGGACTGCCGTGCAGGCGACTATATTAACGGTTATCAGTTGGCAGTGTCGGTGGACGGTGTCTGACGAAATGATGTCAAGGAGCTGCTGGAAATCTCGACACAAAAGCTGCCGGGAACCTGCTCCTTGCTGGACCCGACCAGGACTGGTCGCCCTGCTCTGGTTGTGTGTAACCCAGATTGACTGCGGCAGCGGGGAAAGTAAGAATGTGATCCAGAAAGACGCAGAGTTTGATGTCACCTACAATGACACGGTTACGAGTGAGAACCAGACAATCTATGCTTTCAACCACACTGTGTCCAGGAACAAGGTGAGTTTACTTCCTCAGACTTATTTGAGTTTTAATACATCAGGCAGTGTTGACTGTAATGTGATGATTATGTTGTTCTCATTGATCTGGGTTCCAGACAGAGGGAGTGCGTGTGTCCGTGTTGTCCCAGCTTTCAGAGAGTCCTATCCTGTTTGTGGTCCGGCAGAAGCAAGCTGTGCTGTCTTTTCAAGTCCCTCTCATCCTCCGAGGCCTGTGAGTGTTTTAACTGACAAACTGTATCCTGGTTCTAGACTGACATGGCCTTGTTTTTGCTGCTAAAAGATTGTGGTACGAAGCGGTCCCCTTTTGTTTACACATACTCTATGTACCCAGTTGTACGGGATTCTTGAAGCCATGGAACAATCTTTTTAAAGTGTACTGTATATGTTGAACATACACTTTTCTAGTTTGTTTTGTGGATCATTGAGCCGCTGGAAATCAAATGACGTAATCATAGAATTTTAAAGAAAAGGCATAAGTCACAACACAATTCCTAAACTTTAAGTCAGTTGTAAGTGAACAGTTCTGCTTGGTCTTTTGACCTACTGCTCACTCAATGGACTGCACATAAACCGAAAAAGATTGTTTTCTTACTGGGAGTGTCAGGCTGTTGTGCTGCTGTGAAAACTTCATGTCATG
Organism: Betta splendens; assembly: GCF_900634795.4. Taxonomy (NCBI): domain Eukaryota; kingdom Metazoa; phylum Chordata; class Actinopteri; order Anabantiformes; family Osphronemidae; genus Betta; species Betta splendens. Next base: position 14,473,606 of record NC_040893.2, read on the forward strand.
TGATCAGACTAGTTTGGTTTCCAGTGCAACAGGTGTACTTGGTAACCTACTGAGAATTGTGTTTCCTGTGTCAAAGGAGGTTCAGCTTTGAACACTGGCCCTAGAATTGCATACTTTTCAGTAGTTGGTCTATACACCTTTTTCGAAAAGAGAAAACTAATTCAACAGCATTTAAAATGCTCTGTGTTGGATAAAAGTGTTTATAGGATACATTACATGTGACTTAACATAATTGCACGGTATGTTCTAGTTATTCGTTTATCTTTCATGTGATCGGTTTCTCCCACGTTGACTAGGGTTTTTTGTCGTTGTGCAATACCTGTGCGGATTCTGACTTTAGCACATGGCCACTGAACCTTGGACTTTCACTTCCATTATCTGAGGTGTGGGCAGATTTAAGCCTAGTTCTATGTAATAGAAAAAGGCAGAGCAAATGTTGGTTTTCATAATATTAATATTAATTAATATTTTGTAGTTGCTATTTCTGTTTGTCCCGTGATTTGAGTAACACAGCCATCCATACAGTGACCTATGCTGAATAATACAACTTATTTTCAGGGAATCCTATTTTAAGATTGTTTTAATTACAAAATACACTCAATGTCTCTCTTTCTGTTTGTCTTTGTTTGTTTTTCCAGCTACCAGAGGAAGTACCCTTACAGTCATGTGGCCAGAACATTGTGCCAGCCCCCAACACGGGCAGCTTCAGAGACTCAGTATTTCTTTGTGGACGTGTCCACCCTGTCCACCCAGGGTACAAACTACCAGCTACGAGTCAGTCGTGTTGAAAGCTTCACTCTGCAGTGAGTAATAACCGATAATCCCATAATCACACTATGCGATTGCAGCCTGAATTAACAGATTTGTCATTGTCCTGTTATAGTAAGAATGTCTTGCTGGTGTGTCAGTCATCTTGTTTTCCCCAATTATTACAGGACAGACAAGAAATTCACCTTCACTGCATCTCCATCCCAGCCTCAGGTATAGCTCTCATCACTATACTGTCCCACTGTTTATTTATGACATCAAGTGTTACTTTACAATGAGGAAGTTCAGCCACAGATTGCAGACGGGGGGAAGGTTTGGGTGGAAGGTGCAGATGATGTAGAACACGAGAAATGCTGAGGAAAGCACATGTGAAAAGAGGATGTAAGAATGGTGGGAATGTTTCATCTTACACATTTACTGCTTAGGGGAAGCACTTCTCATTTTTAAAATGTGCAAAAGAGAACAACTGGTTTTCTTTTTGACCTTTTTATAAAGCTTTAATTTGAAACTTAAGTCAAGGCAGTTGCTACTCTCACGGGACACTTCATTTTATCTGCCTTATTTCATTATGCTTTAATATTGTGGATATTACCACATAATCATGCATAGAGTTTACTGTATATTGCAGAAAGAAAGAAATATGAAACAAACTCCGTTTAATTAGTCCCCTTAATGACACTTTTCTTCCTCTTATTTTTTTCTATTTCCCTCAGTACTTCAAGTATGTCTTTCCAGATGGGGTGGACACTGTGATCGTTAAGGTCAACTCAGGCATGGCCTTCCCCTGCTCCGTTATGTCCATCCAGGACATCCTGGTACAGTTACATTTCCATTCTGTCCCCTCAAACTAGTTATGTTCCCATCTGTGGTGCAGCAACACTCTCAGGCTGTGCATGGCCATGATTAAGTTCATTATAGCCTTAATGGAAAACGTTGGATGATACTCATGTTAATCTGCTGTTTGTTTTGCATTTAATTGTGTCATGCATCATCTCATTGATGGTTTCAGTGTCCTGTATATGACCTGGACAACAATGTGGCCTTTCTTGGGATGTACCAGACTATGACCAAGAAAGGTGCCATCACTGTGCAGGTAATGTTCATGCACTGAAAAGTCATGGTCAGATATTTCCAGGAAACTCAACTTCGAAAAGAAGTTGTTTCCAATCTCGCTTGTTTTTGTCTCTGTTCAGAAGAAAGATTTTCCCAGCAACAGTTTCTATGTGGTAGTAGTGGTAAAAACAGAGGATGAGGCATGTGGTGGTCCCTTGCTCTTCTATCCATTGCGACCTGATGAACTGATCGATGCTGGCAATCGCAGCAAGGTCCTAGATGTGATGGTCTCCCCTGCCATCAACTGTACGTATGACCATTGTTTTATGTTTGTGTGTCCCAAAACTAAGAAAATGCATTTTACACGTTCTGCTGTGTTGTATTGTGCAATGCATTTAAGGTCATTGTCTGTGTCCTCATTCTCCAGCGGAGGCCTATGTGATAGGCATGCTGTTCTGTTTGGGTATCTTCCTCTCCTTCTACCTACTCACTTTGTTGATGGCCTGTGTGGAAAACAAGCGGTAAGGATTGAAACCTTTCTATATGCAGGCTTCTCCCAGTGCTAACATACTCTTTAAGTTATACAAGAAGCTTCCAGTGAAGCTGTGGTACAGACACATATATTCATGAATTCATGAAGTAAATAAAGTATCTGGTTTAGTCATCATTTACAGTTTAAGCAAGCATTTTACACTTATACAATATATATTTTTAATACAATTTACTGTTTCCATTAGTCCCTGCCTGCTAAATGTGGTTCTTTACACAGCACTGCACTAAATATAAATTATATGCATTCGCATCTGTTCCTCTTTATTTGCAGAATGAGTAAAAAGAGAGAGTTGTTTCAGAACCCTGCTGACATGTCGCCTGCAGAGACAGGTAACCCAGCAACTAGCTGCAGTATGATGGACCTGCCCATTAGAGGCAGGTGGAGGGGAGCATTGTTTGAAGTCCTAACCCTGTACTGCAGAGTAGCTGTATAATATAGAATCTGCCGCACAGACTTTGTATTCTTTTATGAACCATTTAAATTCTCCCCGTGTACTAAACGTGTCTTTCACTCTCTCTCAGCTTCACTGCTTGGGAAGAACGGAGATGGTACAGCAACATAGTTACTCCTTTTGTGCACTTTTGTTCTCTATCTCATTTTGTGGCTTCTCTGCAGCTGCTCTGCATGTATTAGCTCACATACTATAACCCTCCTGCAATTTGCAATTTGTGTATGAGCACATGTGGAATTTGTTTATAGGCGTGTGCATCATACAGTTATAAATGCACATGATGTATAGCTATACATTCCTTGATCTCACCCCCCTGTCCATGGACCCCCTAAACCTTTTTGACTGAGGAAACACATAAGTATTTAAAATTATAGCTAGAAGCAAATGCTAAAAAGTGAACCAATAAATAAGCATAAAATATTATTGAACTAAAGTAGTAATAATTCAAATAAAAATGACAAATAAGTGCTAATGTGATTCTTCAGTTCAAGTCAACCTCTCAGTGTATCTGTTCACTGCAGTGTGGGCAGACACACCGATGCTACAGTGACCCTTCTTTGCAGCAAATGGGCCTTTGCACCACTTCACGCTCGCATTTTCACTCGTTCACTAAATCTGTTATTTCAGGTGTTGTGCCTGTTGCGTTGACTCCCTCACCTCTCTGTGTTCACGTAACAACAGCTCACACGCAGTGTGCAATGTCAACATACTAACAAGCATTTGTGGATTTGCATTCCATCAACATGTCCTAAGCTGGGATTTTATTTTACATTATTATGTGTTTTTGCACATGTGTCTCCACAGGCAAGACTCCAGCCTCACCGTACGAGTATGGCTCCTTTGGTGAGTTTTAGCTTTTTACACTTTGATCTGTGTGACAGAGATTGAATTTGATTTTACATAAGGCCAAACACTTTTCTTCTTGTCCTCCCTAGCTGACAACAGTAGCACACTGAGCTCAGAGGCCATCACTGACAGTGCCACCTCAACTGACAACAACTATGGCTTTATGGGTATGGAGCTATCGAACCATTTTTCCACTGTCTCTCTGCAGTACATCCTCACCACTTGAGTTGTGGGTGATCTCCTTCTAGCGGCCCAGGCTCTCACTTGCTGTCTGTGTGTTTTTGTTTATCAGGACAGGAGCCTTTTAAACGTCGACCATTTCTCACTCACCTTCACCACGTAGCCGTCCGCATCGGTGACACAGTGCCGTATAACCGGCTTAATCAGTTCTGAAATTTACAAGAAACCAATCAGCCCAGTCATTCGTCAGTGACACACTCGTGTCCGCAAACGATCTACTGTAATCAGATGAAAATTAAATGAACTACAATTCTTTGGTTATATCTGAAAATTGGGAAGAAATTCGGAAATATGTTGCTGTAAGAACCTGTTCCTCCAGATCAAACGAACATTGTTCTAAATGTACTGTCCGCTTTCTCATCAGAGCGATCGTTGGACAGTGTTGGGAGAAGCAGACAGGAGTCTCTAAGCTCGGTGGAGGAGGATGACTATGACACGCTGGATGATATTGACTCAGACAAAAACATAGTCCGCACTAAGGTACATCTTATTTCCACAAAGATAATCTATTGTAAAGTGCAAAACAAAACCTCATTATTTAAGATGTGAAGTGTTAAAGTTGCTGTTGGTTCTTTTTTTTTTCTTAGAAATATCTGTGTGTTTCTGACCTGGCGCGTAAAGACAAGAGGATCCTCAGCAAGAAATATCAAATCTACTTCTGGTAAGGAAACTAGTTGGATTAATAGTCACTGCTGTTGATGGTTGCATTAGAACAAGTCTACTATTATGTTCACAAACCTGATAATAATCTTTTCTCCAGGAACATTGCTACAATAGCCGTGTTCTATGCTCTCCCAGTCATCCAGCTGGTCATCACCTACCAGACGGTATTAGTTTGGATCTGTTCTATATAATAAACACTGTGCACAATCGTCAGATATTAACCTGACTTACTGTTCTTCAGGTTGTTAACGTCACAGGGAACCAGGACATTTGCTATTACAACTTCCTGTGCGCTCACCCCTTGGGCGCTCTAAGGTGTGTAGTGGCCCTTTTCAGTGGATATGATTTATTTTGTGTGATGTGTATGTCTGTGTGTGTTTGTATGTGTATGTGTATATGTATATGTGTTGGTGCTCACTTGGATTTTTTTTGTCCCACACAGTGCATCTAATAACATCCTCAGTAATGTTGGTTATGTGATGCTTGGACTCCTCTTCCTCCTCATCGTGCTCAAGAGAGACATCGTCCACAAACGGGCCCTGGTCCGCAATGAACTAAATGCCCTGGTAGGACACAGGTGGTCTTGTACAGCTGAGGAGTAGATGTGCCGTAAAGCACAGAGCTTTATTTATAATTAGCTCATTAGCTCATTTGGAAGTACAGTGTTGCTCTCTTACCTTCCAGGAGTGTGGCATCCCAAAGCACTTTGGTCTGTTTTATGCTATGGGAACTGCCCTGATGATGGAGGGCTTGCTCAGTGCCTGCTACCACGTCTGCCCCAACTACACCAACTTCCAGTTTGGTAAATGTGCATCTTCTTTCACACGGTTCCTGTTGTTGCTTTGACACATTCTACAAGAATCAGTGACATCATGCTGTGGTGTTTATTTTTTTTTCTCCATTTTCTTTGCAGATACCTCCTTCATGTACATGATTGCTGGCCTGTGTATGCTGAAACTCTACCAGAAGCGGCACCCAGACATTAATGCAAGCGCTTACACAGCGTATGCCTGCCTGGCCATGGTCATCTTCTTTTCTGTGCTGGGGGTGGTACGTACTGAAACACACAAATCATGATCCTCAACACACGGACACTCTTTTAATGTTTGGGGTGTTCACAGGTGTTTGGGAGAGGAAATACAGCCTTCTGGATCGTTTTCTCAGTGATCCATATTCTGGCCACTCTGCTCCTCAGCATACAGCTCTATTACATGGGTCGATGGAGATTCGGTAAGATCACATTAAAAACATTTGCATGTCTAGTTTTAAAATGAATCTGCTTACTCATAAGATAAGAACACAAACTGGAATAAGGTTAATTGAAATGTAACTTGGATCTTTGTTTGTCAGACTCTGGGATCCTGCGTAGGATGGTGTACATCGTCTACACAGATTGCATTAGACAGTGCAGTGGACCTATGTATATTGTGAGTAAAGTCCAGAACATGCTGCACCGGTTTATGTTGTAATGACTTAAAGCATAAAATATTTTACTGCTTTTCTGTCTGACAGGACCGCATGGTTCTGCTTGTAATGGGAAATATAGTCAACTGGTCTCTGTAAGTAAACCCTGCTCCTCATTTTATTTAAGTTATCTACAGATGTAAAATGAATTGCATTAATTTATTCCCTCCTCTGCAGAGCTGCCTATGGCCTCATAGAGAGGCCCAATGACTTTGCCTCTTACCTGTTAGCCATCGGCATCTGCAACCTGCTGCTCTACTTTGCCTTCTACATCATTATGAAGGTGTGTTTGGCTTTCAGCTCCTCTGTCTTCATAAATTGAGCAGAAATATTTTGTACTGTGTTACTAAGGATTCTTTGTCTGTGTTTAGCTGCGCAGCGGTGAGAGAATCCAGTGCTTCGCGTTGGTGTGCATTCTCTTCACAGCCGTAGTCTGGGGCTTTGCACTGTATTTCTTCTTCCAGGGTCTCAGCACCTGGCAGGTTGGTAACAGGGGCACAGATACATTGAGAATCATGGTCGTCCAGCATAATGTTCGTTTAATGAGTACGTTTCTCTCACCCGATGCAGAAAACACCAGCAGAGTCTCGTGAGCACAACAGAGACTGCATCCTGCTCTCATTCTTCGATGACCATGACATTTGGCACTTTCTTTCCTCCATTGCCATGTTTGGATCCTTTTTGGTAAGTGTGTGTGTGTGTCTGTGTGTGTGTGTGTCTGTGTGTGTGTGTGTGTGTGTGTGTGTGTGTCTGTCTGTTCGTGTGTTCTAAATAAATGTAGCATTCACATTAAATTGGCTTATTTGAATAACACAGATGTGTGAATGCAGTTTTTGACTATGTATATATTAATGATAATCTGCAAAGAAAACATTATGTACTAACCTTTTGCCCCTTTTTGTTCCATCATAGGTCCTCCTGACTCTGGATGATGACCTTGACACCATCCAGAGAGACAAAATCTATGTCTTCTAAGTTTATCAGAGCTTCTTCCTCTCTGCCTTATCATCTGTTTCTGTATCCTCCACGTTCCCAAAAAGCACAGCCTGTAGCCTGTTGTCTTTCCCAGGTTGTGAAGCAGGCAGCTCCTTGCCTCTCACAGCCCATCAGCCATTCAGGGAAAGGCATTGGCCCCTCCCTCCACCTGTATGGACACTATGTGCCAATTAAGAGCCTGATCGACATCCAGTGATGCTGAAGTGTTTGTCTTCTCGCTGCCATCGTCAATATAACTGTTGTAACCAATGTTTACTTACTGCTGACGATGAGGATAACTATGTACACGCTCGCTAAACTGTAACTGTCAGAATTAACTTATTTTATACTGTCGCATTACATTTGAAGTCAATGTACTTTAAAATTACGGTTTGTATGCTGTTTATACTGTGTGTGTGTGTGTGTGTGCGTGTGCGTGTGTGCGCGCGTGTGTGCGTGTGCGTGTGTGCGCGCGTGTGTGCGTGTGCGTGTGTTTACAGACATTGAGGTGTGAATGTGAATCCTGTTAAGTCTGTCGGTGGCCTTTAATGTTAGAATATTGTTAGTCACATGCTGTGCTCTGATCGGTCAGATCCTCCAGCTAGCCGTCCTCATCGGAGAATATTGATGATTGTATTTACTTCATGACTGCCCTAAAGTAAACTGCGATGGCCGTTTTTGCACTGCACTGTATGAGAAAAAGGGTTTTAATGTCAAACAATGCAATGAGCAGTTACTGAATAAAGGTCTCATTTTCAGATGTGACTGTTTTATATTGTTTTCTGTTGTGTTGACTTATTGCTTTAAACCAGATGTTTAGTTAGAGGCCAACTCATATCTACAAATGCACAGTTCATAATATAATTGTATAGTTATATGTAAAATTTATTAAAATATTTCATATAAAAATACACTGTATTTACACAAACATTTGTTAAAGTTTTACTGTAGCCACAACTATTTGTGTAAACATCAGTTTAAGTATGGACATAAGTGAAATAAGATGGACTGGATTCAATGACAGTGATTCCTTTTTCTAAAGAGACAAAATGGAATATTACGTATTCACACCCAAGGCATTTACAAACAGTGGCACAAAAACATTTGAAACCCGCCATAAAGTGGACTCAATCTCTGGGTTTACAACAGTTTTATGAAGTCAGTAAACCAAACAATAAAACAGGGAATCACCGATGTGTGGAATGGAGCAGTTATCTGTAAACAAGATTCTCACAGCCATACACAATGTGGAGGATTAAAGTCCACTGTGACACGTGTGTCCCTTCCTCCAGCTACAGCAGATGAGGCTGGAGTTTCCCTGAAAAGTGAAAAGGATCAAGCGAGCAGCTGACTCTTGCACAAGGCCCTGCGTGCAAACGTCACACTGACCTGGTGTGGTGATAAAAAAATGCTCCATAGTCCGTAGTCACAGTACAAAAAGAACTGGACTGTGTGCCATGTCTTCAGTAATGATAGACTCTGATCTGGTTGTCATCATCAAGGCCCAACTGGACCAGGCCACTCCTGGATGATGATGGAGCTTGATAGCGTGTGAACAGGGGACTGGAAATCACAGTTAACAAAAAGTGTTCATACAAAAGTGTGTTCTGGATTATCATACAAGTAAAAAATATAAAACGGGGAACTGATAAATAATTACCATATGCACTAATATAAATACTCACACTCACTTACGAAATATTTCTCATTATTGAACAAGTAAACATCTGGTATTCTTCAGAACAGTGCTGTGTGTGGATGAGCATAGAAGGATACATGCTGGTGTCTTTTTTGCGCATCTCCAACCACCTCTTGTTGCCATCAATCAGTCCCTGCAGCCTCTGACCATCCACCTCAGCTGACTTCACAATGGAGCGCAGGCTATGTTCACTGAGACAAACACCACACAATCACATGGTTAGAAGAACTGGAACAAAATGAAGAGGTAAGTACATCTGTGCATGCACTATGTGGGTTACCCAGCAGGAGTGAACGATGAGTATGCAGAGGAAGTCCTCATGGTGCTGGAGGCGATTGGCTCCGCAGATGCTCCTGAGGAACATGCAGTGGTTAAAAACAACCAACACTATGTTCAGGTTAATAATCCTCTTTTTCCAAACTGAAGCATTTGGTGAAATACCTGGGAATATCTGACTATAGCGACTGTTGAGGAGATCCTCAGCGGACCTTAGCCCACTGCTGATGGGGGTGCTATACAGGGGGGTGGCTGCAGAGCTGCCTTGAGGCAGCCAGCTCCATGAAGGCTCCGAGAGCCTCACTGGGGGGTGGGTTGTTAAGGAACTGACCCCCAAGGTGTGCACGTGGGGCATGACTGGAACAGAGGTGGAGGAGGGAGCTGGGGTGGAGTGAGGCTGAACTGGAGGCATAGAGAAGCGTGTATAAGGTGCAGAACTCTGTCTCTGCGCTAATGAGCCCAAAGCACTCAGGACGGTGTTAAGTTGGCCTGAGATCTGCTGCAGGGAATCCGCTAGCTCCTGCACTTTGGCTGGGACAGTGGGATGACCACCTAATGAGAGCAAGATGGAGGAAAAAAGTTTAGAACATCTGAAGAATAGTCAGCTTTCGCATTCTACACCTACACTTTTGTATGTAGTAGCCGTACCTGTTCCCTCAGGAGGGTCTAAAGTGCTGCTGAGATCAGACTCTGTGACATCAAACGTCACCTTCCTTTCTCCTGCCACCCGAGACATGTCCTCAAACACAGGCTACCCACCCAAAGCAAAGGATTCCATTAAAATAGAGATTCTCAACCATTTCTTTTTGTGCTACCTAATTCTGACAGCGTCTCCTGACCTCTTCAGCCATGGAGCTCTCGAGCTGCTGGAGCTGCTCCTCTTTCCTTCGCAGGAGCGAGTTTCCTCTCTGAACTGCCTGCTGCAGCTCTGCCACATTTCTGGCTTCCTGTAAGAAAAAAAACACCAGCTCTTAACAGCTCTTAACATTTATCTTAAACCAATAAGGACTTTAACAGGAGTAGGTTTCCTCACCTGCTGGAGGGTTCTTATCATCTCTTCAGTTAATCCTCCTTCCTTGTTGGGCTCCTGGAAGGAGCTGGTGTGGGCTGACTGCAGAGCTGCCTGTCTCTCCATCAGGCGGCTGCTCTCTCTCTCCAGGAAGAGTTTGGTCTTTTGGATGGAGGCGCCATGTGAAGAGATGTAGCGTCGAAATCTGGACACATTAAGGAATAAAAAGACACAACTTTAGTAATTAATTACACTGCACACATTACATTTCTAATTAAAAGAACAATCCTACTCCATTTGTCTACTCACTCGTCCATGCTGCTGTGGCTGTTGGGTGGAGGGGAGACCGGTGGCTCATCCAGGTCTTCTACATGTAGCGATGAGTCTATTCTGTCACTGGGGGGCACTGTTGCTTTGGCTTTTTCTGCCTCCTTTTGGCTCTGTTTGGGTTCTTGCCTGGAGGAGGCACTTGCTCCTTCATCTTGTTCCAGTTCACTGGTCACACAGAGTAAGACCAGAATCAATTTAAAGGGCAAACAAACCTACTTATATTATATTAGTTAATTAACTGTAACAATGTGATGAGAGCTTAGCTCAATAAAGCTGAGTCCAATATAAGTAACTGTACATGACTCTGCGGCTGAGACGGTCACATCTCTCTTGCAGCAGCACCACTCTGCTCTCCAGTTGCTCCCTGTCCTGTTTGGCTCTCCTGCTTTCTTCCTTGGCTTTATCTTTCTCTTCTCTCAGTCTCTCCTCCTCCTCCCTGGCCTTGCTCTTCTCCTCCCTGGCTTTCTGAATGAGTACTCGTGCTTGATGTTTCTCTTCTCTCATCCTCTCCAGTTCCACTTTCAGTTCGTCCCTCTCCTGGATGAGCCGGGGAAAAGCCTGAACACAAAGACACACAGAAAGGGAAAGTAGTTTAACAGAGGCGCGGATGAAGATATTTGTACAATATTATACAGAGAAGTTGGATTTCCCACCTCAGTCTGCCTGTCCACTTCTTCCTCCTCCTCCCCAAGCTTCTTCCTTCTTCTTCTAAGATCTGCTGCCTTATATGAGACAGGAACCATTGATATATATGGTTCAGGTTAGATTTGAAAAATAAAAGCTCACCAACTATGAAATGAAACCTTGTTCTGCAGCATGGCCTCTTGACTCTTCAGCTCTTTTGCTCTCAGCTCCAACTGATCTGTCAAATCCTGCAGTTCTGCCTCCTTAAAATGCAAATAAGATAAATAGATTTTCTAGGAAGCGTTTGTGTTGTTGTATGTCACAACGTGTTAATATACCTTGACAAAAGAGCGGTTAGGGTTAGCAGGACTCACCTTGCGTGACTGTGCCAGGTGTGACTTTTGTATCTGTGTGTCGAGCTGCAGACGGAGTTTCTCCAGTTGCACAGCATGCGAGGCCTGAAGGCGCTCTCTGTCCTCCTGCAGTGTGGACAGGAAGCGCTCCCTTTGAGCAGTCTCCTGGATCACACAAACACACATGCAGTGTACATGTTAGTACACAGAAATACTCGTGGCATCACAGCCCTAACTGAACAGGCTTTTAATCACATGTCACAAGTTCAGGACCAGTCACATACTCCGACAATCTGACATTTTCATCTTCCAGTCTTTATTCTAAGATAAGCAAAAATTAAAGAGCAAACATGCCTATGACCAAGATTTTACATTTTATCTAAGGAGTGACAAAAACAACAGTAGCCACTGTTCATTCGTAGTGAAACTGCATTTTTTCTGCTGCTATGATAAAAAATGTAAAACTTTAAACCTGGGTTGTTGATACCTGCTGTAAATAAAAGCACACACTCTCTAACCTCATCCAGGTATTTCTCCCTGATGGTGTTCATTTCTCTCCTGTGCTCTTCCCGTAGCTGCTCCAGCTTCCTCTCGTGATCCCGCTGCACTTCCTCGCGCACTTCTTGGAGGACATCAGCAAGCTAGAAGGCAGAGGTAAAGCTTGATGAAAATGTAGATGCATTAAAATGTATTAAGTAACATGCCTTGTCATGACCACTGTCCTCTGACCTCTCTGTGATACTCTGCCAGGTGCTGTTCAGGTCGTGGACTCATAATCAGCTCCTTTCTGCTCTCTGTGATTTTAACCTTTATACAGACAAACAGTGCAAACACAGACAGATACACATTAAGACAAATCATTAATCTGTGTCCCTCATGTCCAAAACGTCTAATGTTTACATAAATTAAATGAGTAAAAGTAAAAGTGAATGTCTGCTTTTTAAGGTATAAAACATAAATCATACTGGTGATAGGAGCTAACACACACAGTCTTGTTTTTTTGGCATCTGGAGTGTTAATAACATTTTGTGAGGGTAACTTTTCCCCTGAAGAGAGACTCAGGTTCATATCAGTGTTTTTCACAATCTCTGGATTGTTTCTTATATTATGTTATGTTTTTCATACTTCTGTTTTTATATAGGTTCCAATGTCCGGTCTTCATAATATCCCTTTGTACAAGAGTCGAAAAGCAGAAGTTTGACAGAAAAAGTAGAGTAAAAAACGAGACGGGCCAGTGCAGCATCAGTCACCTCGTGTTTCAGAGAGCTCAGCTTCTCCTCCCTCTCATCCTGGAGTCTCCTCTTCTCTGCCTGCAGCTCCTCTTCAAACTCTGCCTTCAGACGTTCAATGTTCTGCCTCCTCTGGGCTTCCAGCCTCTCCTGCTCTGCTGCTCGTTCTTCTTCCAAAGTGAGACGTAGCAGCTTCAGCTTGGCTTCACTCTCCTCCCTGTTCAGGCAAATCTAGGTTATCTTGGGACCACGGTCATAACTGCACAATTGAGTGCGCCTGTTTTTGGTGTAGTTGTGACCTGAGCCTCTGCTGCTGCTTCTCATTCTCTCTCTGAACAGACTTTCTGAGCTCCTCCCGAGTCCTTTCAGACTCCTCGTTGAGCCTGGCCTCCTCCTCTTTCATTGTGGACAGAATATGTTGGCGCAGAGTCCTGCAAATGCACAAGTATTCATGGATTGTAAAAAAGTTTCCAACGTACAGCTGCAGCATTATCGTGTGCTTTCTCACCTCAGTCTTTCCTGGCTCTCCTCCTTTAACTTCCTCTCCTCTTCTTCTTCCTCTCTCTTCAGCTCCCTCTGGAGGAGACAGATCCTCTTCTCTTTCTGTCTCACCATTTCCTCCCTCTCCTCTTCTATCTCTCGATCGGCCTTCGTCGTCTCTCTCTCCTTCTCCTCTCTCACACTTAGATTTCTCTGTTCCTTCTCTGTCCTCTTCCACTCCTCTTCCTCCCTCTCTTCCTCCTTTGTCCCCCTGTCTCTACTGATTCTCCAGTGTGACTTGTTTTCGAGCGAGTCGTCTTGGTGAATTAGGGGAAGTTCAGGATCATCAAGCTGGGTGTTGGGAGTGCGGACCAAGCGACCTCTGGAAGTTTCTGGTCTCTTGAGTCCCAAAGAAATACCGAAACCTTTGGCTTTTGCCTTGAGTTCGTCACCTCCCTCTGAGTTGGAGGGGCTGGAGAGAGAAGGTGACAGTCTAGATTGATGTAGGATGAGCCGGTCGACTTTATGGAATGGAAGCTTGCCTTCGTCTTCAGCCATTATAATCCTTTTGGGAGTTTCTGCCGTCTTTGTCTTTTGCACCTCATCATCATTTTTTCCCTCTCTGTCATTTTTCTGCAGTGGACTGATTGTGCCAGACAGGTCTTGGATGCTCTGAGCTTTCTCTGACAGCTTTAGGGCACAAAATCAAAGCCATTATTTAATGAAATTGTTAAATGAATTAAATGAATTAATAGAAGTATTGTATTGAATGGGTGTCATGTTGCTGGATCTGATTACCTTGACATCTATGGAGGTCGAAGCTTCAACAGTGTTTTTACTGGCCTCAGATTCCTGCAAAAGCACCAACACTCAGTGACAAAGTAACTGGATAGTCGAACGTGTGCACACGATGACATCAAACAAAAAAGGTAGAGACACAGAAACACACACGGCACAAAGCAAAAGCACAGTGTGCTTCACATGCAAACACAACCACAGCCAGTGAGCTGGGGGCATATTATAAACTCAAACATTAAAGCAAAGGGGAGGCAGTGGAGGGCGGTAAATCCTGTGTCTGGTCAGACAGGAAGGAGAGAGACTACCACAAGTGCTGTCAATGGGCAAAGGGATCAAAGCTTTCCAATCCAGTCCTCAGGGGCTCAAACAGACTAATTCAACTTCCAGCGTGCGTGTGACGACATCCAGATGAATCACAGAGGATGACAGCCCCTAAGGCAGTGGAGTAGGATTGTGGCACTTGCATGTACACCCATGCATGCTTGAAAAGGTCAAGCGGGAAAGTGGGTGAGGCCGGGGAGTAGTGAGAGGGTATGAGCACGCACAGAGGCAACAGCGAACCCTACCTCTGCAGGAAGGGGGCACTTTTTTCTCACATTCTCCTCCTCGTCAGAAAGAGTGTTTTGCCTGTGGTCAAGCGGTTCGTGGTCACTCAGCATCATCTTCTGGCCTAGCTCGGTGGGCTGGACACGAACCGCTTCCATCTCAAACATCTCCACAACCTCCTCCTCACTCGCTGCTGCTTGAGGCCTTTGGGGGTTTAAATCGTGCTCTCCCTCTGTGAAATCCCTCCCTGCATCTCCTGCTTCACTCTCCATACATCTCTCTAACACCTCCTCCTCACTCTCCTCCAGGTTCCTGTGGCTCAGAGAACATCTCTCCAAAGCATCTTCGCTTTCATCCTCCTCCTCGTTTTCCTTCTTGTGCTCTTCCTCCTTACTTTCATTTAGTTTTTCTTTAGCATTTGTACTTATTTCAGATTCATCCCTCTCTTTGTCATCTTCACCCTCCTCCTCCATATCCCATTTAAAGGATTTCTCCACACCTCCATCACTGTACTGCTCTAAGTCTTCTGCTGGTAGCTGGTCCTCCTCCTCCTCTATCTCCTCCGCTAAACTCTCCACACTCTCTGCTCTGTCGTCTGCCTCATCATCCTGCCTTTCACCACCCACCTCTACCTTATCACTGCTGTCATTTTCCTCTCCTTCACTGCTCTCCTCACTCTCACTGTTTTTAATGTTTTCAGTAACTCCATCATCTTTCCCTTCATCTTGCTCACTGCCTACAGCTATTTTACTTGCTATCTGCTCTTTTTCTATGTTATGCCCCTCTTGTTTACTTTTCTCATCTGTATCCTCTCTATCCTCCTGCTCATGTGTTAGCTCTCCTTCCCCCTCTTCTTCGTCTGGCCCTCGTTTTTCTCCCTTAGCATCCTCATCTTCCAGCACTCCAGCCGTCTCCTGTTGTACTTCATTCAAGCTCTCTGCCTCCCCCTTGTCTGAGTGTTCAGAGGCAGGTTCAGCTTCAGAGGTGACAGCACCAACCCCCTCCTCCCTCATATCTTTACTGCTGCTCACCAGCAGTGACAGATGGAGATTACGTTCCCTCAAAGAGTCCTTGGTGGAAAGAAATAGGATCCATCCATCCCAAACAGAGGCACAAAGGAAGGCGTGTAAAGACAAAAGGGAGGGGGGGCAGGTGAGGGTTGGAACCAGACAAAACGATGGCGACCAATATTGATAGACAATGAACGAGGGGTGATGATTTTGACATAACTGCATGCAAAGATTATGCATGCAGGGACACAATGTGTCACATTAGACAATTAATATAATAAACTATTCTGGGAGCCTATCACATCTGCACACTCACACATAGTTTGGGAGTATCTTTGCTTTGGTTTCCTCCCAAAAACACAGCAATAGAAGAGATCAATGAATATGAATAAAATTACAACTTCACAAATACCTGACTCTCATGTGCTTCACAAATTACAACTGACTTCTCTAATGGCGGTAGAGAGGAATAGTACTGCTCTAGTCCAGTGAGGATAACACATAAATCAGAGGCAAACTATAATATTACGGACTTAATGGTGGCGACATTTTGCCCCTGACATTTAGTTTTAGACTGCAAAACAGTAACAGTGACAGTAGGAAGACAACAGGACAAAGAGGAAGACGCAGTAACAGCCACGTCCATAGGAAAGGTCCCAACAGCACAGCAGCTACATGAGCACATTCGGGTCACAGCGGAAAGATCAAAGACAGACAAGAGATATAATAACAATACAATTCAAGTCAAGACTACATGAGACAAGAGAAGCACAAATGAAACAGTGATGATTTGTGATAGTCACTTCCATCAAACCTTTATGTCCTAGGTATATAATCACATGTATTTGCAAGATTTGCATTATTTGATCTAACTAGTTTTATCTTGTAAAAGAATTTCTGGTTCAAATGTTGTATTTAAGAGTCTGGGATTTCCAGGCTGTGCATATCATGCCAATATAAAAGTAAAAGTATGAGAGTAAAATTGTCCAAAGAGAAAAAGACAGAAAGACATAAACAAAGGGAGCCTCTGTATAATTGGCTGTGTTTGTTTTTACCTGCTGGGACTCTGGTTCAGGAGTGCGATTTCCAGATGGTGCCAAGTCCTGCAACTCTGGGTCAGTCCTCTCCTCGGGTGGAGCTGTAGCACTGGCCTCACTGTCCTAAAGCACATACACCATCTGTGTCTCTCTACACTGTTAACTGCTGATTAAAAATGGTGCTAGAGAAAGTAAAAACCCTGCCTACCTCATATTGCAGGCCTCCTCCGAGGGCATCCAAGTCCAGATGGAGATTCTTTAAAAGTCTGTCTGAACCACGAGGACTTAGCTAAAAATGGTATAATGCACAAGCAATACTTTGGGATCGCAGCTAAAAAACATTCTTTATCATTTTGTAAAACTTTTAGGTTTCATATGTACCTCGTTTTTTGATATTTTGCCTTCATCATTTTCATCATCATCTTCAAACCCAGGCAGACTAAGGGACACCCTCTCCTCTTGCCTACCACCCAAAACACTAGATGCCCCACTACTCCTGGGGGCCTGTGACAGAAAGAAAGGAATTAGTACTGTATATAGTAAGCTATACATAGTAATTAGCCAATAACTACAACATCCTACAACCGGGGCCATTATACATTTGCACTAAGATCTTACCCCAAAAGTTGTCTTGAGGGGGTCCAGCCCTCCAGAGCTGCCAAGGGACCCCCGGAGAGGAGGAACAGACCCAGGCAGTGAGCCAGGGGCATCCAGACCTCTTAGAGGAGCTAGGCTGCCCAGTGTGGATGGGAAGGGACCTAGCGCTGAAGACAGGGCCTATGAAAAAGGAAGATTAATTAACTTCACCAGTAATGTAGAACACCAAAAACACAAAAACAGCTCCTTTAATTTATGTATTCCTCTTACACAATTAACATTGTTATCGAATAAGAAAATAATATAGTCAAAAAACTGACGTTGGAATGTTTTAGGGATGCAGACTTTTTGTTGGTCGACCATTTTCATTTTACCTGGCTTCCAACAATACATTAGGTATTTCTGTATTAGGTCACTCACACCAGCAATCTTAAGTGGCTCCTTGTTCTTTTTCTCTTTCTTCTCCTTCTTTTCTTTTTTCTTCTTCTTGTCCTTGTCCTTTTTTGCTCCCGTGGCTCCTCCAGCAGCTGCGACTTCAGCACGTTCACGCTCTTGGATCACCAGGTTGCGGTAGTGCTCATCACAAGGGTGATCCCAGGTGGACTGCCCCGAAGAGAAGTTGAAATAGTAGATGTCTCCTGTCACATCTTGACTGTGGGCATGTGGGGTTTGTTAAGACATTTGTTATCATTCAGTGGACAGGAAAAAAGATAATGAGAAAGAGTTAAAAAAGTAACTATAGTAACTATAATATCGTTATTATATTATTGTCTAGTTGCCATTAAACAGTACTTTTAAGATAATCCCCCGCTTTAACCCTCTCACATACCAAGGTTTCCACTCAGCAGGCAAAGGGGCAACAATGCCCTCCCTGGCCAGCCACAGGAGCTCTGGCTCTTTGTTCGGATCAATGCCAATCTCTCTTGCATACTCTTGGATCTCTGGTGATAAAAATAAAGAATGAAAGAAGCAAATTAGAAATATCAGAAATGTGCTACATATTAGAACTATAATATAACGCTATAATATATATGAATTATATATTACTAACATGCAAGAACATTCAAGGCCAAGACATTTTTCCTATGCAAATGTGTCACTGCATTACATATATAATAATAATAAGTATGTCCTGTGTACCTTGTTCTGATGGTATATAGTTCTCATCATAGTCCTCTTCAAGGATCAACTGGTCCCCAATAAGAGCAGCGGCAGTCATGGTGACTGCACAGAGAGGGAAATGCGGTATGATTTATAAAAACAGAGAACAATTGAATAATTATAACTATAAGCTATAGGGGTTTTCCTCCCGGTTATACCGGGGTTCCTCCTCATTGTGCAAAATTTCCGGTTTTCAGAGAAAAATGAACACCGTTATTTGCTACGAGCTGTTAATAAGATTATCATTATAAATTCTTGCGCCTAGCCAAACAAAGAAAAACGATCTTTTGTTTAAAGCACAATCTGTGTGCGTGATAAACACGGCAGCAGTAACACTTACATCGCGATAAACAAATATTACAGGCATTAAACGTTTTGAAATCCCCAAGAACATGGTACGGTGTTTACCGTTATTTAAATGAGGGCTGAGCTAATTAAGCTAGCATCGAAGCTAACTTCACATAAGCTGGCTACTTTACGTTAGCATAGCCAGCTAAATAGTTGAAAATGGAGTATGGATAATACGTGATTTACCACAGAACTCTCAACCAGTCAACCATCGATCTCCGTGTCAGTGTCGACTGACTGTCAGTTGATTGACACGCGCATTGCATGAACACAACATCGAAAGATGCGAAAGTTACAGCACAAACGGCATCTCCAAGGACGCTTTCCCGTTTCCTGTTGACGATGATGACGTCACAGGCTGAGCCACATGAGGCGTTCAAATGTGCCCGAAAGCGCTCTTTTCATCTGTGAAGAAACAACTGCACGCAACTTGCACGCAACTTTAAATACTGCTTTCTATGTCAAAACTATTTAATATTTAAAAAATAATAAACAGTCTAAAATGTTCTCCTTTATGGGAAACAACTTGTTTGGTATTGCCTCTGAAAGCACCAGAAAGATGTGTACCTTCAATCCATAATTTATTTGTAAAAGCTTTAGAACTTCAGGGGAAAGTCGAAAGCTAAATGTTGCCTGTAGTGCTGAGGACCTGTCCCTAAACCTCTCACCCACAGCTGGGGGCAGCATTAACACTTAGCTGCTAAACAATGTAGAAACATTTATTATGCAGTCTATTGTTGATTACTGTCTGCAACAATAGAAACAGTGGAAAACAGTATGTGTGTATACAGCTTTTTACTCATGTGCGCGACCACAAGAGGGCAGAGAAGATGTGGACAAATAGTGCTAATAAGTGTTCTCTTGTCCAGATGTTACTGGCAAATAGCATCTACAATGGTGCACTAAAGTTAATAAATAAGCTTCCTGAATCAATGTGGTGCCAATAATGCAGCAAAGTTTCCAGATGGTCTCTACTTCTTAACTGACTGATTCCATTTTGACTGGATAAAGCATTTACATTTCTAACATACGTTTAAACAGTAAATAATAGGCAATGAAAAAGACACAATCCAGAAAGCTCTGTAACATCTGCATGGGTTCTCCCTCTGCCCTGTTTGTTTTGTCTCTGGCGTTTTTTTCTGCTTTCACGGTGAATGACCTCAACATCTTGGCCAATAGAAGCCTTAGATGTACAAACTGGCCTTGAAACATAGATGACCATCTCAACACCTACGCACTGAACTGCGTAATAGAGAGGACAGACGTTTAAAAAAAATGTGCCTAATTTCAAACCTGCAGTCCTAAATTCCTTTAATCCTTTAATGTACTTGTTTATGTTTCAGTTTGTGAATCCTGAAGTTGGATTATTACTACTAGGCCACAGAAGCTGTGTCCTCATTATTCACGATTCAACTAGCATTTCTCTGATTGTGACTGTATGACACTCACATTGCTTCTGGAATGATCTAGGTTACATAGGTTCAGAGTGGATTTTCTTCCTCTTCTCTCAAGCTGCACAAGCAGCAGGACGATGGAACCTACAGTGACGCTCTACGACCGGGGCTTCGGTCCAGAACGCCTGTGCTACAGCTAAGGCGACCTCAACAGATGTGATATTGCAAAACCACAGCAGTGGACTGGGGCATAGCAGCCAGAAACGGTGTGTGCGTCGGAGATAGCGGGCGAACGAGCTCCACGGCCCTCGCTTCAAGCTGAGATAACCACCCCTGCTGATTTGAGAACAGTGCTCCATCATGGAAGCAGCTGGAACAATGACATGACCTTTAAACCTCAGTCAGGACATGATGAAATGGTGGATTTGCTGATTAAATATTTATCAGCGCCATGCAATGATCCCACATCTGTTTAGCTGTTTGATGGCTGTTGTTGTTTAACAAAGTTCATTTTCCTAACCCCCTTAATATCACACGTGACAGCCTAGATACCAGCCGCGTTTGCATAACTGTACTCGGCACCTCTCGAATACAACACTTTTTAATGAGAAGCAGTGGTGCTGCCAGTAACATCATTGGTCATAACAGCTCCTTCACACGCCTTTAAATATCACAAAACCCACTAGTACCTCGTAACGGCCCTGCCAGCTCCCAGTTTTGAGGCCCTGCTGATAACAATCACTGCAGTCATTCAGACCAGTGGCCCAGTGCGGACGCTGGAACGACGTGGTGCCATGCAACCGGTCTCAAAGGTTGCTGTTCCAGATAAGTGTCATTCTTCTGACAAGGCCCGGTTCCCTCCTGGTCTGCCAGAGGAATATCCCTGACAGCTGCTTTGCAATGACAGTGGAAGCGGAGCACAGTCCAGTCCACCACTAGCAGAACATAGAGTCTGCACTCAAGTGCAAACGTGTAGAAATTGCATTTTGTTGTTTTTTGAATTTGTGGAAGAGCATTGCTGCTTTGATGGTTTAGTCTCATTATCTTATTATAAGGCTCGGGGTGTCATTCTGGGTGAGAGGCAGGGTCCATCCCGGGGACCACTCACTCTCACACTCACACCTACAGGCAAATTAAGCTGACTGCATGTCTTTGAACTGTGGGAGGAGGCCAGAGGTCCCGGAGGGAACTCACGCAGACACGGGGGAGACGGGGGGTCTCCTGTGAGGCAACAGGGCAACCGTTACGCCACACCGTCGCCCTTTTGCCTGGTTGTTTTTAAAAGCTGACACCTCTGCTGACAACGATGGCAGTGCTGATTCTTTGCTTGGGTAAATTCAGGCTCCTTCAGCTCTTTTCACAGTATCCTTTGTATTTAGCTAATTGGCGTCAAGCAAATGGCTGGGGTCCTGTCACCCCTCAAGTATGTGGCGTCTATTGGCTCCAGTTGATGATCTTGTGGTCCGAGTGAAAACAATGACACCATAGCATCAAAACCTACATAACAAAGGTAAATGTAGATGAAGGAAACAGTTTTAAAGCTAAGTCCTTTTTATCAAGCATTTTGATTTTTACAACAGTTTTTCTGATGTACTTTTATGTAGTATTTAGTATTTAAATACTAGAGTAGCATTTTTTTTTACTATCCTGAATGTATGTGGTTGTCACGTGTTGCACATGCGCTGGACATGCTGTGATCATACAGAGCACGCACTCACAGTCCAGCTGCTTTAGGCCGGTGCTGTTCAGGGAAACTGATTATATACTGTGGGCCACTGGAAGGAGCTTATGCAAGAAAAGCCCAAACCCGACCCATAAGCCCTATTGATTTCACTGATCACTGCAGACAATGATTAACCCTGCACCTAATAACCTGGTGCTGTTAGACTGGCACGTTCTGCACAGTTGGAAGGCAACTTATTACTTACAGTCTGATTCACCTCTCACCCCATACGGAGTTATTTTCATATGAGGCAATAAAACAGGAACAAGTGTCAAATATAATGTTTCAAGTCAAAATGTTATTTTACAGCACAGATTGTTTCTGAATGACTACACAGTTTAATTCACATTATTATAATGTTTAAAATAGCATCTGTTCATTTTTAAATATTATTTATTATACATTATATATATTTTTATAGTATCTGTGTCTCACATATACTCTATGTGGAAAACTAGAGACCACCAAGCTTTCCTACTCTTCAAATTACACGAAGCGATGGTCACAAAGTCCACTGGTGATAGGACAACAAACAACAGCAAGGTACACATCACACTTTAACCTATTACTCATCACACAAATAACAGATACACATGATCCGCAAAGCGATGGGTCCGTCTTTAACTGCTCTTTCTCAATTACTGCGCTGTGCTGCCTGTTGTTGTTGTTTGTTTGTGAATGCGTGCATGTGCATGTTCCTTGGCCAGATTTCATCGAGTGGGTTTCGATAGCGACTATCCGTGACCAGCGATGTCAGAGAGAGTTGATTGACTCCAGCCACTGTCTTCTGTTTGCCCGGCTTTGTTTTTCTTGGCAGTCGTTCGGGAGCATCGGGACTGCAAATAATGCCACTTCCCCCTACAACGTGTGCGTCCGTAACACATGTTCAGCTCAAATTTTTTTTTTTTTTTTTTTTATCAGATGCTGCATAAAAGTAAAACATGAAATTGGGCTCATTGTGTCCACACTCATTCATGTAGGACTATTTTTTATCCTTTTTGCTTGTCTGTTAATTTTTTTTATCTGTTTTTGCTCGCCTGTTTCTTGATTCAGCTCCGAAAACTTCTCCCTCTTTCTTAAACTTGCACCTCTTTCTCACTTTTCTTGCTTTTGTTCATGTCTTTTATATGTTTCAAGCAGCCAAAGAACAAATGTGAAAGACCATAATCAAGGAAAGGAAATGCTTTTAGTTAACCAACCAACAAAATCTTCTGCTGTAGAAAAAGAAAGAAAAAGTGGGGATATAATTTTAGAATAATGCGTCTCTTTCTAAGAAATGTTTGCACTTCTGTAAACGCTACTTGATAGCGATTCTGTGTGTGCTAAGTGAACGGCTCTTGGCAGGTGACCATTGAACTCTCAACCTGGTCTCTTTGCTGAGGAAGATGACTGGGGGTGAGGTCCACCTCCACGGAGACACACGGCCCTCAAACCTCCACCCCCACGTCCTCCCCACGTCGACTCGTCCCTCACTCGGGCGCTATAAAAGTCAGCTCTCGCTCAAGTTGTTCAGTCTCTTCAAGAACTCCACCAGGTAAGACACGCAGCTGCTGTGGCTCTAACTGGGGAACTTCCAGCGTTGTGCTCTGTTCTTCTTTTAAACATATATTTGTGAGTTTGCAGTGAGTTAGAGATGGCAACTTCAGAGTCAGGCTGTTTCTCAGTTGATGTTTTTACCTTTGCAAAACTAAAGGCCTCCAGACGAGATGCTGCTGGATGCATCTTGTCTTTGAGCCCGTAGAACCTCTGCCTCACCTTCTGTATGACTCTGTTTTACTATAAAGTCTGGATCGGGATTACTCAGCAGTCCAGAGCTAATCTGCTTGAGCCGTCTTTCTAATCCACCAGTGCTGAAGGTGCTTTTAATAGACAGCCATATGTTTAGCATGAACTAATTTGGACAAATCCATCCCTCAGAGGGGATAAGTGTGAAGCTTTAACCTCGCTTAAAGGCGTTCTTACCGTACTTCTAAACCTGCTTATCTGGCTACAGTGTTAAAAGTGGAGGATTCAAGACTTACGTGATTGAAAAGGTCCCCATTTTAAATTGGCTTGGTCCTAAATGTGTGTAAACTGATGTGACTTTATTATCTATTTTTTACTCTAGACCACCATGAAGTTCGTGGCTCTTGTTTGCCTTCTGCTGGCTGTAGGTGAGTGCTGAGTCAGAACTTCCATACCAATCACAAATACTAACCAGCACGTACAGCTTAGCCTATTCTGTAAAATATAGTGTGCGTCATATATATTTCTTCTGACTTCTTTTTCAGGCTCTCAGGCCTCTCCCATGCTTAGTGATGCACCCTCCCAGCTGGAGCACTTCAGGTCAGGTCTTAATCTCTTCCTGGACCAGTTGAAGGGATCCCTCACAAATGCTGTGAACTCCCTCGACGACGCGGAGTACAAGGACATCAAGTAAGACTGTCATGAAAGTTATCACAGAAAATATCAACTTCTCTTAGTTGCTGGTTCATTCAACTTCTTTGACATCCTCTAAAACCAGTCCATCCCCATGTTCTCTCCCAGGGAACGAGCGATCATGCACATAGACGGCGCGTACACTTACATCAAGCAGCTGCAGGCCCAGGTGGCGCCCGTCACCGACAGCGTTGTCGGAACCATCTCTGAAGCTACCGAAGAATTCCAGAAGTCTGTGGCGAAAGACCTGGTGGAGCTGGAGCCCATGCGCGCCGAGCTGAGGAAGGTCCTCAAAGAGCACATGGACCAGTACCAAACGCTCCTGAAGCCCGTCGTCGACAGCTACATCGAAAGGCGCAAGGAAGACATGAAGGCCATGAGGGCACAGTTCCAGCCCACTTTCGAAGAGCTGCGCAAAAAGGTGGCCCACAACGTGGAGGAGACCAAACAGGCCCTCGTACCCCTCCTGAAGGCCGTGGGTGAGAAGGTGGCCAATCACATCAAGGCCGTGAGGGAAACTCTGGGCCCCCACGTGGAGGAATACAAGGAACAAGTGAGGCAGGCCTACGAGCAAGCTCAGAAGTTCGACGACAAGGCCATGAGCGAGCTGAGGGAGAAGATTAACCCAGCGATAGAGGCGATCAAAACAAACATGAAGACGATCTACGACGTCGTCATCGAAACCATCACCAAAGACAGACAAAACTAAACCCCCGCTACTTCCCAGTAACCAACCTTATCTACCTGTCTGTCCTCATTCCACCTTCGTCTCCATTCTTCTTTCCTTACATGCACACCTCTCAAAATGAAGCCAGTGCTCCAGCCGATGCGCGTCTTTGCTAGCGGAGCGGCGGGACCCCTGACTCTTGCCGCTGCCGCCCACGCCGAAGACATACACAAGACATACACAGACACACGCATGCTCAGCGCACACACGAGCGTCTCCTTGGCCAACTGCTTACATTTTGTGTAGGAATTGTATGTGAAGTATCACAAGCGCCTGAACCCCTGTGTCATGATGCTTGTCTGATAAAAACTGTGCTTTGTCAAAATACAGCTCAATAAACATTTGACTGTTTATACTATTTTGCTCTGTGACCCTGATTTGAAAAAAACACAATACATCTCAGCAAAACTCTGGAATAAAATGTAAGCTGCATAAACACATTATCCACACACCCACTCTCTGTAGGTTTAAATAAGCTATTGCAATTCAGTTGAATTCAAAGTTTTAGAAAAATATTACGATCAGTTCTGTGTAAGACAGGCATCCAATAACTAATATGTATTAATGAGCTTTTTGTCCTGATTGCAGTGATAAATGAGTTGAAAATGGCCTATTGACAGTCTTAACTGTTGTCATGCTTTATTAGGGACAAACCCTTTTTTTCGTTTGTGGGTCCCTCAGGCTAGAACCCTTCAACACTGTCCCATCACAGAGCCATATGAGGACGTGGCTGCAGACACACATCACAGTCGCACAACAAATTAGTAAAGAGATGACGAAATCATTCATAAGGCTCATTAATCACAGCAGTGTGCCTTTTCATAATGGTAATATTATCACGTTATCACATGAGAAAGAATGTTGCATCCCACACTCATTCATGTGACTCATAAGCTTTGTGGCTAACATGCAACAATGTATCCAAGAAAACAGTAGAAAGAAGGGGTTAATGCACTTTGATAAGTAATATACATATCAGTGCAGCAATATCTACTTTATCTACTTTCAGCAGTTTTGGTTAAAGACACCATCCAGAATAATAAAAGCAGTTTGTTGTTGCCTTTGTTTGTCCACACCCAGTAACATTGGGCTGATTATTAGTGTGCTACTGATGGTCAAGACAACTTACCCTTAAGGCTCTGGGACATAAATGTAACTAACACCACAGGCTGGTGTGTGTGTGTGTGTGTGTGTGTGTGTGTGTGTGTGTGTGTGTGTGTGTGTGTGTGTGTGTGTGTGTGTGTGTGTGTGTGTGTGTGTGTGTGTGTTTATGTTCTTGGACTATACATGCATGCAGGCGCGTGCAGCTGTGATTAGTGCATGTCAGTGGCGCAGTGAGTATTGTAATGGATGAGGCCGATGTGGAGGTCCCCAGTGATAGTCTCCTGGTGTATATAACCAGCTTGTTCCCACTCCAGCATTTGTTCACCTACAAGAGCACCAGGCACTGGATACGCGGCACAGGAACGCTGCAGTCTCCACAGATATTCGTGCGTAAAGGAACAGAGAAGTCACACAAAGTCTTTTATATGATTCACCTGGAAGACATGGATGGTGAGTATTATTTCCTAAAACTTCCTGGGCTTGATGCAGGACATATATTCACGTGATGGTGATTAAAAAGAACGCGTGCAAACAAAAGCTCCACTCTCTTCAGGTCCTCAGCTGTCTCAGATCTCTGAGCCGTCCCTCCCCTGCTGTGCAGACACTGGGTCGCAGTCGAGCAACAAGGCCCCTCAAGTCAGTGGGGTCAGAGTTCAGCTGGAGATGCAGGCGCTTTGGCAGCAGTTTGACCAGCTGGGCACAGAGATGATCGTAACCAAGGCTGGAAGGTGACAATAATACTCCCATGCTTACGCTTTTAACTTCAGTACCTTGTTTTTGCACTTCTTCAACATCTCTTCCCACATTTCATTGATTTATGTGTTCAAATACTTTAGGAGGATGTTTCCAACTTTCCAGGTGCGCATCTCTGGGATGGATCCTGCAGCTGAATATGTCCTGCTCATGGACTTCCTCCCAGTTGACAATGAAAGATACAGGTCAGGCTCAGTCAGGACACAATAGAAGAACATTTTATTTTCCATAATTAATAGCACTGTCACTTAGATTCCACCTAACTGTAAACTTTTCCAGTGGAGCATGTCCGATTTTAAACCCTTACCCGTGTCTGTGTTTGTCAGGTATGCGTTCCACAGCTCATCGTGGTTGGTGGCGGGGCGAGCGGACGTCGCAGCCCCAAGCAGGATGCATTTCCACCCAGACTCACCGGCCCGCGGGGCTCAGTGGATGAAGCAGACTGTTTCCTTCGACACGCTCAAGCTCACCAACAACCTCCTGGACGAGAACGGACATGTCAGTCAGTGTTTTCAATGAACCCGGATTCTGTTTGTCTCTTTTCACTCGTGACTTGTCCCCTTTTCTTTCCCACGTCAGATGATTTTGAACTCCATGCACCGCTACCAGCCACGATTTCATGTGGTTTACGCAGATCCGGGCCCGAACAGCCTCTTGAATGCCTACAAAAACTTCTGCTCCTTCACCTTTCCTGAGACGCGCTTCATGGCTGTCACAGCTTACCAGAACCACAGGGTGGGAAATCCTGAAACAGCAAGATAGAAATACTGTAATCCAGTCCCATCAGATTGTTTGCCACGCTTGTATGAAGGTCAATCTAGTATAGGATTAGAAGCAACCTTTTTTAATTTCTCTAATTTTGTGTTTATTTCAATATTTTTCTCTCAGATAACTCAGCTAAAAATTGCAAGCAACCCATTCGCTAAAGGCTTCAGGACCACTGACACCCAGGATTGGTGAGTGATTAAAAAAAGATTCACATATGGCAGAATATGTGTAATAAACGGAGTGTGAAAAGCATATGTACCATAATTTAATAATACAGTGATGGTACTAGGTGAACACTATGTACGTTCATATAGGGTGGGAAATGCAAGACCCCTGACAGCGTGGTGTCCACCAGAGGGCAGAGCTGAGCCCCTCACCGCAAAACCCGAAGAGCAAGGAAATAAGAGCTCAAGGACAGAACCCAGTGAGTTCCCAGACAGGATGTTAGTTCTATTCCACAAAGTCCCTGCACATGAAGCGCGTGTTACTTATTATTATAAATTATTTTGCTTTCAGAATAACACTTTTGGTGGAATCTTTGTTTATGTTAAAAGGGTGATTGGACCTGTAGGTTTGTCCTTTGTTATATCATAAAATGATGTTTGGATGTGGATTTTGCTCTTGCACCTTCAGGATCAGAGGAGCCTGCATCGTTTTTGGTGGAGCAGCGTGGATTATATTACCACTGTAAGGACACATTAGGCCTGACTATGGACAGAAGAGATGACGACAGCTTGTTGGGAACTGCTTCTTTCTTCCCTCTTACTTCTTACTGGGATTTTGCTGGATCTTCTCAAGCGAGAGAAAATTTGTCATAAAGGAAAAAAAAAACACCCAGTAACAGTTTTTATATTATATATGTATTTCTTTGTGTTTAGGTATGTTGCTTTTTTGTCTCCCTTGCTAAATACACAGCATACGATTTCTCACCATAGAAAATATAGTTACTTTGTAATTTCACCTCATAATATTTATGCAATAGCAAAACATGTGTTGTTATTCAAGATTCTGTTGTCTAAATAAAAGAACGTTCTGAAATACTTTGTTTTTCTGAATGAGAGCAAATATGAATGGTAATAGAAACCTCTGTGATTGTGCAGCAAGCACGATAAAAAAACTCTCACACTGTGTAATGTCCAAAGGTTTTCTAAAGCAGGATATAGATAACATTTTCAAAGTAAACGACTTTTTTAAAATAGCGTGATTTTTATCAACATGTTTCAAACAAATGTAAATGAATAAAGTAAATTATTTTGGAAAACAACTGCACATAATTTATATTGATTGATACTGGAAGCTGGAAGATGGAGGATTCTAAATTTAAAATGCTTCAAAGTGAATTAACCGCTCAAATAGTTTTATTTCAGCATAGCATTAGAAAATGTTAAACTATTTTCTAACGTAACACTCGGCCTTCTTTGCTCAGTCAATATTAAATAATTATTAGCAAACAACTGAACCAAAAAAGCTTCGTTGTACACATGTAGCCTGCGACGTGTCGCGCCATCGTTCAACGTTACTGTCTTATTCTGAAAGCCCAAGCGGAAATGGTGTCGTTGTGTGTTTCGCCTTGACGGGCTGATGCTCACCGTGTCGGCTCTGAAGGATGCGGCGGGGTGGATGGAGGAGGAGGAGGAGGTGAAAGAGTGGAAGGCGGAGAACAGCATGAACGGGTCGAGGAAGGGGCAGGATGCGGAATACGGGAGCCCGCCGGCCAGCGTACCCACCGACGACGGCATCGGGCGTTTGACATGAGGCTGTGCGCAGGAAACGACCCGGGCCTGCGGTTTGTTGGTACTCGGAGGAGGGGAGCCTGTGATTTAGCCGTCGCCTCAAATTATCCGTGACACAGAGGGTTGCTAGGCTAAACTGCGAGGGCGCTTTGCTTCCTAGCGCGTGTCAAGCCGCACGTAAACGCTCGTTTGTGACTTGCTAACTTATTCTGCTATTAGCGTCAAGCGCGACCCCGTCCTTCCTCCCCTTTGTCGGTCAACTGCCGTCATGGTTTTAGCCGTCGTTTTAGCATCAACGCCGCCTGATCGCCTTTGCGCTGCCGCCGCCGCTGCCGCAGACTGGATGTGAAACGGAACGGAGCGGCGGAAAGTCACATCCAAAAAAAAAAAAACCACAAACAAGAAATAAACACAACGCTTCGTCATGGAGACGTCGACGCCGCAGTCTCGCTGGCTGACAGGCGCGTTCATATGGACAACTCTGTGCTGGCTCGGCAGCGGCCAGTCCGCGCTGGACGCGTCGGGCCTGCCTGTGGCCATCCGCGTGCCACTGCGGCAGGGCGCTCGCGCTCAACCGCCGCCGCTGCCACCTGCTACCGCTGCCGCGAGCGCGACGCACGAGCGCAGGCGGAGAGGCGCGGCGGCCGGCGGCATCAGTTTCGTGGACATGATCGACAACCTGCGTGGGAAGTCCGGCCAGGGCTACTACGTGGAGATGGCCGTGGGCTCGCCGGCGCAGAAGGTAGAACGTTCACCGTCACGGTGTAATTCACAGGTTGTCACGTGCAGCCTGTTTGTGGGCCTGGTCTTGGTCATTTATCTACAGTAGTATGCATAAATATAATTGTTTTCATTTTAAAGTGCCATATTTACAACACAAACACGTGTGCACACATTTCACTGAGATGGGGATTTTTTTTAAAATCAATGTCAGTTTGAGGATAAGGACTTCAAATAAACCTAATTCTGTTGTTCTGGCACTAGTGGCAGATGGCCCGGTTGCGCGCGTTTGTAGGAGAGCGAGGGGAAAGGACCCAATGATACAGACAGATAATGGCACCATTAATTCTGCAGAATGAGGGCTGCCAGCTGGGTGCAGCTGCGTTGTACAGGCTGGCACACCGGGGGCAAGTGATGGAGGCGATGCTAAAAGTGATGAGGCGGCAGAAGAGGAGAAGAAGCCGGGAGAGAAGGTGACAGAGGAGTGAGAAAGTTAGAGGTGGGATGGAGCGGATGGGATCAAGTGATGGTGAAGGCAGAGAGAGAGTGGGAGGGAGGGAGGGAGGCTGAAAGCAAATGTGTGTGACAGAGGAAGGACGTGGGAGCAAAGGAGCGAGTCTTCAGGAAAGCAAAAAGGTGATAAGTGGAGGTGTCGCAACACTGGGAGACACTGCTGCTTCCTACTGTGCCAATTAAAATGAAACTAATGGAAAAATGGAGAGATTTGTCCTGTAGAGACATCATCAGCCAGTTAAAGTTGATCGGCTGGGACGGGCACGCTGTGATTTCTGAGCTCATCGGTTATACAGCCCGCTGGGTGCCGTTTGAAATGTACTTTCAAATTTCATTCAATACCCATAATTTCATTTTGACATTCACGACATTCAGCTACTCAATTTAAAAAAGGAATCCATTGCTTTATTGGGCATTCAAACACAAAGCATGGTAATTCTTAATAGTAGTATTTCTAATGACATTGACAGGTTTTATTGGTCATTTTCTGTACAGTCGTGTTGTCCTCTGTAATGAATGGACAAGTACAAATATTTATGGAGCAGATGGTGTAATTTGACCTAAACAATCAAAGGTCACTGCTGGTGGGACCTGACTGGTTCCAGCTCAATGACCTTTGACCTGAAGACAATAAATTACTGAATTTTGGCAGGTGGCTAGCTCTATGGGAAACTCTTTGTATCTGTGCCCCCTACACTATAACACAGCATCAGGAATTGTCCACTGGCGTCTTGATCCAGGTCTGAGAGGAAACAATGGAAATGAATTCAAATTTCAAAGCTTGCTGCTAATATTTAAGCGAAATAAGCATTTTTAGGTTGGTACAAGATTCATTTTAACATTTAAATGTTTATTGAATGTACACAAACAAAAGCCAAGTGGTTATTTGTTAAAAACAGTAAGGATAATCACACACTATTACTAATTGCTTTAATGCTCTGAGAGCGCTGTCATCCAAGTAAAATTTATGTAAATAAATAAACATATCAATCTGTACATGAAATATATGAAGAGCAGTATTACTGGGACATTCAGCAGGTGATATCAAAAATATTAAGACATGCTTGGTACCTTAGGTGTCTGTCTGGACATGACAGTCAATAATAGTCATTTTCAAACGCTGTACATTGCTTCCTGTTGTGCTAACCACTACATGATTTGGCATTCATAGGAGAAGGGGGAAGGGCAGATCTAAGAGCTGGAACAGACAGGCTCTCTGCCAACGAGGGCAGGGAGACATACAGTAGAGCAAAGAAGGGGAAGCCTTGAGGTTTTATGCCTGTCAGGTTCTTCAGAGTCAGCTGACACATGCACTTAAAAACCTTGTATACTGAAGGTGTGAAGTATAGTATATAGTATATATTTTATTATTGACAGTATATGCATTCATAAATCCTGCATATAGAGGGTTGTGTCTATGAAACACAATGTGACAATGTGTGGCTTGGATTAACTGAATCAGGCACCGATGTTATTTATTCTGAACTTCCAGAGCAAGCCCTTAAGATAGTAGCACTTCTGTGGAAATCTAAATCTATTATTAAACGGTGTTTGATGGCTGGAAGCCTCCCTGCTCATCTATTTAGGTATTTCTGCGTAAAAAAGTATACGGTTCAGGTACACTACATCCAAAATTAATGGTGTGATGTAGCAGTGCTGCATTGTCATTGATAAAATGTGAGCATTATATACAGCAGTTCATGTGTCAAGCATTAGATAATAGAGCGCATAAAGAGTAAGTGATGTATCAATTTTATTTATTGCAAGCGGAGACTGTGCTCCATTCATACATTCACTAACTGTTTTGACTGATTGTGCAAAATGTGATACCCACAAGAGACAAGAGAGGGAGACACAAGAGTGGGGAGTAGGATGGGCAACCTGAGAGGTTGGAGGATTGGAGTGGGGGTACGGAGGGGGCAGGGAAGGACGTTCAGGGCAACAGGAAACAGCACAGGACTCTACAAGGAAAGAGGAATTACGATTGATGATGTCAGATGTAAAATGCAAAGATCCCAGGCTGTAAAGAGGGTGTTGGGTCTCATTTACTGAATGAATTACCTTGCCCTTCAGAGAGTGAATATAATCAACTGCATAAGGTTACTCAAGTGTGAGTTTTACAAACATGGCATGTGTGATAAATCTTAAGTCTGCTCTTCTGTCTGTGTCTCATTAGTTGAACATCCTGGTGGATACTGGAAGCAGCAACTTTGCTGTGGGAGCAGCAGCTCATCCCTTTCTACGCAGATACTACCACCGCTCTCTGTGAGTAGAGCCACAGCCAGTAGTCATTTCCAGGACGCTGGTCATGAAGCATCCTTGTAACGCTCTGCACATTCTTCCTCTGTGTGATCTTAATGTGAATCCCCAGCTCCAGCTCGTACCGTGACCTCGGAAGGAGCGTGTATGTTCCGTACACGCAGGGTCGCTGGGAAGGGGAGCTGGGCACCGACCTGGTCTCGGTCCCACACGGCCCCAACGCAACGCTACGAGCCAACATCGCAGCCATTACCCAGTCAGATCGCTTCTTCATCAATGGATCCAACTGGGAGGGAATCCTGGGACTGGCATATGCTGATATTGCCAGAGTATGAAGAGAATATTAATAAAATCTAATAAAACATTAATTAAACTTTTAATTTCACAGTAAAACTAGTGGCATTTATAAAAAGTATGCTGTTATTTGAATACCATAAAAGTATTATTACTTCCACATTATTACATTTATTCTGTGTTTACACTAAATTATGAAATAGGGAAAGATGGAGAGAGACATTTTATAGCGCTTGTTGGTGACGACTATGATGAAACTGAATCTTGACTCTCAAGATATCACTGTGGGAAGTAATTTATTATTGTACTTATTTCAGAGAAGATATCTGAGGAGTTATTTTGTCCTGTTTGTGCACATGATTTGACAACAGATAAGCACATGAGTCAGAGGAAATTTGTTTAAAAATTTATAGCTAATGGCTAAAAACAGCAGCTTGGTTTGGCGAGAGGTACAGCTGTTCTACCCTTGGTCTCTCTCTACAGCCCGACGAGACATTGGAGCCCTTCTTTGATTCACTGGTTCGCCAGACTCCTGTCCCCAACCTCTTCTCTCTCCAGCTGTGTGGAGCCGGCTTCACCCAAAACTACTCCCTGGGCAGCGCTACTGTTGGTGGCAGCATGGTGAGACAGACAGATGGAAATAAAAAT
Source organism: Betta splendens (assembly GCF_900634795.4). Classification (NCBI taxonomy): domain Eukaryota; kingdom Metazoa; phylum Chordata; class Actinopteri; order Anabantiformes; family Osphronemidae; genus Betta; species Betta splendens. Next base: position 14,507,170 of record NC_040893.2, read on the forward strand.
AATCTGTAATAGTAGATTTGGAGCCACTGTGGGTTGTGTGTAATATTTATCCCTGTACTCGTAGATCATTGGAGGAGTGGATCCATCACTGTACGTAGGGGAACTTTGGTACACTCCTATTCGCAGGGAATGGTACTATGAGGTCATTATTGTGCGCATTGAGGTGAATGGACAAGATCTTAACATGGACTGCAAAGAGGTGAGAGTCATAGACAATGTAATTTTTATATTACTGGTACTACAATCAACGTTTAAAATGTGTAACCTGTGACTGTTACTTTGTTACAGTATAATTATGATAAAAGCATTGTTGACAGCGGGACCACCAACCTTCGACTGCCTAGAAAAGTCTTCCAGGCAGCAGTTAAGGCTATTGAAGCAGCCTCTTCGGTCAGTATTTAGATGCACATGCTTTCGTAATTAAATTTCTTAAATTAATTGTACTTCCAAACCTTCAGGACGTAGAAAGGACGTGTTAGGGAGATAAAACTCACTGCCCCACGTGTGTGTTATGCATACAGCTGAGTGCCCTCTGTTTCTGTTAACATAGCATAATGGGAGCGTCCTCTTTTCTTTCTTGCAGACAGAACAGTTTCCATCTGGGTTCTGGCTCGGGGAGCAGCTGGTGTGTTGGCAGGCCGGCACTACACCTTGGCACATCTTCCCTGTCATCTCCCTCTACCTGATGAGTGAAAATCGCAATCAGTCCTTTAGAATCTCTATCTTGCCTCAGGTAACACACTGTTTCATACTAGATTGGAATGTGGTTGCATAGCACAGGATTTCTCTTTTCAGTGTGATAGGTCCTAGGGGTAGGGAGGACCTGTAATAAATGTAGTTTTCATCTGATCATTTTCATTAAATGCTCGTGTGCCTGGATTACTGTTAAAAAGTAGAGGGGCTTACACAGCATGGTGCATTTATTTCTTATTAGTAGCATTCCAGGTTTAATCCCTTTGTTTAATCTTTTTGTTTTTCTGTTTCTGTTTAGCAATACCTGCGGCCAGTAGAGGATGTCGCTTCTGCACAGGAGGACTGCTATAAATTTGCTGTGTCCCAGTCCAGCACCGGAACAGTGATGGGGGCCGTCATCATGGAGGGTTTTTATGTGGTCTTTGACCGTGAAAAGAAACGAATCGGCTTTGCCGTTAGCACCTGCCATGGTGAGGCTTACATGAAGGGGGCGAGGAAACAATGAATATAGAATGAGTAATAGTCTAACAGCATATAGAAGCTTGAGATAGTGGTTGATGATGAAGAGGTGGGAAAATATGAATAATATTATTATATTATTATAATATTGTTTGTGTTACTCAAATGTTTTCCATCCTACTTCCTCATTTGCAGTGCACGATGAGTTCCGCACCGCATCAGTAGAGGGCCCATTTCACGGCGTCGACCTGGAAGACTGCGGATACAACATCCCCCAGACGGACGAGTCCACGCTTATGACCATCGCCTACATCATGGCGGGTATCTGCGCTCTCTTCATGCTTCCGCTGTGTCTCATGGTGTGCCAGTGGCGCTTCGCCCGCTGCCTTCACCCTCACGGAGACTTTGCTGACGACATATCACTTTTGAAGTAAACAGGAAGGACAAGGAGACTAAATGAGTCGGAGACCCACACTTGAAACACAGGACAGTGATGGATTTTAGGAAACAAAGTGTGTGCTGCTGAAAGGACGCTTTGAGTATATTCTTCAGGAATATAAAAGTATAGAAAACGCTGATGTGAAATGAGTACAGCTGTAGGACGGCTACCATTAAATTGGAACGCATGTGATGATTAATTGGGGTGACAAATGAGAAAGCCTGTGTCATCAGTGTCAACTTGCCTTGCCTGTTTCATTTACCTATGCAGGTCAGGTGAAATCGTAATATTTGTTATAAATATGTATAAATAGTCCACAGAGAATGACCTCTCTGATTGGGGATATAGGGAGAGCAAACAGATAATGGACAAATATGCCTAAATGAAGAAACTTAACCTGGAAAATGAGACGTGAAACCATCATGTTATTGGCTGTGGTTTGCTATGGTATGATGTCTATGTATGTGGTTATGTGTGTATTTATAGCTTGTTTGTGGCTTAGGAGCGACTGAAACAAGTTTGATATGTGTGAGCATGCTGGTATGTGTGTGCAGTTGTACTGTAAGTGAAAAGTATACCGAAAGAGTTAATGAAATGAAAATGATACTTATGAAGGTGACAAATAATTCTAGCACCGCTATAAATTACACTATTTTGCAAATGCCAGCAAAGAATTCTGCAATGCAAATGAAGTACGCTTTACATGGTTAAAATGATGAAATAATCAGATTGTAACAGCATTTACTGTATAAAATCAATTTGCACAGTGTGAAACTGAGACTGCTGAACCCAGTTAATATCAGATGTCACTTTTCCTCATATTTATAGCTTAAATATTGTATGTAATATGTGTGCATTCCAGATCATTTACTTGCCCTGGCACAGTCATACACCGTCCAAAAACACATTGCCTGTCTTATCTTCTGTACCATCTGATGATTTGCACATGTAACACACATTACATGTTAACAAACCAAGAACAAATAGGGCTTCTTTCACAGACACAGAAACAGCTTAATGCACTGCACCTTTCATGGGGGACCACATATGCTTAGAGAAGGCAACCAGCCCAAAGTAGGTTGTGCACTAAAGAACACCACATATGTCTACAAAGGGCAGTTTATATTGTCTCTCAGCAAGCTGTAAATAATGAACTCAGAAATGTATATTTATCTGCCAGGTGCTGGCAGCACTGTTGACTTAATAAAGTACTTATTGTAACTGTAAAGTGTCACGGACATCAATTCCTTTGCTTTCAATTCCTTTCCTTTCAATGTTAAATAATGAGATAAGAATGGGGGTGAACTTCTATTGTTTGGTCTGAATGACGACACAATTTGGATCACAATTAAGAGCAGCACTCAATAACAGTACACAGTTGAGAGATAAAGTGTATATTTCTACTGCTAGGAGGATCATCAGTCACCAGGGATGCTTTTTATTGTTGGTTGTAATAGTATATTCTTATTAAGTAGGTGTTATCACAGAGGCCCTATCTATTTAATTCTGCGTACTGTACCTATACGCTGTTATTGCTCTCAACCAATCAAATAGCACGTACGGCGTTTGCGCAACAGATGCTTGACGTATTACGTCAGGAATGTGACTTATTCGTTACGGAAATGTGGTGACAAGCCTAATATTTCACATAAATTTACCAAGAAACGGATGAGAAAAATCGACTTTGGTGGAACGGTGAGATATAACAGTATTGTCGCTGTGAACTAACATAGGAATGACTTGAACTGCGGTATTCCCCAAACGAATACGATGTGAGTTTTTGAAGCCAGGACACTAGCGAACGTTCAAAGCCATGACAACAATAACGACGTGTCGCGCGAGACTCGTGTGTCAGTTAAACGCTTCCTGAGTTAATTCGCTCACTTTTCCTTATAACTGCTTATCTTTTTTTATCGTGGATCTGTCGAGTGTCACGGTGTCAGTAAATTACTGACTGCCCCCGCTTGCTAATTGAGGTTTTGGCTAACTAACGTTAACCTGAGACAAAAAGTGAGCAATCAGCAGAATTGAGCTAGCTGACAAGCGATCCCAACATGTCCGATTACAACGAAGACAACAAATTGTTCGGCAGTGTTGACATTAGCGGTATCTCAGTACTATATGCTGTATTATAGGAAATATAGCTAAATGACTAAAAATGTAAAGGTGACTGTGCTGGAAATACTTCCCATTTAACGTCAAGGCTGCGTAGTTATAGATGTATTATTATGGATATTAGATGTAGATGGATATTATTATGTTTTATAATATGGCAGACCGACAGGTATTAGAATAGCGAGCGTTTGTGTTTAGGTTATCAGATGACCTCCACCAACTTTGCTCAATTACAGATATTTGTCTGTAATGTAGAAATCAGTAACTTTGTTATGTATGTCATGGGTGTGACGCAGTAATAGTTATTGTTATCTAGCCACTGGATAATAACCTGTCTTGCCCAAGAGTAAGCTTGCTAAGCATCTGGGTCAAATGCATATTATTATATAAATTTAAATCTAAATAAAAGTATATATTTTCTACCACATTACCTGATGTGAAGGCTAATACATGCTAAATATGATATGATTGTGTGGCTAAGTAACACACATGGGGTATTTATGTTCACTAGCTTAGCATTGGTAGTTTAGTTTTATTCATATGTAAAAGCATCACTGCTTCACAGTTGTCAGTGTAGAAACCACTACACTGAATGCAGTGGCCACAGCACATTGAAGTGGCGTTCAGTTAGTGAGATGCTGCGAAACTAGCAAGCAGCCTCTAAATGCAGCACGAACATGAGAAGCAACCAGCCACTCATTCTCAGACTGTCCCAACGTCTATCAAGACATTCCTTTCTCCCTGTCTTTGTGTGATGTCAGGTTACTGTTCAGATGAAGACGACTTGCCTGGCTCAACCTTTGTGTCATCACCCTTTGTTGCCATGGCAACGGTCTACCGTCCCATATTCCTGCTCCTCCTTTTCCTGTCCTCCTTCACCTTGTTGCTTGTGACCTTCCTACCATCGCTTCCCCATTTGCCCTCCTCTCTTTCCTCAACTTGGCCCTCACCATCCTGTGGTCCTGGTCAGTCCTGGGCTGTTCAGCTCCACAAAGGCCCATATCAGCACGATGACCAATACAGCTCTGTGCACCTGGATGTCATAGCAAGCAAGGTACAATACTTGATTATCATTTTCTCAAAGACTGTAGGTCTTTTGCCATTCTTGCTGTTATTTTTGTTTAGTACATGGGACATAATTTATTAAAAAGAAGCTCTTCTCTTTTTAAATTAAATATGTTTTTTGTTTTTCAAGGGTTCAATTTTATACCTGTTTTTTTTGTTAACAACTCATTTCTCAGCAGCGATTGGTAATTTTCATCTGATCTGTTTACAGTAAGTTTCTTAGTTGAGGGATACAACATATTTCAGCATGTTTGTATTCCACATCCTAGGTAGCTGAACAGGCAGGCCTGCAGAATCGGGGCCAGATTGGACAGCTGGACGGCCACTACCTGCTGTGCTCCGCAGGGCCTGATGCAACATCTGTGGGAAGTATTTGGAGAAAAAGTGTCCAACCAGCAGAGGTTCTAGCAAACCACCCCCATGTTCTGTGGTACTCCCAGGAGAGTTTGCTCAGCCGCTCAAAGAGGTCATTGGCCTTCAATGACCCACGCTACTCAAGACAGTGGCACTTGGTGAGAATATATCGCAGATCAGTGTCCATTAAATCTTGCAGTATGTACCTAAACATTATACTTGGTAAAGTAGCTTCATAGGGTCATTTGTATAAAAGAGTTGTGCAACATGTATGTTCACTTTGTTGTGTTTAATCATTATCTTTTGGCTATTTTCTTTTGTTAATTTATTTACTCGGCTATTTGTTGTAGCCTCTTCACTTTACATGACTTCCAATACTGCTGTTCTTGTTTTGCAGCACAATCATGTCAAAATTGGTATGGATATCAATGTAACAGGAGTGTGGGAGCGTAACATTACTGGACGAGGAGTCACTGTGGTGGTGGTGGATGACGGGGTGGAGCACACCCACCAGGATATTCACTCAAACTATGTAAGTCAGTACTAATGCATACTCATTTTATAGTGCTGTTCACTAGTGATGGGTCCGGCAACGCCGATGCGTCGGCGCCTGTGTCGAGCTCATAGATCGAAACACTGTGTCGGTGCGCTTATTGCTTATTGGGAAAGCATACAATTCCTGTATCAGTCATTGTCTGATGCGCCAGACTGTGTTTATAAGGAAGCACATGTGTCGGGATGCATCAGCCTAATGGAATCCCTGAGCGTTTGCCGTTCATCATCAAATTTATCTATAATTCATCTCATATTGGAAGATAAGGTGTCTTTTTTTATTTAATTTTATAATAAAGTGAAAGTGAAAGGCCATAAAATAAATTAATTAATTAATTTTAAAACGTTTTTACTTGATCTATCTAAATTCAGATTAATTTTAAAGTGACTCTTAGTTTACTAATAATATTATTTTATGCATGTTAAATGTCACAATTGTTCGACAGAACTCTTTTTTTTCACCTATAGACCCCAGATTTAAATCACCCTGGTTCCGCAGTTTCTCCAAGTGCGATGAGGCCATCAGTAGACTGCAGGCAGAACAGCAGCCGTCTACACCCACTTTAGACATGTTATTCAGCATTATTTGTTTCTTGTTGTTTGGAAATCATGTACTAAAATGCCAGTTTGTTGTTTCTAGATAACCTTTGGCAAGATCTCTTCATTGCAGAGGGCAGGCAGACCAAATTTCTTTAAAAAAAAAAAGTCATCCTCATTCACATGTTAACTTAGATTTTCATGTTCTGATACATGTCCACTTTATCGACTGTATATAAAAATATCAATTTTAAATGTAAATGAAGATATGAAAAAATACTTTATAAAATACAATGGCTTAAATTATATTATTGTATATATTAGGTCATCAAGTCAGTGTCAGATGAGTCTGTCAACTAGGCTGCCTGTAGGGATTTTTAAGGTCCAGCAGGTGTCAGTATTCAGTGACACAGTATCGGCACAGTATCAATACAGTTTTGCAATGTATCGAAACGCTTCATGACGCCTCATCTACCCATCACTGTTTACTGATGAATTGTCTACAAATTCTCCAAGCATTGTCAAGTGTTTGAATTTGTATTTTATTTTATTCTCTGTTTTCTGTGGTGCCATTTTTCCCTCACAGAGTCCCGAGGGCAGCTACGACCTGAATTCGAATGATCCAGATCCTATGCCTCACCCAGACGTGAACAGCGACAACCACCACGGAACACGATGTGCTGGGGAGATCGCAGCTGTTCCCAACAACAGTGTGTGTGCCGTGGGCGTGGCGTACGGCAGCAAGGTTGCAGGTACAGACAAGAAAAATAACATTATCCACAGTGAGTTTCTCTTGAGACATTGGATAAATATTTGTGTAAAACCAGCCTTTCCTTGTTTTGCCATTAGGTATCAGAGTACTGGATGGCCCTTTGACAGACAGCCTAGAGGCCATAGCTTTCAACAAGCACTACCAGATCAATGACATATACAGCTGCAGGTGTTAATTTTGTTTGTTTTTTCAGTCTTTGCCAACTCTTACAGACACTTGCAATTGCAAATGTATTTCCATTGTAATGTAGTGTAATTATCAATATTTTATATGTTTTTTTACTTAAAATGCTGTTGTTTTTAGTTGGGGTCCTGATGACGATGGACGCACTGTAGATGGACCTCATCCCCTGGGCAAGGTGGGAGAAAGCCAGTTTATGTGCACCATTGTTTCTGGCCTGCAGAGGGCAGTAGACTATAACATACCAATTGCAGCAGGGCAGTTGTGTTAAATAATAGTGTGTGTACAGCACTTTTGCTTGTTTTTTTTCCAGTTGTTATAGTTATATATTTTTTGTTTTTCTGCTCTACAGGCAGCACTGCAGCATGGGGTAATTGCAGGCAGACGAGGTTTTGGCAGCATCTTTGTGGTTGCCAGTGGGAATGGAGGTCAGTACAATGACAACTGCAACTACGATGGCTACGCCAACTCCATCTACACTGTCACAATTGGTAAGACACCTACACACTTTATTATGTGTATTTTTATCCGTTTTGCATTTTTTTTTAAATGGCCTTCTTGTGGACATATGCATGTGGAGCCACTGACAATCTTTGTTTTTCTGTGTGCGCTTTGCAGGAGCAGTTGATGAGAACGGCAGGATGCCCTTCTATGCTGAGGAGTGCGCCTCTATGCTGGCTGTCACTTTCAGCAGTGGTGAAAAGAAGCTAAGGAGTATTGTAAGTGCAGCACATACCCACAAATCGAGAATGTGCTGGAACAACAGGAAAACACAAGGTCACTGATGAGCTTCTTTTGGCTAAACAGGCTGATATTATCAAGCGATAGCTTTTGGAGTAGCTCAAATCAGTGTGATATATAGTTCTAATGGACCGGGTTTCTGTTTAAGCTGACTAAAACTGTCTAGTCTGGGTTCAATTTGCCTCTTTTTTTCCTGTTTATTATGAGGATCAGTTACAGTACTTTCATTCACTCATACAGTACAGTAGTTCCTTAGCTCTAAGGAACTCTGATGATGCTCTTTAGTCCGGTGCACGGTGTGAGAGAGTGCTGGAGGTGCATCAGTAACTTTACCGCAACAGGACATTGATGCTATTGATACCACAAAAACAACTTCTCAGGATAAACATGACTACACATGTTAAACATACTGTAATACACATACAACACTGCACAGTGGCTTGAACATTGGCTGGAACAGCTCTCCTTTGTCTTCTGTGTGTAAACACGGAGGGCTAAGAATCCTAAAGCTGTGGTCTTTTGTTAGACAGGCCGTCACTGTGTATATACGTGGAAGATATAAGGTGTCTTCTGGACCTTGTATATGGTGACTTAATATTGTTACACTGAATTAGATGTTCCATGTATACAAATGAGTGAACAGCACAACTGTAAATGATTTCTAGAACTATCCTTCTTTGGCAGTACTCATATTACTATATTCATTTCTATTGTGTCTCCTCTACTCTACCATTGTCTTTTCAGGTGACATCAGACTGGTCCATGCAGCAGGGGACAGGCTGCACAGAGGGCCATTCTGGCACGTCAGCCGCAGCCCCACTGGCTGCAGGAATGGTGGCTCTCATGCTGCAGGTCCGGCCGTGCCTGACTTGGAGGGATGTGCAGCACATCATTGCTTATACTGCCACCAAGGTGAAGGCTGTTACTGTTCAGCATGGTTTATTGCAGTCAAGGGTTCTAATTTACATATTTTGTCTTGCTTTATAAAACTAATCAAGAAACAGAATTATATAAAAATAAATGAACAAATGTTTTCAACGATACTCAGCTCATTAGTCTGTGATCTTTAGTGTATTGCACCCAATACAAGAGTAAGAATTCTGATTCTGTACCCTTTGTCTGGTTGTCACAGTTATGTTAGCTGTCAGTGAAATAGTATCTGCTTTGTTTTGAAATGTTGTTTAATGTAGTATTTGCTGCATGAGACCAAACTTTGCCACCTGTAAAATTTCTGTTTGAACAGTGCGACAACAACGCTGACTGGACGGTGAATGGAGCTGGTTTCCATCACAGCCACCAGCATGGCTTTGGACTGCTCAATGCATGGAGGCTAGTCAACGTTGCTAAGGTACACATAGAGTATACACACAACAAGAGGTTGCACCCAGTAGCAATGTTTTGTCGAAGTGGATATATTTTGACTCTTTTTTTTTTTACTTTTGTTTTTTTCAGGTGTGGGAGACAGTGCCGTTCCTAGTGTCCTTTCAGAGCCCAGTAAATGATAAGCAAACAGCCATCCCAAAAAAAGAGCAGTTGAGCTACACCTGGAAAGGTAACGCTGTTTATGCACAGTAGTGCTCCTTCACTCTCTTCGCTCTCTGACACTTCCTTGTGGAGTTTACACACTGCACCACATAGCTAACTCCCTCCCTCCCTGTTTCTCAGTCAGGCTGCCTGTCCATATTAGGTAAAGTTCTCTTGTTTGTGAGTTCCCACATCCACTTTGAAATACTGGGTGTGATTTTTTTTCCAAGTTGCTGCTGTGTTTTTCCTTCATTTTTTTAGAGCTGAGTTTCTTCAGTTCTCCTCAGTATTTTTTTCCCCTTTTCTCTGCTACCTACTCCGATTCCCCTTAAACCCGACTCTCATGCTTTTTTTTTCCTAGATACATTGCACACGATGACGACATTCTAACCAAAACACTTTGATCTCACTCATCACTTTTCCTCTTCTGCCTCTACATGTATCTTCTCTGTTTTATGGCCTTGTTGCGGTTGAATCACAGTCTACTACAACAGGAGTGACAGGCAGTTACATAGTCTAAAACTGCTGCAGTGCTTAATTGGACCTTACAATCCTTAAATCTGTCGCTGTCACAGCTTTTTTGTCACTGACAAAGTTCAGCTTTTCCTGTCACGCTGATCAGCTTTGTTTGTTGTTGTAGTTACTAAGAGCTTTGGCCGCATCATTAGTAAATGTTCTGCCTCTAGAGTATTTTAATCTCCCATGTGAGTGCAACCACTGCAAATGTGTGTTTGTGTATATGCACATAGACACTGGCTATGTCACAGACGTGCATGCGTGCTTGTGTCTATACATGCAGACAACAGATGGAAATTCCAGTCAAAATCTGAAGCTTTAGGTCATTGTAGTAAAGAAAAGCAAAGGAGACTTTAATTATAGTCAATATTTGTTTAAAATGTGAGTTTGGTTTAGTTTTGAGCTGTAATTTGTTCTCAGAAAGCTGAAACAAAAAAGATGTCTGTTTGTTTGGATATTTCTTTGCATACCCATGTGTGTTTATATTCTTTTTCTAGAGATGTATCCTATCCCTTACACAGTTGACAGCTCTTGTAACAGTGTCATAAAAAGCCCTCAGATATTTTCTAGTGTTAAGATCAGGAGGCAGCAGCCGTATTAGGACTAAATGTTTTTTGGCAGCTGGGTGCGCTAGGACTCATCAGTGAGCGCTACCAAAGTCAATATGTGCAGCATGACCTTGTCATACAAACAGTACAATATTCAACCACAGACGTGTTGAACGGGGATTATATGTTATGTTAATTATGAAAATTAGTTCTTAGTGATACAGAGAGACCTTTTTCACACACTGTTACGAAATGAACCTTCATCCTTTTTATTTTCTGACTTGTTCTTTTGTTTCCTATTTGACCTAAATTACACCTGAGAAGGGAGGTCAAGTGTACATATTACTTTTTTAAAGACAATGCTGTCACAGTGTGTCATTATCTCCACTCCTCGTAAAAGATCTTCAGCTCTTTCCTTGACTTGTTTCCATTTTCTTAACATCTCTCCCTGGCTCCTGTGGTACATCTGTGCTCTGACTATCAGTCTCTCTTCTACACCTCTGTAAACACTCCTTGTTCTCGTGTCCCTTTGCGTCCGTCTCCGCCTCGATGATGTGCTCAGCCCTACATGGTCAGGGAGAAATGTGGCTCATTAGTATTCTGAGCCTAGGGAATGTCGAGACATTACGAGACACTTGCAGTAGGAGGGTCAGAGGTGGTCAGGAAGTCTGAAAGCGTTTAATGGGGATAAGGTGAGAAATGGAGATCCAAAGCCGGACTGATGCTAAGGTTAGGGAGAATCCAGACTGTTGAGATCTGAGGTTCACTCTTGTTCATCAAGTTACTTAGTAAGAGCTACTAAAGCAATTAATTTACATAGTTTTAACCTTTTGAATATGATATCTATTGTATATTCACTTCAGTTATATACTTAATTGCAACTGCAAGCCTCTATTTTCAAATTTGTGATAGCCATGTATATTTTACAATTTATTCACAGAAGAAGACAGGACTGCTGTATCCAAACATGTGAAGCAGCCTTAGTAATGGCTGACATTTTCTATTCACAGCCACATTGGCTGCTGCTATCAGTCCAGGAAATGGAATAATGCACGCAGACTAAACTGCTCTGCACTCTGCACTCCTTAGTCTCTGCTGAAGACCTGAAGCAGTCTGGGATGAAAACACTGGAACATGTAGCAGTTACTGTGACGATAAACCACCCTTGCCGTGGCAACGTGGAGATTGTCTTAGTCTGCCCCAGTGGTATGACGTCAATCATCGGAGCCCGCCGGGTCATCGACAGGTGCGCACACACACACTAACCATGATAAATGTTACTGAAATATACAGTTAATACAGAACTTAATGGAATGAGTGATTTATTACACTAAATGGGGAAACAACAACAGCTATTACAGGAAGATGAAAGCATGGTCGTGCTGTATATACAATGATACATGTATGTTTGTGTGAGTACAGCGATCCTGCAGGTTATCAAGATTGGACTTTCTCCACCGTGCGTTGCTGGGGAGAAAGAGCTGAAGGCCAATACACACTCACCATATCGGACCACAGTGAGCTGCTACACGCACTCAGACATATGATGTACTGTGAAAAGTCAACTAAGGGGAAAAAAAATCCCAGAAATTTTGAAATTTGTTTTTGTGATATCTATTTATTCATTACTTGATGACGTATTTTTCACCTCATGATTATCTGTTTCTCTGCTCCTGTAGAAGAGGCATCATCTGAGCAGTGTGCTGCAATAGGGGTGTTAAAGCAGTGGAAGCTGACCCTGTATGGTTCCTCTATGACTTTCAGCGAGGTCAAAGACAGACAGAAGTAAGATCTCATAGGCCATAGTGACACTGAGCTTCTGGTTGACTGCTAGTTTTCACTGATACAGTATGTAATCTATGAGGATGTTCTGCATGTTGACTGGCTGTGCACGGATTGACAGGCTGGTGGAGGAGGCCATGAGTGGCCAGTATCTGGACAGCAACTTCTCCTTACCCTGCCCCCCTGGCCTGGATATCCCTCCAGAGGTCATCAGCCCATTCACGTCCAACAATCTAAAGGTAAATCATGCAACATCGTACGCACACTCACCTCAGAGGGTAAGTGGAAACGTCTTAAGTTGTTCAGTGCTTTTTGTTATGATTTACCCCCTTTCTTTTCTTCTCCAGTTTTTGCTGTTGCTGGGCTGCTTCGCTCTGTTCTGGTCCCTCTACTATATACTGGATGTCACTCTGGACCATCGGAACCTCAGGTGCCTTTTCTGTCTGCGCAGACAGCGAAGAGGTCATCAGGCCCGCAGGTCTCGTCAAGGGAAAGGGGTGGAGGAGGCGTTGCTAGAGGAAGATGCGTGGGACTCAAAAGTCGAGTTGAATGCTGTGTTTGAGTCCAAAGTGCCGCTTATCAACGGAGAGCAATAAAATAGCACTGTCTAAAATGTCTGCCCTCAGGCCCCCACCTCCAATCTAATTAACCAGCCTTTTACACTGCTTCTGATCGAACAGTACCCACGCTGATACTGTAGGGGCACAGAGCAGAGTTTTGGGTCTCTTTGTCTTTTGGATAATGGTCAAACATGTGGCCTTGTTTGAGAATCTTGGTGTATGCTTGTGTGTGTGCATGTGTGTGTGAGAGTGTGTGTGTGTTGTCAGAGGCAACAATTGTCATTAGACTTATGTTTAAAATTATAGTAAGGATGAGAACTGGAGAGGGACTTAATACCTCGGTTAAATTGCATGTTTGCATGTAATTTAGGTGCATACAGGCTTTTCTGTATGCACCCACAGAACAAATGAAGTACTCTTAAAGGTACAAAAAAGATCTTGATGTGCACTGTGGTTTGAATGTATGATTGTCGGGGTATGGGTGTTTTTACTTGTTTGGAGTTGCTTTTATTATGCAAGGTCTTCCATGAAGAAGTGTCCTTTAAAATATGGTATAAGACAATGGGGTTTCTAAGCTTGAATTTCTGCTGGTGGTACGCGTGAGTTCAACCATCTACTGGTATAAACTTGAAATGGGTTTTCAAGTGTGGGATTTGTACATGTATTTTTATTAAGTCAAATACACACAGTGTGTGCCTGCTTTACAGATATATGCCAACTGTGTCTAATGATTTGTATAACATGTTTTTCAGAATTAAAGAGTTCTAATGTTTTTATTTTAAAAGAGAGTGAGGTGAAATTGGAAGCTGTGTTTGCTGTGCAAGCCACAGGTTATCAGAATGATAATAAAAGGGTTTGGTGCAATATCCTCCTTCACATTCTTTTTGAACTTGTAATCTACGGAACATCACTTTGTTATTTAAAGCATTTGTTGGTACTGTAAATACATACACATGTAAAACCCAGTCAAAGGTTTCCCTCAGAATCACAGTCAGTAGAGAAATGTATTTCAAAGTTATCATTTAATAAGAAAATGTACAAAAACATTGGCGCTGATACAGCAGGCTTAGCTTTGTGTGGACAGATACTTTAGAGTATAGTAACAGTATGCTTTGGATAGTTTTACTGCTAGTTATGAATAACATGCTCTGTAATTTACATACACGCAATGTTTGGTCAGAACCAATGGACTATTTCTAAAATTTAGTAAACAGGTAGCGTAAGTCAGACATTAGAGATGAAGCAATGGTCAGTTCTGATTTGAAGTGCGTCTTCAGAAACAGTTCGACGTGGGCACGTGGCAGTGCATCAGTCATCTTACTTTAATTGGTCCTAGCTGCAGTGGGAAGGACAGCGCTTGGTGCGCTCTGCCACTAGAGCAAGCATCTACACGAGGGCTTCAGGGGAAGTAGCTAAACTCGAAAGCGGAATCGATGTTACGATGAAAGCGGAGCTGTAGAAGAGCGGCCAGATGCTTACAGGCGCTAAGAGGGCGTCAGGAGCTGAAGAGGTCTTTGGTGTCAGTGGCTCAATGACTTTACAGGATCTGCCGGGGTCTCCCGTAGCTCATGCCCTCCTGGCTGGCTCCCTTGTTGGACCCCATCTGGAGGCCGATCACATTTTTGCCTGCCTTCATCTGTTCATCGCTGAAATCTCGCTTGTTCTCCTGTGCTTTCCTGCAAGGCATCATTGTGAACGTCAGAAGGACTAAACCTTAACCGCCATGCTTTTGGAGATGTTAGCAACGTGCTGTAATGCAGGTTCACTTTCATACGCACTTAAAGAACCAGTTAGGGTCTCCGTTGTATGCGCCGTCGTCCTTGGTGACGGCCAAGCTGCCCAGGGCTGAGAGGGTCCTCTGCACTGCAGCCAGGTCCTTCCCTGTCCCAGCACAACGGTTACCAAGATTATTTTTGTTGCCACGACAACCTCTTACAACAAGAAGGCCTGAACTCATGTCATCCAAGAAGGAGCAACAAGCCCTCTGACCTTCCCACAGGTCCACAGTCTGGAACATGTCCGTCTTGGTGACGCCATACTTCTCCGCAGCGTTGAGGAACTGGGAGATCTGCTCCATCTGTTTGAAGGCCATGGGTGAGCTCTGGATCTTCTTCACAGGCTTGTCATGAGGATACAGACTGTTGATCAACTCACTCAGGACCTGGAAAAACGAACCCAAGAAATATGATTAATCAATCAAATCAATGTTTATTAAAAACCATTCATTGAACAGACTTGTGACTCACGCAGCCGTCTTTCAGCCACGCCTGGAAGCCCATTTTGCCTGGTTCTGGCCTGCCCGCACCAGATCCACACTGGCGCTGGATCCACTCCACCAGGATCTGCTCCAAGTCAGGGTCATACTTGCTGTCAATCTTATCCTGAACCTGCCGGCTCATGCCATAGGATGGACCTTTGTTAGCCATGCCGACGACTCCCTGAGAGGCGAATGAATGAATGAATGAGTGAGAAAGAGGGAAGTAGTGTTTAAACATGACTACTTAGATTTCATGAAGAATGTTATAGCATTTGCAACATTTCATTTCATTTCAAGTCTTGAAAGTTGTTTTTGATAATGCAAACAGCAGCCAGAATCAAATAACAGCACAATCTGGATGTAGCCTTTATGAACATACATGCAGAGCTGTGGCAATAAAATAACACATAAAGACACTCCGCCATAGAAATAATGTTTAAAACAGAAATATGGTTTATCTTAATAAACAAATAGATTGGAAACATGCAGGTCCAAAGCGTGTATACAAGCAAAATGCACACACGCAGCGCTGTCAGGGCGTGTCTGCGCCAGGTGGTGGACGATGGGAGCTCTGCTTCAGCCAGGTGATTCTTTGCAAATTTTCTCTTATTTCACTCTCTCTCTTTCCCTTTGACAAACATGTCACTGCCAGCATTGCCTATAATATTATGGTTCTTCATTGCCGTTGGACCAACAGCCAAGTGCCAAACCCATGTCAAAATGCTTTCTGCACCATACAACCTTTGCGGCCATCTTGATCACAGGTCACTTCAACTTCCTGTTCCTGGGAAGGTTCAAAGTTCAAATGTTAAAGGTGCCTACGGGTTGAGAGGCGCAGGCTCCTCACTGGCTTGGCACAGGGAATTTAGTTGGACAAGAAAAACATTTATTTATTGTATTAACTGTTCAATGCAGGTTGTTCTTGAATCTCTGTGTTTGGTCTCCACCAACCCAAGAAGTCAACGTTTGAGCTGTTGATGGTTTCATTATGTTCTTCATCTAGTTTGTTGTCAGGTAGTGTACAGTGGGTTTATCAGAGGGTCTGCATTATTACTTCTGTAATTACAGTAAATTGAATTTAAACTTTCTTATTGCTGCGTTCCCTGTGTTTTGGTACTGATGAACACAGTATCAGTGCGCAAAACCACTGCAAGCAGATATACTGCACGTCTGAGTCTATGTGCCAGCTGAATTAAAGGATCGGTGCCCAGCGCGCCTGCAGAGCGTTACCACCGACCCTGTATAATATTCCTTGTGTTCCTGGTGGTGCTTGTCCAGACCACAGGAAACCAAACACACATGCTGGGCAGCTCACTCACTTACTGTACAGCCACAGCTTCAGATGCTGTTTGATCTCCCTCCCTCTCTTTGGCTCACATACACAAACACATAGCTCTTGTTATTCCCACTGACAAGTGTCACATGATCATTATTACAGAGCAATGTTTCTCTAGTACAGCGTTAACTTTTTCCATTGGCTTTGAGTTCTTTGCCTCATATACTGGTCTCTGAGCTACAATTGCAAATCACACACTCAATGGGAAAGAAAGAAAGTTTAATTTAATTTAAAATTTATCACACTGTGCTGTCAAGAACTTTGTGTATTTACACGTAACCATGTGAAGACAACAACATTTTTTAAAGCTGTTTTTAGTTTTAAGTAGTCCTTTAGGACGTGGTCTATTTATGAAGTTTATGTCTATTCAGGGACCTGTTGTTATGCTTGGATCCAGTCCTGTAAACCAGAAATATCTGATAAACAACTTTCTGAACGAGGAGGATTAGATCTGTGTTCCATTTAGTTGGATCATCCTTCATTTTCCAACAGGACAATGACCCTAAACACGCGTCTGTGTTATATAAGAGCTGCTCCCTTGTCCAAGAGTGATGTAGCGTCGCATCAGACAACCTGACCTCCACAATCAACCGACCCGAATGCGCTGAAGACGATTTGGGGTGATTTTCACTAGAGAGTCAAATCTTAAGGAGCTCATTTAAAAGTTAAAAACATCACCAGGTGAGTACAGTCTGAGTCTGACATAGAGAAGGGGATCTATCCTTTCTGCTACTGCTACTTTAGAAGCAGGGAGTAATATTACAAAGCTTTTCTGCTTACTCTGATTCAAAAAGAATATTCCCAAAGAATATTCAACCCATCTGAATGGATGGAGCCGCAAATTTCAAGTCAAAGTAAAATTGTGGCTCCTCTAAAAAGCCCCAGATTTCCACGTCCCACAAACATGACTTCATTGCCCTCCTCCCTCCATCCATCAGCCTCGCTCGGTCGTGTTTTCCCTGCTTGTTTATCTATTACCATGGTAAAAGCGGCTAATGCCAGAACAGGAAACCACTGAGGGCTGTGGCAGCTGTGGCAGCCTGAGGGAAAGTGGCGTTAAGCAGCCTCTCTCCCTCCACAGTTAACCACCATATAATGATTTCATATGACTGAGCTGCTCAGGAAGTTCCTACTATGAAGACTTTTATTCCTAGTGCAGGACTACAGTGTAATAATGAAATACATCTGAGTGAAAGATGAGCTCCCTGCTGGTTGATGAAATAGAAATGCATGTCCTCAGAGCGCTGGTTTCTGCCAGATGCAAAAAACACTGATCCCTTTTCCGACTCGCCGGGTTTTTCAGGACCACAAAAAGCTTCTCGTTCTCACACAGCTGCCAAGACACTCAGTGGTTCTGATGACTTTGGCAAACTGTGGAGCTGCTGCGTGTCTGAACTAGCGTCCGCCTACGACTGACGTGTAGATAACGCAGTGTTATTTTAGTTTACCACGATCTTGGGTGCGTTTTGATTTGGAGACGCTGTGGTCCGATGATTAATGTGCTGCTGCGGATTCCCAGCAGCCTTATCTGCTCCCGTTGCTACCGCTGCTTCCCTTCTGCCACTACTGGGCTGGGCCTACTGGAGTCACTGGCTTTCAATATTTGCTAGTTATCTTCAGTGCCACCCAAAAAAGTCTATGCCGTGCCCTCATCCTTTATTTAACTGGGACAGTATTCTTTTATATCTTGTGCATGTATGGAAATGGATCATTTGTTTGTTCAAATAAAAGTATGTGCAGATAATGTGCCACTGCCTGGCTCGTCTCGCGTCATATGGAAAACATCTCAATAATGTCTGAATTATGACAAACAAGAAATGAACAATGCGCTCACGGAACACAACAGTAACTCGAAACGAGCGTGACACACTTGTATCATTAGTGAGTTTAAATCTCAATGATTTTTTTGTTTTATTTTCCTAATTTCATCACATTACCTGAATTGGCTCGTACATTTAGTTTGAATCATTTTAACGCAGGTGCGGGTTTATGTCCGACAACCTTTAGCTGAGTTCAACATCAGCCTCTCTTCTGATGACTAAGCGACTACAGTCAGATATGGTTTGTGACAAGTCACCGCTGGTGCGACCTGACTCCCAGACCCGCTTCCAGAGGTTCCTGCTGTAGTGGAGGAGTAAGAGAAGTTATACTCACTGCGTGAAGGAATAGCTGAGTTGTCTGCTGGCCGCAGTGCAGCGTGTGGGGTGACGGCGGGTGCTTGACTGAGTGTTTGTATATGCCTCGCAGGGACCTCCCTCCCAAAAATGCCGGCTTAAAAGGAGCAGATGAGGCCAGATGACTTCACTATGGTCCATCAACAGTAGGGAAGAGAGAGAGAGGGAGAGAGGGAGGGATGAGGGAGAGTGAATGGGGAAATGGGAGGGAGAGAGGGAGGAAAAAAAGGAAGGTTTGTCCTTAAAAGGACGTGGCCTTTCAGCAGCTCCAGCTGCCGCTCCGTGCGTCCCTTCCTCTCTGCGTCTCGTTAAAAAGCCCGGCCTTATTTGGGTAGAGCTGCTCCCTGTAGACGACGGAGACACGCAGCCAGGCAGCATCGCTTTGGTCAGTGGGAATTCTCCAAATTCTTTCACCGCGGCCCGGCTCGCTCGGAACGGTCGTGAGACGGGGAGGCGGAGGAGGGAGGGGGAGGAACGGGGGAGAATCTCCAGGTGGAAGGGGAACTAGGGTGTTGAGCTATAGGCACTCCACTGTACAGGTGGAGCTAAATGTTCAGTGTCCTCTCAAAGGCCAGGTTTAATATCTATTCACACATATTCAGACAAATCATAAAAATAATATTACTAGTGTGTGTGTGTGTGTGAGTGTGTGTGTGTGTGTGTGTGTGTGTGTGTGTGTGTGTGTGTGTGTGTGTGTGTGTGTGTGTGTGTGTGTAATTTGCCTCCTATTTTTTCTTCTACATTATTTTAAAGTAACATCAAATGAATGTGTGTGTGTGTCTGTATGATGCGTGTGTGTACGCTGCTCCTACGTCATATGTTAATTCAGTTGAAAGAATTTAGGCCCCGTGGTTTATGAGCGTCCATGAAAGGCACTTGTTTACAGTCTTAACAGTGCTGTCATGAACCAAATGCTACTAGCAGAGGGGACTGGTGTGTGTGTGTGTGTGTGTGTGTGTGTGTGTGTGTGTGTGTGTGTGTGTGTGTGTGTGTGTGTGTGTGTGTGTGTGTGTGTGCGACATCACAGCACCAGTGTGTTGTTTTTTATGCATTTCTTTAATATTGCAAATATTTCTCTCATGCATAAGTTACGTTTTGTATGTACATTCATTTATATCTAGTCATACTGTATCTACTACAAGTGTTAAACTATGGGCTGCTGGCGGCTGAAGACCACTCATTTGTGGATTTCAGGTGAGGTGCGGATGGCTTTTTTTAGGGGCCTGGTCATGAGGTGACCTGGATTTGTATTTTTTAATTACTGGTTAATGGAAGGGTACAATATGTAACCAGTAAAGATGTTAAAGTCCAGGTATTTACAGAGCTTCCTCCCAGAGATCAGCTCCACGTAGACTTGATCGCCGCTCTGCAGCTCCAGCTGCACAACCTGAGAAAGTATATGTTTCATATTACCATCAAAGTATCGTAAAAATATTTATTTGTGTTATTTGAGTCTATCTATCTATTTTAGCCGTAATAATTGTAACATTACAGTATATATGACAGTATAGTATCAAACGTTCCTTTACTCCTTTACTCTTACCTGACTGGCGCTGTCTTCAGTGTCCTCTCGATTGTTCTCCCACACATTTGCTACTGCCCTCCCATTGAACATCAACTGGACCTACAGGAAAAAAACAAAACAGAGAAGATTAAAATGCATCCCTAGCAATCCCTAGATCAGATGTTTGTTGATTCCTGATTGGTTACTTTATGATAGAGGCGGCCAGATTCTTCTGCAGACGAGTAGACGGTGAAGGAAAAGACATAAACGCCAGCGCGAGGGGCAGTGAAGGCACCTGGAGAGAGAGAGAGAGGAGAGAGAGAGAGAGAGAGAGAGAGAGGATGAGTTAATGGAGATGGGTGGATCTGTCGATTTAACATCAGCTTCTTTTGTGTGTCGTACCCAGGGAAGGGCTGAACCCTCTGCCATCGTTGAACGTGATGTTGCCATAGGGAACTGGCACATTGGTGTTGAATGGACCAAAGCAGCGCTCAGTAGATCCAGGAATCGTTGTCGCTAGATTTGGGTCCATGGTTGCTTTGAAGGCCACCTTGACTCCAGCTGAATAAAGAGACATGTCCAATATACTGAGCCTTGTAGGCACAAATTACTTATGATTTCCATGTTGTGTGCGAATGTTAATGACATTGTGTTGGCTCGGTGTCAGTGTGTGTACCTGACAGCGCCTGTACTCTGTTGTTCAGTCTGCTGATGTCGAACCACAGATATCGCAGCTTTGTTATAAGGTCTTCTTCTAGCTGGAATAAGTCGTTGGCTCCGCAGCAGCAGCCACTCTGGCGATTAAACGTACAGTTGCAGTCCCAAGGCTCACAGGTCAGCTTTCCCACCCACCGGGCTGAGACGGGGTGAGGAGGAGAGGAGGGAGGGATTTAGAAAAGACAAGCATCTGCAGACGCCAGGTGGCTGCAGTGCATCACACACACAGTACTGTATGAACTACTTGTCTGTCTGTGTTGCGTACCTGCAGACTGTTTCAGGATGTCGGTGGAGGTCTGGGACTCCACGTGTCCGCAGAGAAACAGCGGCCCCACCAGGACAAACACCAGTATTGCAGCCATCTGTAACAAGCGCTCGCTGTAGGTAATGGATTCATAACACGGGCATTGAACAGGAACTCATAGACGCCACAGGTTCTAGTTTATTACTTTAAATGAAAATTATTTGTGTGAGTATTTTTTTCATTTCCTTAGTTCATCCTTGTTCATCTTCGTTGACCTCCAAAATTAAAACAATGTTATACTTTTAAAATTTATCTTAAATGTATAACAAATAATATCAACTTCACAAAAATAGCAAAGTGATCTGCAAATGATAGATTATTTTTAATATTTTAAAATTCATATAATCTAGTGTTTTGTTCTTTATGTTTTGAGTTCTATGCTAGAGTAGAAACATAAGACTTACATTGCTTGGGTCCTTCCTCTCCTTGTTCCGATCAGCTGTTTCAGCTCCTTGTGAAGGTTGTGAAGGTTTTAAGCAGCGTGATCCTCCTCCTCTTGGGGTGTGAATGACAGAGGCTCCACATGCTTCGACTGCCTGGAAACCTTCTCTTACTGTAACTTTAAACTCTCCCTGTCTCCTTCACATTATTATTAAGTCTGCACAATTGATTGTCTAAACACAATTATGTCCACAATAATACATATACATGTGACTCAGAGCCAAACACTCTTTAGTTTTCTTTAGCGAAGGAACTAGAATTGGTTTCCTTATTGTTTTGATTATAATACCCTTTAATAGGACAGCGGTGTCTGGTAGCTGCTCAGACACGCTGATATGGTTCACATATCGGCCCCTAAGGATGAAAAAGTCTGAACACGAGCAGACAAAAGGTGTTGATAGGATGGACTGTTATCGGCCTTTGATAAAGACCCAGATCTGGGCATAAATACCAGTCTCGCCTGGTTCTCATACTGAGACAGAAGGATGAGAGAAGTGATATTTACTCTCCTCTTTGTAGGTTGCTGGAAACCCACATGTATTAATTGTAGTTTGCTCGGGCTGAGATATGCGATAGCTCCTCGGATGTTCGGTCCATTTAATAAAGAAGATATGATCTTGGGCTGTGGGTCAACTTTACCCAGTGTTTAGACACAAAGCCAATTCAGGGATGCGCTGCTTGGCCTGAAAATCTTCCATCTTTAGTGACATATTCAAGACACATTTAAAGGCATCAGATATTTCTATTGAAATTGCTTACACAAAACCAACAAAGAGCACTGGACCCACCTCCTCTGCTCAGATGCTTGTTACTGATTGTTGTTTTGTCCTCCGAGTGAGAATGAAGCCCCAAAATAATGTGGGACAACTTGATTGATTTCTTGATTCTTTAAATCGCTATTATGCAAAAAATATCAGCAAAGTGCAAGTTAATCATATTGATTGTCCTTAATATATACAGTATAACGAATAATGGTGTTAATAATTAATATTATAATTGTGATATGATAACTACTCTGTAACTCTAACTACTGTAAAAATGTAATTCGTTTTTGTAAAATCTTTGAAATATTACTACATGATGAATGTGACCTTGTCAATGCATTTCAGTTTTGAACGTAAAACTTTACTTCACACTGACGTGAACTGGCGTCATGTTAATAAAATGGAATGAATTAAACTTTATATTCTTTGCTCATGCTGTCACTCACCAGTTTTTTTTCTAGTCATATTAAATAACAAGCTGGGTCTTGTGTTGACAGCTGCCTGTCTCAGCCCAAGGACCATGCATTGTCTGTGTTTTCTTGATAGTCATCTGTTTGTCAGCTGACCTGGTTCTCCTCATGCTCTCATCTTCTGGATGGAGGTTATAGTGTATCAGGTGTTGCAGATCTCTCAGTTCTCCAGTTTACTCATGCCAGAGCCTTGAATCAGTCCACAATAGTAACAATATGAGTCTACATCTACAGATAGTTTGATATGGAGCTAAAAGTGTGCAACAGTTTGGTGAAGTTGGTCGAGAGAATTTAAGGTTTGTTCCAAAACAGTTCCCTTTGTCTTGTGACCTTGTTTTTAATTCATTATAGAGGACTGCATGAAAGTGATTTGGTTAAAATGTGATTCAAATGCAGATATATCAACTGAGAGTAGCCTGAAGTCTTTCACTACTGTAGATGAGAATGTTTATGAGCATGTATACACAAATATGCAGTCAATCCAATGTTTTAAAACTTTTAAAACTGCAGCAGAATACGTCATTCTGCTTGTCAACAAAACAATGCCTACATTACCCACAATGCAACTAGACTATCAGCAGATTCAGGTTTTACTCTACTAAATTACATTGTGGATAAAACAATATATCTTCTTACAAAGTCATAGCATGTTTATTGTATTACATGTTGTGTTTTGTTGTTTGTTTCTTTGGTGTGTTGAAACTTTACATGTCTGCTGAGTTGAAATCATTTACACCAAGGGTTTGATTCATATTTCTCATTTTTATTAGTCACATTTTACACGCTTGTATTTTTCTATAATTTCAACAAGAAACACAGTCTTACACAGACAGAGCAATGATAATTATACATTATACCCTACAGTAATTATAAACATTAAGCCAGAAGTGATGGATTAAAAACCCCCATAGAACGTATGAATGATGTGCTAACTCATTCAGTAACATAAAGCAGAAAACCACTGAAAGTGTTATAGAAGCTGTCGTCGCAGAGGAAGCAGGTTTTGGGCAGCTTCACCACCACCTGGTCCCTGGCCCTCAGCTGAAGGACCACAGCAATAGTGGCACTGTCCTCCTGGTCGCTCGTGTTCTGGTCTTTGGCGGCGGCCACGTGCTGGTTGTTCACCTGCAGACTGGCACAGGCGCTCAGCAGGTTCCCGGGGGCGCCGGCGTCGCTGTAGACGCTGACCGTGAAGGTGTAGACACCGGAGTAGGGCGCCGTGAAGACGCCCGTGCTCACGTTGTAGTGAGCGCCAAGGTTAAGGTAGACGTTCTTGTAGATGATGTTGCTGTTTGGATCCAGGGGCCCGAAGCATCGAAACTGCTCGTCGGTGAAAAGGCTGGCGGAGAAGGCGGCGCGACTGGCTGGAGGTACGAGAAGGAGAGGTCAGCGTGAGAAACTCTGTTGTCCTGTAACCCTTAAACGCGTCACCTACCCTCAATGTTGTTGAGGGTTTGCGTCATCAGTGAGGACTCCTGCTGCATCTCATACAGGGTTTGGTTGAAGTACGTCTTGAGCCTGTTCAGCTGCTGCAGGATCAGACAGCAGCTGCAGGTCCCCTGGTCCACGCTGCACGCTGCACACACACGCACATGAGCACGTCTGCACACACACGCACATGAGCACGCCTGCACACACAGGCCAGCTGGGGCCCTGCGGTGCCTTACCGTTGCCTGCGTTGGGGTCGTCCACCACCGGTGTTCTGCCGGGTCCCTCCCAAGGATTGCTGATCTGGGCGACAACTGCATGCAGCAAACACATGAACACAAACACTGGGGAGACGTGAGAGAGCGTAGCATTAGAGACGGGTTATTGTGAAGCGGTACATTGTGCTACAGAACCTCCGTGTGTGTTCTCACCTCTCATGTTGATGACAAGCGCTGGCAGCCTCAGAATGGTGGAAAGTGACTGACCAGGTAAGGAAGCGTTGTGTATATAATTTTCACCGAGCCCCTCCTTTGTTACTGCTTAGTTTTATTCCTCCTCCTCCTCTCACGTTGCTCCTCCTTCTGGTTTTTCTTTAATTATTTTGTGCATCACCTTTGTAAGTTTAAGGGACAAAAGTGGGTCAGTGGGCGATGTTGCATCTTAGGTATCAGCTACTGTTTGGGAAGAGGCGGGACGAGGTGCTTCAAAAGTTTACTTAAGACAATGTGGAGGGTCGCATGACAGCTTCAGCATCAGTTTACAAAAGCTTTATACGGTTGAATACAATGAATGAGATCATGTACACAGAAATATTCGGTTCTGTTAGTTGGTTTTATATGATGTATCAACAGTTTTAATGTGCTGCGTCTATCTACTGTATGATGTGTCTTCTTCTCTGGTTTAATTACAGACATACAAAAGTGTGTATCTCCAACCTTCAGCCTTTATAGCAATTATATTTAGTTCTGTTTTATAATTCTGTTGTTTTGTTTTTCACAATTTGTATTCACAGGGTGTTTAAAATAATTCATGTGTGAAGTCATATACTGTGATTAACTGCAGATAACTGTGGGTATGGTGAGGTAAATATAGTAATCAACGTTGAATTTGTTGGATGAAATAAGGATGAAAAAGAACTGTTCAGTTTAAAAGACAGATTTATTTTCTTGGTTAATTCAAACTTCTGTCATAATTTCCATCACATCATTTCAATAGGTCAAAGATCAACAGTATTAATGCATAGGATAAAAGCGTGCTTTCGCTTAAAAGATTATATGGACTTGATTTCAAGGAAAATAGTGAAAACAAACAGACAAAATGACTGAGCGTACGTATGGTACAAGCAGAGAACAAGCAACAAACTGAGAGACAGAATAAACCATCATCTAACACACTTCATCATCACAGGGCGGGAGCATCTTCCTGACTCAGTCAGTGGCGTAGAGCAGGAAGCCAGTGAACGTGTTGTAGTGGTTGTAATCGTCGCAGACGAAGCATCCTTTGATCAGGTTGACGGACACCTGCGCCCCGGCCTTCAGCTTCACGGTCACGACGGCCGAGGAGCTGTCTTCCAGGTCCTGGCCGTTCTGCTCGAAGAGCGTGGCCGCTGCCTGGCCGTTGACCAGCAGCGAAGCGCAGGTGGACAGGGCGGTCCCCGGGGCCGCCACGCCGTAGATGGTGACGGCGAGGCCGTACGCGCCGCTGCGGGGAGCGGTGAACACACCGGTCGCAGCGCTGTAGCTGCCGCCCAGGTTGATGAAGACGTGCTGGTAGAGGACGGGCTTGTTGACGGCGAAGGGGCCGTAGCAGCTGACGCTGCTGCTGTTGCTAAGGGCGACCGAGAAGGCGCTCCGGCTGGCTGCGAGGAGGATGGGAGCAGAGTCCCGTCAGAGGTCAGAGCGAGTCAGGCTCCTGGTTTGTGTGACTCATAAACGCGCCGCTCACCTCTAATGTTGTTGAGAGTCGTCTTTGCGTTGTTCAGCACAGCGCTCATTTCACTGATGTCCACATCGATGTACCGCTCCAAAACCTGCAGCTGCTTCTGAATCACACAGCAGCCACACGATGCCTGATCCAGGAGACACACTGCACACACACGCAGATTAACAAATGCACAGAAACTGTAAGTATGAGGACATAAGGTCCGCATCCTGTTTCTCACCATTGCTCGTGTCAGGCAGCGGTTGCACGTTGGTGCCAGGTGCATCCCAGGAGTAGCCGTGAGCTCCATGCAGCAGACACAGTAATACAATAGCTGGAACAACACAGAGGACACAATTAACTAAGAACCGGCGCCTTTGCTCTTTTTTTGACAGCCAACTGTCTGTATGGTCTTAACGATTTCTTCTTCTATGGTTCTAAACTCCTATTACTTTTCTAGTAAATTCAAAAAATGTTTTGATCCTAGTTTTATTGTGTTTGATTCAATATGTAAAAGGTCTGTCTGGAGTTGGACTTATCTGTAAATCCATTGTAGCTGCAGCTTGTGTCTCACCTCTCATGTCGATCCTGGTAATAATCACACCTTCAAAAGACGGAGCGCTCAGTCTGATCATCAGACAGGGGACGTGCATATGTACTTCCCTAACTGTCCCTCCCTTGAAACCTCTGAGTGTAACTCCTCCTAACACTCCGCCCCTCCCTATTTGCCTGTTTTCGCCCCTTTGAATCAGAGATGCACGTTCTCATCACCGAACGCCCCTAAATTCTGGAACATCCTCCAGGGCTCTGTAGTTGATGCCGCCCAGGTATCACCTGTCACCTGAGGAGAGGTTGTCTCCTCAGAGGCTGAGCTTCATGGTTGGAGGCTCGTTTTATTTGTTGGACGTTTGTTGGACAAGCAGCCAATCAGTTTGTAGTTTGAGTTATAAATCCCTCCTTCGTCCTCAGTCAGATGAAGTTCTCATCTCTCTTTTGTGTAAGAAGACATTCATGTTACTGAATGTCTGGACTGGCTAAGACAGAGAAGACATTTTTAAAAAAGTGTAGAAATAAAACTCAGATTATTCTTAGATTACTCCTTTATTAAATTATCAAGACACGTGAAGACTCATAACAACAAAGGTTGGTGCAAAAAACAAGATTTTTATAATTTCTTAAAAAAACAAAAAACACCAAAAAAGCTCCCTGCTCAGACACTTTAATCCAATTTGCAGATGGTCACTGTGGCCCCTACGCCCGTCCAGAACCTGAACCCTGGGTACAGTGGGCCCGTGAACTGGGTCTGGTGCCTGTGGATGAGAGTCGCCTGGTTGTTGCTGATGCGATGAAAGGACAGAATCCCCGCGTGCTGATCAACATAGACTCCAATACGCTTGGCCTTGGTGGAGCCGAGCAGCTGCTCTTTGCCGCCGTGCCAGAAGGAGAAGCCCGTCCCGGACCAGTACAGGCTCCAGGACATCGGATTGTGACCCAAACGGCTCTTGTCATCAGAACCTTTCCGGTCCATCTCCTTGTAGGCCACGCCGATGGTAAACTAGAGATAAAGTGAGGACATCACTACAGTTGAACTAACCATTGTTGCATAATATTAAGGTCCTTTACATATTTTCAAGCCAAACTCTCCAATAGTTAGATTTTATATGGTTTTAGGTTTAAAATACATGTTCACCTTCTGGCTGGTCCACTCCACCTCCCAGTAGTAAGGACTCCCGCCCAGGGGCTCTCTGCAAAGCACCTGCCTCCAGAACTGGAAGCGCTCCGGGTGGTCCGGTGGACTCAGGTTCTCGGCTCGCAGCGTGGCCTTGCGATCTCCATCCGACAGCAGCACGTGGCGATACGCCGTGTTGGGGTCCATGGTGGGTTCAAAGCGAACTGCAGGAACAGCACTGATTTTAAGCCTCAACAGCTCCTTAAAGCCCAGATAAGACACTACACCTATAGTTTGTTTCATTTTGTCAACAATGACGCACTCACATTTCAGTAATTCTTCTCTGGACTTGGGTTCTGGATTCACATGTTCCGCTGCTGCTCCAGGAAGTGCTGAGAGTGAAAACAGGGAGCCTCAGCCGAGGGAAATCTCTTGATTCATACTGTATGTACAGAAAGTTGCTAGTGACTTTTTATTTACCTTGAGGCAGAGGAGGAAGGAGGTTTGGAGGAGGAGCTGAAGCTTCATGTCCAGGAGCTGAAGCTTCGTGTCCAGGAATGACAACAAAAAAAACAGGTAAAGTAAATAAAGGCATACTCCAATAAAATACAATGCAATTCATACAAGGAGTGACAATCAGACCTACAGTAGATGCTGAGTACTGTAACTTACCTTGAGGTCGTGGAAGTACCAAAGGTGGAGGGTCTGCTGTCGTTTCACATGCTGTAGAAAGAAGAAAGTTTTGTAGTGAGAGACAGATCTGAAGTGTCCTTGTGTTCAGATATTAGTAACTTATTTGAAGTAACTGTACCTGTGTTTTGTGTGGGAACCTGAGCACCGGTTTCTATGGCTGGAAGGTCTACCACGTCAATGGATGCTGACGCCTCAGAGTCATTATTAACTGGAACGAAACAAAACATTTAGACAAACTACAGAAGACAATACAGGCGGAGAAAAGACGAGAGCTGACCTAAAGTCGAGATCTTGGTCAGGCTGGTTTTACAGAGGTCCTGTACAGACTCCCGTAGTTCTTTCACCACTGAGCGGATGGAGGCGACCACCGCTTCCTCCTGATTCAGCACAGACTCTCCTGTCGCACTTGTCTGATCCAATGGTTCGATGATCAGGAAGTTCTTTGGAAAGATTAACAAAACGTTTTACTCACTATATACATGAAATTAGACAATAATCTAAATCTAGCAACGCCCTGCCTCTCACTACTTACCTTTAAGAAGCAGATGTGATCCTGCATGTCGGCCAGTCTGCTCAGCTCCTCGCTCTTCCAGCGCAGCTGTACCACCTCCTGCTCCAGTTTTTGGAACTGCACCTCAACCCCACTACCTAAAGAGGTCTCATGGCCACTAAGGAGCTCACCGACCTGGGTGCCTGTTACATTCACAGTCTTGACGAGCTCTGAGAAATAATCTGCACTCTCTTGCTGTAGAGCCTGAACCAGAGCCTGAAAGCAATAAATGAAATGAAAGCAATTACTTTATATTATTTGATACAATTTAATTTGGTTTATTGGTACAGTCCCCAAATCACAACAAAACTAATCTCAAGCAGCTTCATCACATTTGATGGAAGGTGCATTAGGAAGCAAGTTTCAGGACTCACCTTGTGCTGGCGAGCAGCATGTGGCAGCTCTAAAAGAGTCCTTTCAGTCACAGCGAGTCTCTTCTGTACCTCTGCCTGCATCTGAACAAGCTCTTTCTGCAAACACAGACGATCACAGCTTGCAATATAAAAGATGTCACACTCACAGGGTGTTGGGCATTGATGGCCCTGTGTGGCACTTACAGTACAGTAATTTGTGCCATTAAAAATTATGGGACAGAAAATATCCTCCCAGCTGACACGAGGACAAACTAAAAGCAGGACTTCAAGTTCAGCTGCATTCTGGATACGTCACAATGAGGACTACACCGTTTTTGTTCTATGTGACGCACACAAACGACAAGTGTAGCATTTTGTCTTGTCAGCGACTCACCTGTCTTTCCTGTCTCTCCTCCTGGGGTTTCACCACACGGTGTCCGCGGTGTCCATGCTGGCAACACGCCTCACAAACGCACTCCTTGTCTTCGGGGCAGAACCGGTCCAGGGGTCGGTTGTGCTGCGGGCAGGTCCTGGGCTCCACTGTGGGGAGCTGGGGGTACATGCTGCTCTGCGGTGGCCCTGTGTGTGGTAGGACCTCCAGGTACATGGGCACTGACGGCGGGGCCGAGGAGGAAGCTGGTGAGGGCCTCTGCTTGAGGCTGCTGGTTCTCAGTTTCTCCATAGCCTCTACAAGGACGGTGCTCTTGGCCAGCGAGGGCCGGGGGTTGAAGACCTGCCTGCACTGAGGGCAGCTGTACTGACCCTTGGTGTCTTTCTTGTCCCAGTGACTCTTGATACAAGCCAAGCAGTACGAATGTCCACAGGGCAGAGTGGCCGGCTCCTTCAGCGTGTCCAGGCATACGGAGCACACAAACGCATCCTCTTCGGTCCAGGCAGAGGCCATTTGGAAGACGGGTCCGCTTTGCCGGAGGTGAGTTCCGTGGACAGGTTCAGGGGCCTTGTCGTATTCGAGCAGGTGACAGAGACAGGAAATCCACACGGAGACAGCAAGACTGAAATGCCAGTTCAAAATGACACATGCTGCTTAAAACGTAGGACCTTGTGCTCACGGTGGAGCTGGTAGAACAGGTGGGGTGAGATGTCTGTCCTTGTTAGGTCATAGCTGTTTTCCAGTTTATCAAATCTTACAAGTCAGGCCTCACCGAAGGGTAATTTAACCAAAATGAAAATAAAAATACAACAATAATAATAATAACTATTTAATTTTCTTAATTTGCTCCAGACTCTAATGTTAAGTTCTTCCTTTGACAGGCACCACAGAAGAAAGATTAAAGTTGACTTTTTACCCCTTTATTGACGTGACGACCGATTGAAATACATATATCCGAATATCAGAATATTTTCGCTAATTTATTCATTACTGTATAAACGTGTCCGTTTCTTACCATCCACCATTAACCTGCAGTTAATCGAACAAAAATGCAAGCGTTCTGGTACCTTCAACTGCGCAGTCAGCGCAGCAGTGACGCGCATGAAGTCACACTGACGTCACATGACTCCATATTGTTATTCGGCAGCGGGCTAGCTGGGGACTGGAAGCTGTGGGTTCAACGTAGAAGGTCACTGTCTTCAATATTCTTTCATTTTGCCATAAAAACCCGTATTGTTGACTTTGTGTGTTAGCATTTTCACCAGCCGAATGTTATTTGTGGACGATTACTCTGGCGACCTGTTAAGTGTGTCATTTTATGCTAACGTTACGTTTCGCCGGCCAATGTTACTTTAATTAGATTGTAAGATATGTTCACAGCCAGTAAGCTAACGTTAAGATTAATATTAGATATTGAAAATATTATTTTTGTCATCCAAAATATGCGGCTTTGTAGGCTGTTAGAGTCGTTAACGAAAATACTGTTAACTAGTTAGCGTCTGTTACTTAGCTAATAAAAATTAACTTAAAAGTTAAACTTTGTGGTCTTAACTGAACATACAGTACCTGGGGTTAATCATCTGTGTTATCATCCGTGACATGGAAACTGCGAAACAGTCTAATTATTACTCCACCTGTTGCTGGTTCTTTTTAAGGATGTTTAGGAGCCTTCAAACCTTGATGCGGACTTGCTCCCAAAGATTTCTGCTCCTCTTGGAGGAACCCTACCTCTCTGCTTCCACCGAGAATGCTGGAGCTGTGAGGCAGACCTTAAGATGTGTGAATGGAAGTAGATACACGGAGATTCCTGGAAAAAGCAGAAGCAATGCGGAATTATCCTCGTCTACAGAGACTGTGTCTTTTTCAAGACAACCGTCAGTGTTTTGCCTGGACTGTAATAATCATCGGCGGAAAGCAGGGAGCGCTTACTCTAGCGTTTTAGCCAGGACATCCCACCTTCAACCCCTGAGAAGGCCTTGGGGCCTTTGCCAAGCTTTGCTCAGTTCCACCAGTAAGACTGTGTGCAGATTTTCTCAAAACCATTTATATCACACGCAGCATCCTGTCAGACCTCTCAGTTTGTCATCACATACAACAGGCATCTTAAATGAGGTTTCCTATAGTCTGCAAGCTCCCCAGCAAAGAACTAATCATCGGGCTGCTGCTTATGTGGGAGATGCCTGGAGAAACTGTCTGTCTCGGGAAAACGAAAATAGGTGTCGACAAACCCTGGCACCCAACCTGAAGCTCTATGAGGTGAAAAATGTGGGAAAAGGGTCAAGTCGAAATCAAGGAAAAAACCAAGGGAAACTGGCGTCCATCCTGGTCTCTCTCTGCTCTGTTGGGAGTGAGCCTGTGTTTCTCTTCACCTTGCGCTCCAGCATGTTGAGAGGGAGACACAAGGGAGATGTCAGGTGGGTAGCAGTCTAAAAATAAGACAGATTGTATCAAACATTTTGTGAAATATGACTCTATATTTACATTTGCCTGTAGCTTTGCAGGAGGCAAGAGTGACCCTTCAGACAGCGATGTAGTGGCCACAGCTTTGAGGGAAGCCAAGGAGGAACTGGGTGTCACTGTGGCGGCAGACAGTGTCTGGGGCGTCCTCAAGCCTCTTACGGATGTTGTGAGTGGGACTGCTTTTATGTTCTGGAGGTTAAGATGTATAATTTTGGGAAGAGTTTGAAGAGCTTCACTCAAACACTGTAAAATTGCTGATTGGATTTTTGAATGTTTAACTTTCTGTCTTTAAACTGTTTTTTTTTTAAAGTTTTATATGGGTATTTAAAATATTTATTCTAAATTTAGGCTGTAAATATTAGTAAAAACTGTAAATTCTAGAATGCATTTTGAAAGCATCCTAAACTATTTAATTTGCATGAAATCCATCAATGATGAATTAGCTTTAAATTTACTGTAAATAGATTTTACAGTAGGAAGCAATACTGAAATATGTCTTTGTTGTCATTGTCGTAGTAGTAGTATGCCACATTAACAAATGTCTTCACATCATTTATTAAATTTTATTTGTCTGTTTGTGATCATTTTAACACTCTGTTTTTACAGTCAGGGATGATGATTGCTCCTGTGCTGGCTCACCTCGGCCCTCTAGAGGAGATCACCTTAAAGCCAAACCCTGGCGAGGTACATTCACCTTATTTTATTGCTTTTCTTTTTATGTGACAGCTGAGGAAACTGGACCCAGTATTGAATAATTTAGTTCTGTGTTTTTTTTCTTTCCTTTTTCCATCCCAGGTGGATGAAATCTTTACCATGTCGTTGTCCCACTTGTGTAACCCACAGAACCGGGGCTACACACACTTCCGCACTGGTAACAAGTATGCTTACACACTACCAGTGTTTTGTAATGGGAAGCATCGAGTGTGGGGCCTGACTGCAGTCGCTTTAGACCAAACTCTAAAACTCATCCTGCCGTCTTAGCAGCTCTGTCACAGTTATCTTACATGTGAACAGTGCCGAGGGACATCTGTCATATGACTAGATGAAAAATACAATCACAAATGTGCAATAAAGTAGCAGAACACTGTCATCAGTCAATGTTTATACAAATCATGGACACTTTGAAGACGTGTTTCTTTTCTGTTGTGTAGTAAAGAGAAACCTGTTACCGTTTCAGCACTTTGAGGCTCAGAAAAGCATTGCCGCAAGAAATGAGATCAGCTGTGCTAACTTCAATTAGCAGGTTTTTATGTTTAAGCAGTAAATTAATGCAGTGTAAAGACAACAATAATCAGTGTTGGTATATGATTGTTACTTGAATACTGTTCACACAGTAGATAATGAAGCTTACAAATCCCCAGTTCCTTTGGAGCAGTTTGCTTAACTTAAGTGAGATCAATGAGTCACTGATGTAGTGTCTTTCTCATGGTCTGTATTTGATGAGCAGAGCCATGAGTTCATGGATTCCAGTTTTTGGAACTGACGTTTCACCAGATTAACTCTGAACTGTTTTAAACACTGAAGCACATAATGATGAGAACAATGCAATAAATGTTGATTTTAAATATATTGTTTTTGTATTGATCGTTTTTCTTTTTTACTACTTAACAAGACTGACATCAAAGCAATAAATAGTGTGAAAAAGTAGGAGTAAGGAGTTCTGGTAGCCCAGTTTTACACAGGCTTCCAGCCCTCAAACACTTCTGCAACTATGTCCAAAGTACTTTGCAATGAGAGCAACAATCTGTTTCACTAACGGGTGCTGTGCAGTTTGTTAAGAACATATTTGTAACTTGAATCTCTTGAGGCTTCAAGGCAGGGAACACTCCACTGGGTCCTGTGAGTCAGGCAGCAGGTGGCAGTTGAAGGGCCAGCTGAAGGAGAAGTGGTCCAGAGCTTGGCTGCACTGCTGCTCGGCTGAGGAGCAGACCGAGCGACAGGGCTGGAGGACGCCACCGAGAGGACTACACTGGGGTAGAAACATCCCACACACCAGCTTCTGCAGCGGTTCAAAGCAGGCCAGCTCCATCAGTACCTGGAAAAAGGTGTGAGAGTTTGTAACATGCTATGGTGGTGGGTTTGCTCTGCCAAGATGCCCAGTTAGAGATCTTAGCAACATATAGTAAAGGAATTCATACCCGGTACTGTCTCAGCAGCGTGGCAGCTTCTCTCTGATCAGCAATTGACAGCCAGATGTTTGGAAATGATGTTAGATTATAGCTGAGACCTTGACACATCTCTACCTCTATGGTCTCACATGTTGAAGCTAAGCAAATTGAAAGCA
This sequence comes from Betta splendens, assembly GCF_900634795.4. Classification (NCBI taxonomy): domain Eukaryota; kingdom Metazoa; phylum Chordata; class Actinopteri; order Anabantiformes; family Osphronemidae; genus Betta; species Betta splendens. The sequence continues at coordinate 14,541,722 of NC_040893.2, forward strand.
AACTGTTAGTTTTTGACACAAATGATAGTAGTAAATAAATTGATCGGTGAAGCATACAGAAACTAAAGCGACTCACTGAAAGAAGGAAAGGTGGTGTTGCTACAGCTCCGTTCGTCTGCTCCATCGGGGCAGTCGTTCCATCCATCACACAACCACTGAGGCTGAAGGCATTGCCCTGTACTGCAGGAAAACTCTCTGGGACCACATGTCCCTTTAGTAAATGCATGAAGTAAATGGAAAGTGTTAAGGGAAAGGAAAACGACAAATAAATGAAGATTAAAGCGATGAGAGAAATGCTAAGAACTCACTGTCTGATATGGACACTGCCTGGTATGATGCGTTAAAGCCACTGTCAGCCACTCCATCATCAGCCACAAACACAACAGTCATGTGGGGGCCGGAGGAGATCAGGTCCGGCGGTGCAGTGGCACCACAAAACCTGGCAAGTCACACACCATGCTGTTGAAAAATACTGTAATCCCCCCAAATACAGGATTAAAATACAGTAGAATCTAATACGCAGGAGTCTGTGGAAACTCACCTGCCCAGGACCTTCCCAGCTCCTGTGTCCACGCTGTCATGCACCTCCACATAGTCAAACTCACACACCTCCTGAGTCTCCAGGCTGAAGTTCTTGAAGCTCAGGGTGATGACATGACCCTCCTCCACAGATATATTCCATATACACATCTGATGGAAAACACAGGGACATCGGATTAGACAGAAACCAGCGGTTTGCTGACGGTGCTGGTTTTGCTTGTACCTGCAGGTGAGAATAAGGCTCAGGATGGTTTGGACTGGCCAGGTATCCGTACGGACCAGTTTTCTCCCCACCACAATCTGTGGAAAGCAGCACAGGTTACTCTTACTCTTAGTTATTACTCTTGGCTTAGTTTAAATTGATCCTAACTTCACTCGCCCTTGTGTTTGAGGCTGCAGTTTGCTTCGTCCGTTCGGTCTCGGCAGTTGGGCTGACCGTCGCACAGGGACACGGGCAGCAGACAGCGGCCGCCGTCGCACATGAACTCCTCTCTTGAGCAGCTTTCTGAGAAAACGCACGGCGGACGCGTGCATTAATGCGCATGAACGCAAGCCGCGACATTGATGTGCTTCCAGATGCAGACTACCAACTGTGTTCAGGCAGCAGGACCCTGTACTGAGCGCTGAAGCCGTTGCCTGCGATGCTGCCGTCAGAGCGGAAGGTCACCCACACCGTGCTGCTGTTTGTGTTGACTGTCGGTGGAGCTACATTACCACAGAACCTGGTGGTGAGAAACACAGAGCTTTTACTTTACTACAGTATAATCTCTGATATTACAGCTATGGAGCTGCTACTTGAGTCTGAACTTTGCGCTGTGAATCCTTAAGAGGATTTTTTTAGCTGATTGCATAACACATTTGGAATTTCATGAATTATGAATTGCAGCACTTTCCAGTGAGAAAGTGAGTCTAGCCTCGAAGTCTAGCCACCAAGTCATGCTCGGAGCTTCAGTGCCATCTACCAGCGGTTTTGGGTAAGAACAAGCTCTTATGAAAGGTTTCCCAGAAGGGACATCATTTGCAATCAATCATATGGCGCACAAAGTTCAAGTTGTGTAATGAGTAGAATCTAAAGCCAACCTGGTGACCACGGAACTCTGCTCTCGCTGCTCCTGCACCTCCAGCCAGTCAAACAGGCAGGGAACGGGCCCCTCCACGTTCATAGTGGAGACGCGTATCTGCACCGAGTAGGGGGCTGGGGCCCGGATCACCCACACGCACAGGGAGTTGGGGGGATACGAGCCAGGGTAGTTCGGCGAACTGAAGCTGCCCTCGGGGTCTGTCAAAACGCCTCCGCAGCCTTCACAAGCAGGAGAGTAGCGTCTTCATGTCACCACACGCTGCAGTAATGACTAGAGCGGGCGTACGTGTATCTGAAACCTACGTGTTTCAGGTGAGGGGCTCCTAGTGGGCGGTGGGCTGGTTGTACTGTACCGCTGGCTCCTATTGGAGGACGCTGTGGGCGAAGGGTGAGTCTGTCCATGTCCTGCGCTCACTAGATGCGGTGGACTGGTGGAAAGCAACTGCGCCTCCACCTCCTGCCCATTTATCTCTGAACCGGAAACAGAAAACAAAGATGCGAGACAGAAACATGCAGGGACGTTTGTGGTACCCCTGTTGGGATGCAACAGTGACTCACGTGTGAGGATGAGGGCCAGCGCCAGTCCAAGGGCCGCTACCAGGAGCAGAGCAGCGGCGGAGACCAGGAGCACCCCCCAGCCACAACCTGGACCCCGCAGACGCATCACAAACAGGCCGAGCAGACCCCAGCTCAGGCCTGAATGACAGTGACACACATGAACTGTCACACAGTTCACAGAGGGAAGAGAAACAACAAGCTAAGCTCCTTCCCTTGTTACACATAAACATGGGCACAGCTGACTGGTTGACTCACCAGCTGCTGCTGGTTTGACTGGTTCGGGAGTGGACGATGACGTACTGAGTCCTTCCACACACTTGTCCCTCTCCCCCTCCAGCTCGAACGCAGGATTACAGAACACATTCTGCATGAAGCCAAATGGATGAAGACAGGAATGAAAACTATTTCAAGCTACGGTCGAAAACAATCAATGTTGTCATCGACTTACAGTAGAGTCAGGAAAATATCCTGTTTTCATTTCAACAGCAGTTACAATGATAGTTGCTTTGAAAATAATAGGTTGATCTTGCTCTGGGATTCTTTTGCCCTAGTGATATATAAATAGATGTGAGTCTGAATCGAGATTAAAATGTCTTCCATCACTTACCACAGGCATCCATCTTATCCTGTTACTCACCTTATAAATGCCTGAGTCTGAATACACAGAAACTTGTCTGAGGTCAGTCATTCTGATCAGTGTTCCGCTTTTTCTGACTGTAAATCTAGTCAGAGCTGCTCATCTCAAAGAGCCTGTTACTGTGATGAATAAATCCAGGATGACATTGTGAGAGAAACCTTTGTCTTTGAGCGAGCGTTAAAGATGTTCTGGGGTTTCTTAACATTGTCCACTTTGCGATCCAAGTTTACCCTGAACAATAGTGGGGCCTTCAAATGTCCTGCATTCCACATAGGATCCGCATAATCCAGACAAAAATGTCAATTAAAAACAAAGTAATTCACGCACAAGAAATTCCAGTTATCCATGGTTGATTCTGCACCTCGCTGTGTGTCAACCCTGCCATGAGCAGCATCCAGCTGTGTTTCCTGTGATTTGTTTGTTGTGTGAACGTTTATAACGGAGTATTAGAAACTCATTCCCAGCGCTGAGCAAAGCCGAGTCAGCTGAGTGGACTGAGCCCCGAGAAGGAGAAGGAGGGTGGTGACGGGGTGGAGGTGGAGCTGGGGGGGTCTTCGTTAAGCCTCCATAAGCCCCAAAATTATGGCCTAAGCTCCTAAAATGTTTTATTCACATGCATTAGTAGGAAAAATACAAATACACGTGATACAGTGAAAAACAAGCAACTCTGAGTCCTTTAGTAATAACGTTGGCTAATTAAGAATCAAAACAACAGCAGTGCTGAGAGACTATGATTTGGTTTAGGAATGTAATAATGAGACTGTAAGATCTAAAGCTACATTCTTTAACCAACGCTGGTTCATGGTAATGCAGTAAAAACATCACCAAGACACAGTATTAGACAGAAGAAAAAGCAGAATCAAAAACGAAAGTACTGGAAGAGCTCAATCCGTCCCTAAATTGCTCAATCGCTGTGTTAATGGGTAATCAGTCATCAAATAAAAGCTGCCTGCAGATACGAGCGCTGTCGCTGTGGTTTAGTTACTCAAAGGTATAAATCAAGTGCCATGAATGTCAAACCTCTGCTGGGGATCCTGCTCTTGATCTCCGTCCAGGAGGGTGAGTGTTCACGCTGATTCTGTTTAGTTGAATGGGATCCTTTTAACTTGGCATACTGTAGATGTAAACCACATGCCTGCGTGTGATGGCGTGTGTTTGCTTGTTTACCACCACCTCCAGTGTCAAACCAGCAGGAGTATGATGATGACGACGAAGAATATGAGGATCTGCCGCCTCTGCGCTGCTCAACCACAGAAAGAATCAAAGGTGGACGAGTCACGTACTCACAGGTAAGAATGATAATAAGGCAGAATGCTGTGACATAAATTTAAACCCAGTGGGACAATAAGGTAGGAAAATGAAATAGTATAAAAAGCAAGTGGAGGCTCAGGAATGTCTGATATAAAAAGGAACTTAAGTCATGAGGAACTAAAAGGACAGCCTGAGCTCAGCTTTAATGGACGGCTTCATGTGACGTCATTTACTGTGAGTCCAGGTGTCTCCACAGGAGGGACTAGAGGGCAGTGTGCTCACCTACCACTGCGGCCCAGGAAAGTACCCGTTCCCAGTCAGCTACAGGGTCTGTGGAGCGGATGGGGACTGGTCGCCCATGAGATCATCCAGCGGTAGACGGCTGTCAGGGGCCACGTGCAAAGGTGACTGGATTCTCTCCCGTTTCCGTCCTGCACCGCGTCCTCATCCTCCATCCATTTTCCATCCGTCCGTCCTCTGTTCCCAGATGTGTTGTGTCCGGCTCAGCTCCAGCTGGACAACGGCGACTTCTGGCCCATGGACCAGTGGTTTGGGGTCGGGGTGACGCAGAGCTTCTCCTGCCGCCATGGGTTCACCCTGTACGGGTCAGCTGCAAGGAACTGCACCCCGTCTGGGGACTGGACCGGAACCACTCCTGTCTGTGACAACCATGGTAAGAAAACGTGTCATAAAACACAATATGCTTATGTGAATGTACTACATAACATTATACTTGTGATCACTTTAAATAGACTTTCATGTGTAATAAGTATAATCATCCATCTTTGAATGCAGCTGGTGAGTGCAGTGACCCAGGGATCCCACCTGGAGCCCACCGGTCGGGTCGGTTCTACACCGGAGAGAAGGTGATCTACAGATGTCAGAGCGGCCTCGATCTGCTTGGGTCGTCTGAGAGGGTCTGTTTGAAGAACAGGGAGTGGAGCGGCTCGATGCCACGCTGCCAAGGTGTCCTGCACGTCTCTGTGTATTCTCTGTAACAGCGATTAGTCAGCTACGATGATAAAGAATCTGCGTGTTTCCATCACAGGCCCAAATATGTTTGACTCCCCCGACGCTGTGGCCAAAGCCATGGCAGGGTCGCTTGGAGGACTCATGGATGTATTCTCAGCAGACTCTCAAAAGAAAAGTAGGTTCAACTTGTCGTTTACCTTGAACTTATTGACAATTTATGGCTTTTTCACAAATGCATGTATGTGTTTGTGTCTGTCAAAGCCGCAGGCGAATCAACCTTCGCTCGAAGCATCCACGTGGACAAGGACAGTCGCGTGAATATCTACATCTTACTGGACACATCAGGAAGCATCAAAGAGGACGACTTCAAGCAGTCGGTACAAGCCACCATCGCTCTCATCGAAAAGGTGTGTGGCAACAGAGCCCAGTTCGGCCCTTCTCACTCTGTGGATGTGAATCAAACTCGTCTTTGCTTTCTTCCCAGTTGGACAGCTATGAAGTCAAGCTGAAGTTCCACGTGCTGTCATTTGCCAGTAAAGTTATAGACATTGTAAACATCACAGACGAGGTTATAAGCACCAGTGCAAACAACGTCATCGGATCTCTGCTGGAGTTTGACCACAAAAGTAGGACTGTGCTTGTTATTATTTCATAGAGGATGTCGGCGTACAGTATGTCTGCGGTGTGATCTGTTTATGTTATGTTATGTAAGAAATACGTTCTGCATTCGCAGGTCACAAGAGACAAACGGGCACCAACCTCTACGCAGCGCTGTACCGCGTCTACGAGATGATTAACCTCTTTAAACAACACAGCAAGAAGAACCATTTCAGTCAGACCCAGAATGTTATAATCATAGAAACCGATGGTGAGGACACAGGAAGTGATGCACACACGCATTTGTCCATGGAGGAGATCATGGGAGCCGCTGTACTTCTTTGTGTTTGTCTGCAGGTTACTCCAACACAGGCAACAAACCTCAGGCGGCCCTGACCCGGATCCGGCATCTACTGGGCTACAACACCTCCTCCCACGATCACTCAGATGAGGCGCTGCTAGGTACTGGAAGAACAAAAGGGACCGCTAGCTGCTCTGTTTTGGCACCATCACCTACAGCATGTAGCTCACGTGTTTGCAGATGTTTACGTGTTTGGTGTCGGAGATCAAGTGAACAAGGCTGAGTTAAACTCCTTAGCCTCTAACAAACGCGGTGAGGCTCATCTATTCGTCATCAAGAGCTTCCCGACTCTGGGGCATGTCTTTAACAGCATTATTAGTAAGTAACATGCTCAAATTATTCATTTCTGCTTTAAAAAAACGAATAAAACACTAAGTAGGAAAAAAACCCGAATCACTTTCAATTCACTTTATTTTTGATACCATCTTTGATAAGATTCTGTAATATATCTATTAACCGTTTAATTCTACAGGTGACAAGAGTGTGACGATGTGTGGAATAGCTCAAGAAGCAACAAAAAAGCTCCCAGTCTTCACTGAGCCCTGGCATGTCACTCTGAGAAAAGTAACAACTCAGCATTATGAAGGTCATAATGTTGTGTTTCATAGTTTACGTTGGCTTTTCACCAACTGTTGCTTCCTTCACAGGCCAATTTAAAGGACCCTCTGTGTTCAGGCTCCATTGTGAGCGAGCACTGGGTGCTGACAGCCGCTCACTGCTTTGGCAGAGTGGCCACTAAGAATGTCTCCTTTCAAGTGGACGTAATAACTGGTCAGTCAACACTTACAGCCTTCACGTGGAGGGAATATGACTTCAGAGTAAATAACGTGCAGCTCTGGTTCCTGTAGGCGACGTCACAGTGCCGTCCAGCAGAGTGATCATGCACCCCAACTACAACGTCGATGCCCTTAAACACAGACACGTGCCTGAGTTCTATGACTACGATGTTGCCCTGGTGTGGCTCAACAAGAGCATCCCTCTCTCCTGGAAGGCCAGGTGTGAAAGCCTTGAGAAAAGATTCACGCTCATGTTTTTAGTTGAGATCGTAAAAACTGTGGGTATGTGCAGCTAAAATTCACATTATGTTATAGACCCATATGTTTGCCGTGTACCATACCGGCCGACCGAGCCTTGAAAAAAGTCAATTCTACCTGTCAGGAGCACAGTAGGTGACCTTTGAATTAGATACTGTTTTATTGTAGTTGAGCTTGTTTTGCAGTGTTAATATAATAGTCCTAAATTGTGTGTGTGTGTGTGTGTGTGTGTAGGAAAGGCGCTCATACCACACACAGAGACGTCTGTCTTTTTTATGAATAAGATCAAGGAACGCAAACAAACACACATTCACACCGAGAGTGAGGTGAGAGCTGCAGTGGCCGGACTATGACCTGCTTCCTTTACTCTCAGTAACATTGTGTTAACAGGGCATTATGTTGCTGTCTGCAGAGGCCTGCTTGTGTGGAGAAGGCCAGGCAAACACTAAATGGGTCGGATGTGCCTCTGGATGAATATGTCCCCGACAGGTTCCTCTGCTCTGCAGGCAGCAAAAGTTACCGGGATGCTATAAGCTGCAAAGGTCCAGACTCTGCGTGAAGATAATGGCAGCCATCACGCTGTGGCGCATCAGAGGAGTCACAGTAGTTACAGCTCATCTCTTTTTTGCAGGTGACTCCGGTGGATCACTGTTTTTGCAAAACAGGAACCGCTACTTTCAGGTTAGCAAATGTCTCCTCATTTGCAAAGATTCGGCGCATGCGAGTAAATACTTGAGCATTCCTTCTTCATGTGCAGGTGGGAGTACTCAGCTGGGGCACCACAGACGTCTGTAAGGCAATGAGCTCAAAGGGTTACAGCAGTGACCGACCTCCTCCGGACGCGCGAGACTTTCACATCGACCTCTTTAAGATACTGCCTTGGCTCAAGCAACATCTGGGTGAGGACATCAAGTTCCTGCCCGACATTAAATAAGATCTACAGATTCCAGGGCTCTGTTTAAAGCCATGGTGGGCGTCCAATAATGCTTATACAAATATCACTTGTGGCACAAAGCTTTGAGTTTGAAACTGAGCAATAAAAAAAAAACTTTCTAGGTATTTTTTATTCAGTGTTGTTCTTTCTAACTCAAACACATACATACATGTAAACAATATGTTAATGTAGCCGCACATACATTGATATGTTGCTCTGTTTATTCTAACAGTTAAACGGACGTCCCTGATTCTGTGCTGCATGTCTAAGCAACATTAATGGTCTCACTTTGCAGTTAGTGGCCTTTGGATTTCAGTGAAGTGCCTAAATGCAATCTGAATAAACTACACACATCAGTGCCTGGTGACTCATGGTGTCTTGTGTAGTGTCAGCCTTCAGAAAACTGCCTAAACAGGGTTTCTGACTGGCTGTCTTGGAAGCTTGGGATGAAGTGAATCTGGAGTATTTCAGAGAATCCCTCAGAGAGTGCAGGAGCCACAAAGTTTTTCCTGTTCAGAGAGAGTGAAAATGGAATTGTCACCTACATACCATGCAAAAGCAAACTCACAAGTGATTAGAGATCTTTGCAGTTATTTCAGTTTTCTGTCTTTTCATTAGCAAATTCCAAAACCTGCAGAGTTGCATTTTATATTACAACATAGTAACATATAAAAGCTGCAGCTTACTTGTAGCTGTGGAAAACCATGTCATTGACCTTGACATGTTTGTCATCTGATGGCGACATTTCACGAAACTAAGGAAATGGAAAGAAGGGACTAAGCTTTCATCGCCTGCCACGTAAAACAGAACAAGGATGAAGAGTGAGTGTGTGTAGAAGTGACTCATACTCTGTTGTTGTGTTTGGCTTGTTCCAGACTGGCTGTGAATTGAAAGCAGCGACATAGCGCTCCTGCAGCTTTAGCTGCATCCACATATCTGGAAAATACACAGAGGATTACTGCTAATCCAAACATAGACATACACAAAAATAAAACTCCCAGTCGCTGACAGCAAATGGGGCAAAAAGAACAAGACAAACCGTAGCTTAGTGTCTCCACCCCTCGTGCAAATGTTTCCTACACAGTGAGTCATTCACAGATGTTTGGATACAAATGGGCTTAGTGAGGCAGACCCTGAGTAGATCATGTGTGTTGAAGCGTGTGGGGAAAGACAGAGACGTAAAAATACCCAGCACACACGGATGTCGCTGACATACCGTTTGCGAGACTCTGGGTCTGGGTTGGTGTTGTCCACAGCGACACTGCGGCCTTCCTTCAGAGCGCCCTCACACGCCGACACACATTTCTGCCATGAACCCAGTTTGTCCTAAAACAGAAAAGAAAGACTACAACTTTATTACACCAGGACTGGAAAAGCTGAGGACAAGTTCAAATTGCTTAGAATTTCTTTATATTTTGTCTATATATTTTGTCTATATTTATATAAACTGTCTCATCCCTCATTTTACAAAACTTTTTAACCATGGTAATTATTGTCATTATTATCATGGCAATACTTGTAAATTAAGTCTTGCCAGCCGTCACTTGTCAATTTTTAAGAATATTTTACTAAAAAGTTGAACTGAAGAAAAATAACATGGGAAGCTCTGTTGTCCACCGCTTGTATAAGACCCACTCACCCTGTTGACGTAGACATAGCCTTTTGGAACAATGTGGGTGTTAAAGAAAGTGGATTTACCAGCTGTAAACAAAGGGAAGAGGAGAAAACTTAACATTGGTCCTAGTGTGTCAGGAGACAAGGAAGGTGACACCCCCTCCACCTTCACTCACATGCAGGAAAACCCACAGCAACAATAACTTCTGTCTTGTTAGAGGTGAGAGAAGCGGATGGTGGGTCGTAAAGCCTGGCGTTTGAATCAAGTTTTCTCTGTAGGATTACGTGAAATGTGAGAACAGAGAGGAGACCAAACCCACATAAGTAAACCTATATACTGAAAAATGCAGTTCAGTGTACTCACTGGGTCAAAATCAGGCAGCCTGTAGGGGGCGCTCTTCCAGCCCAGAAAGTACTCCTCTGGCGTGTAGAACTGCAACCCGATGTTCAGAGCAAACTGCAGGATCGCAATCAATTAAAATAACCATCATAATAAACTATTTTTGTACATGTTAACTCATTAACTCGAGACACATAACAAATTTTGCAAAAACTGACTGGCCCTACCAGTCGGTCACTGCAGGAGAAATCCTTTTTCTTCTTCCCTGGAGCCCAGTTCTCTGGTCTACCTGCAGCATCTGTGCACAAGAGAACGTTACATGCGCTGCCTTTCTTAGCACACTGTAATGTCTGATTTGCAAAGCTTCTACAAAGGTAAAAGAGATCAGTTCTTGGTTAGATTCTGATCTGTGATTACAGTTTTTTAAAGAGTAAGATGATTATTATTAACATATCCCTCTATTACTTTGTTTGTAAAACTGTATATTAGATGAGATAGCTGAGAAAATGTGCAACATTAGCCTTAGCTGTTTGTCAAGTAGACTCACCTCCTACGAATAAACTCTTTTTCTTGTCAACAGTCACACCATCATTAGCCTGAGCAGGTACACACATAGAGCAATTAAATTTAAACAAAAACAACAACTTGGTGCAAATATTGAGGAGTGGTTCTCAAATAATGTGGAAAGTATTTACCTTGTCACACAGGTGAGTCCACATTCCCACAACAGGTTTCCTGTAGATACCAGGACCAGTTGACACCAACACCTAAACACACACAAAAGAAGGGGATACAAACATGAAATGGAAATCCAGCATTTATAAGACATTAGGAACATTGTACAACATGACCTACCTGCACAGGTAGCTTCAGCGTGGCCAGGATGTCCTCCACTTTAGACTTGAAGACTTCTGGCCTGAGTTTGCCTTTAGCGATTCCCAGTTGGTTAGTAAAGAAAACCACCTGCAAGAAGAGAACAAGTACACAGAAAGAGATCAGCTACAAATACAACCAAAGTCTTACAACATATTTTACTTTTATTTGTGTATTCCTACCTTGTATCCTTTTTTGAGCAGGCTAGCCAGCTTGGGCTGAATTTCAGGGTACAGAATCCTGGTAACAAACACAATTACTATTTAATCTTTATAAATTAAAACTGAGATCAGAAAAATACAAAACTGTGGGCCATCATTAATCTAATTTCAAGGCCAATTGAGAACAAAATGTTTAGGATTGCAGACATACCGCCAGTCATCTGGTGCAGTGGGAAAGACTTTCCCAGATTTGGTAGTGATAATGCAGCCGTCTATGTCAAACCCAGCTATCTGAAGGAAGAGGGGAATAAATGTTCAGGATTACATCACACTATTTAACATAAATAAAGATGATACATTTTTATTTAAATAAATAAATAAATCCAAATGATCATTGGCTGTTCCACCGAAACTACACCCACCTTGTCACTCCCTCTGACACCAGCAGCAGTGTAAACCATCAGGCTGCCCACCTGCTCCCAGCTGCTCTTTAAACAGGCCTTTGATGCAGATGATGACGGCTGGGTGTTATCACTTTCTCTCTCTGCCTTTTCTGCTAACTCCTGCAGCTGTTTGAGCTTTTCCTCCGCCATTCTTTCCTCTTCGTCCTCCTCTTCTTTCAATCCATCGAAGGCCTCCTCCTGTCTCCTTTGACGCTTTGTATCTGTGTGCACTGTTTCTGGGCTGAGTTGTCTTTTAGATGACTGAACAGAAACAATAAAAAAATACACGTGGTCTAATGTTTTATTGCTAAACTTTTACAATGAATAGACGCAAATGCAAAATGTCATGAAAATGTGTTACCTTCATGGGAGAGGTAGAAAAAAAATCCTTTATGCTGCGTTTAGGTGTCGGACTCGACTGCAGTTCTTTCTCGTCCCAACTTCTTTTTGTCTTGTCTGTAGCTTTCACTCGTTTTTGTGCAGCGCTTGAGCCTGTTCCATTAAAGCTCACGGAGTATTGCAGCTTAAACGGGTGGTCCTGATTGACCAGGTAAAGTGTGCCTCCCTGACAGAGTTTACCAGACTGGCCCCGACTCAGCCTCTCACCGTCAAGGAAGCTAGGGTTGGGACCAAGCTATAGGGGAGAAAATGTAATGTGGACTTTGGCATTTATATGGTTAACTTAAGAAGTGTAATACGAGCTGGGTGTGTGTAGGCAATAAAGAGTAAGGTGTACCTATATGATGACATTTTGTCTTTGTTTTAGTGTTTGTGTAGTTAAAGGTGGCAAAAGGCATTTCTAACCTGACACCAGCTTGCATTTAAATCTATGTTTCCATACCTGAGTAACAACCACATCCTGGTCTGCAAAACAAGCCACAACCTTCACTGTAATAAACAGAAAGAGCATTAACCTCAACATGTACATTCTTTCACACATTACTACAATATCCAAACTGTAATTACTAAAGTCAGACTTTGGTTGTAATAAAATCTTCTTTCACTTAAAATAGCTCACGTGATTAATCTGAAGAAGACATATTATTCTACAGTTAAACAGCACCCCATTCTGCTGCCTAAATAGTTTAACAACACCTAGAATATTATTTTAAAAATATGACTTGATCTATGCTATTAATCTAAGTAAAGATTTACTAGCTACTGACAAATGGCTGAGACATTTGTGGTCATTGTGATTGAGCGTCACGTCATTTAGACGTTTATAACAGGGTGGTGTCCTGCTTAAAAGGGAGGGAGTCCTAAACGCAAACGAGCAGAAGAAGCTCGTAATAAAATCCTCACCCTGGTGCCTGGAGCATTTCTTGTCTGCGACGCCGGTCTCTGGTCCTCGGCCCAGAATCACAGCTCGCCCGTCCTCCAGAGGGACCCGAGCCCCGGAGGCACCAACCAGCGCACACGACATCGCAAAATAACTGCAGCTACTTTCAGTAGTATGTAAGTTTGTAAGACACTCTTCTCAAGCCTTGTGAAGTGATGTCCTTATTATGCGTAATCGTCTGCCTAAACTTTAAGGATATTACGTTAGATGCATTTACAAGTTCTTAGTTTGTCTTAGTTGGTTTGAAGCGGAATAAAAAAAACAACAAAGGGTCTTAATATTGTGACGTACCCTCGGTCCATCGGAAGAAATGCGCTCGTGTAGAAACATTCCGGTTGTTCCAGACAAGTTCCAGTCGTCTATGTTCCGCAATTACAAACAGACTGTCGGTGATATAAACAAACAATTTAATATTTTCAAAGTACAACACATTTTGCTACACTTGTGTTGATAAAAAATATTCTAAGAGGAAAAAGAAAATAAATATGTAAATTGATGCACACCCATACTTTTTGTGCTGTTCTTGTGGCAGCCACAAATATTGAACTAAGCCAACAGGATAAACCAGTTTCAGGTTGAGCTTGTATGGTGAAACTCTTCTGTGGCTCTCATTTTTCTTTTTGTGCTGTGCTGTCGTCCTGGCAGATTATTCATCTGGAAAAACTCTGTGCTACTCCCAAACGTTAAGGTAAATAAATATATTGAACTTGTAGGTGGTTACAAGATGTTATACAGTATGTGATAAAAGACCAAACAACAACAACAGATGTTTTTTTCTGAACTAGTCAATAAATACTGTAATATTGTTGTTTTGAATTCTATTGTTGTATATTTTTTATGAATTGGTTTCATCATCTGTACTTGTCTTTGCAGAGGACAACTGGACGTCTAGGTGCAGCTATTTCAACAAAACTCCCTTCAACACATTTTACATTCTCCACCCACTGCAACCCTTAAAGCGTCACTCAATCTCAGCATGGCTGAGCAGCCCATAACTCAGCAACATGAAAGGGACTACGTGTCCCTCATGAGAGGCCTGAGAGAGCTTGATCTTCGTGGGCCCGCTCTTCCCAGTGACCTTGTGCTGATTGGAGATGATTCGTTCCCTTTAGCTATGAACAACAAAGGTCAGGTCCCAGTGGCCGCCTCTCTGTATGGCAGTGGAAGGATCGTTGTCCTGGGTCATGAGAGCTACCTGACTACCTTTCCTGCACTGGTAGAAAATGCTGTAGTCTGGCTGAGAGGAGACACCTCTAACAACCTGTCTGTGGGTGTCCATATATCTGCCAGTGCTGTTGCAGCTAATCTAAGTAGAGCTGGCTTCCAAGTAGAAGTTGTGGGAGCCTTTAGTGACAATCCAGGGGTTGGTGTTTATGTGACGGACGCCTACAGCGTGGGTGAAGACCCAAAAGACCTAGTGGCATTCCTGAAAGCTGGAGGAGGAGTGTTGATTGCAGGTCAGGTGTGGAGCTGGGCTGCGGAGCACCCTAAGGAGAATGCATTGCTTGAGTTTCAAGGAAATAAGGTCTGCGGTGTGGCAGGGATTTACATCTCTGAGCGTCAGTGCGAGGTAGAGTGCCTGCCCGTCTACCCTCAGGTCCCAGCCTCCTGGATGTCCATAGTGTAAGTGTGTACTAGTACGACTTGCTTTTGTATTATACTATTATTTGTTTTATGGTTACCTTCTCCTCAATCAGAATTCATCATACGAAAGCAAAATGAGCATTGTTAATATTACTCTCACTTTTGACGCTTGTTCTTTCTCATGCACTTTTCTGAACACAGTCTTGGTAAGAATTTTGAGGATGACCTGGAGTTCTTACTCCAGGGGGTTTCAGAGTTCGACGTCCAGGGTGGATCTCTGTTTTCTGAGGTACTTGTCCATGGTTCGCTGGCTTTTCCGATTGCAACCTCTAATGATGGACGAGCGTTTGTGGCGGGGGCCTATTATGGTCAGGGACGGGTTATTCTGATTTCACATGAAGGGTTCATGGGAAACCAGGTAGGATTTACCTTAATGATTACAAAAGATAAGTTCTGTTTTATTTTATTACAGAGATTCTTCTAAGACTTTGCTTCCCTTCAGAATCTGGCTCCCTTCTTGAAGAATGCCATTCGCTGGTTGGATGAAGGCCGGCAAGGGGTTGTGGGTCTGCTGCACCATCCTGCTTTTGATGTCCTCAGTGCGTCCGGGCTACAGTGCGAGAAGACAAACTTAAGAAAAGACCTGAGTGTGTTTGTGTGCACAGCGTACAGCGATGGCCAGGCCGAGGAAATCCAGCAGTTTGTCGCAGAGGGAGGGGGCCTTCTGATTGGAGGACACGCCTGGTACTGGGCCCAGACACACTGTGGACAAAACCCATTAACAGACTTCCCAGGTGTGATGCTGCACCACTGTTACATGCATGTATGTCTATTACATGTTGCATGTGAAGCATAGTCCAGATACTGTACTGTATGCATGATATGCTGAAAGGTTAAGGGAAGTTCAGGGACATCAACTCCAGGAAAATGTGATCAGGAAGAGTAATTGCAATGTGCAAAACAAAAAGACTGAAGTTCTACAGTTAAACAGGAGTGGCAGGACCAGATAACTATGAGTCAGGTGATGGTTGTACACCTGCCTGTTCAACTACTCTTACTGTGTGCTTGCAAATTGAACAACTATGATGGAAGAAGAAGAAGTGCAGATTTGAGTGGAGAGGGTGGATGATACAGCATGAAATAAATGTGGGCACACAGATTGGTACTACACACACTAAACTGTAGTCTGTATCACTGACGCAGCAAATCACTCATTCAGCTCTTATGTCTTTCAGGAAACAAGATCCTGAACAAAATGGGCTTAAGCCTAATGGGTGCAACGATCGGAGGAGGGCTGTACAAGGCGCCGGTACCGAGCCAGGCCATCAACGACTCCTACCACTTCCGTGACCTTCTGCGGCGCTTTGCCGGCCACGTGACCGAGGGCGCGGATCTAACAGCGCAAGAGGAGGAATGTCTCAAAAAGCTGGGCAAAGACTGCTCCACCTACTTGAACATGAAGGCCCACGACTGCGCCTCCTACAGACAGGTCCTGTCCACCCTCACTGACATCCTGATGAAGACGGGTATGCCACAGGTGAGCGGGCTGTAAAACGTATGAAACTGCTCTACACTCGATCCAAGCCCATATTATGGAACCCATCTGTGCTATTTGTTTTATTCCAAGGTGAGTGAGCACTGCCCTGTGACAACTCCCAGAGATCACCTGCTCCTCCGAATGGGGGCGGAAGTGTTCAAGGTCTCCCCGGATCCCGACGCTCTGATGCCCTACCTCATCAAGAATAACCCGCTGATGCCAGTTGTGTATAATCGAAGGATCAGGATCAATGTGAACACAGCAGGTCAGGCCTTTAACCCTTGTATACGAAGGAGAAAGCAGAAAGTGCGTGCTGTTGATTTACTGTAAGTAAATGTCAGAGTGTAACCTTTGTTTTAAGGAGGAGCAGAGTGGATTAGTACCGGCCTTTATCTCTCACCTGGTATGAAGACTTACATCTCCATACCAGCAGCGATCATCAACAAGGACTGGAAGGTACAGCCCACACAATAAATTAAAAACTAAGGTTATCACAGAACGGAAGTAAACCATCACCCATAAAACATCTTCCATTTGTCTGTCAGATCCAGATTGGCTGCCAGACAGACTACCTGAATTCAGATGAGCTGAAAAGAGCGCCGTGCGTTCACGAGCAGTTTCCCATGACCTCGGAGATGGTGCAGGTGTGGAACCTCTGGGGGGGCCTCCTGTACGTGGTGGCGCCGCCAAACACTCAAGTGAGCGGCGTGGAGGTGGTGGTGCAGATGGCTGTGCCGGCGCCGTATTATAAATCTGGTGAGTGTGAGTGCGAGGCCGCTGGGTGTGTTTCATCACAGGGAAACAAGCCCACTGGTCTGTTCCTGTGCTCTATAACGACCACACAAGGATCCAAATAGTAGCTTATCTATTTCTCAAATGAAAGGCTTAGAGTGATGTAACCATAGCAACAGTGGATAAAAGAACTGGGCTGTGCTAAATGGGCATTTATTGATGCGTTACACAAATTAAAAACACATTCTTGTTGTTGTTTTGCCTGTTGTTAAGGTCGGTTGTGGTTCTACTGCCACACCTGCCGCAGCTCACGCGTACAGTTAAAGCTGTATGATCCTCCTACTTACAGCAGATTCTTCAAGGTTGAGCCTGTCCTGCCATTGTGAGGAGGCTTTCTCTGAAGTGTGTTTGTTAATGAGGACAGGTTGGCCTTCTCCACGGAACGGTGTGCCTCAAATCACCATTGTCTACTAATGCCGTGTGTACTGCTCCTCTGTGTTGTTCAGGCGAGACGACAGCAGCCGACTGGTCGCTGCTGCGTACGGCTCCCTCACCGTGGGCGGAGCTGGAGTTTGAGAACATCATCCTCATGGTGCCGTCGGAGGTTGTGCGGGATCTGGATCGTCCTGATTTGGTGGCCGCTCAGTGGGATAAAATCATGAGGGCCATCGCTGACCTGGCTGCTATACCACACAAGTTCCCTCGCAAAGAACGCTTTTTGACCGACGTGCAGATTTCACACGGTGACTATGTTTGATTGTGTAAACGTGTGTTATGGTGGTAAAGGGCGTGGTAATTGTTCCTCTTTTGAGTTACAAAAGAGATAATATGACCTAATATGATGACATGGCGTTAAACTTCATTCATCCACTAGAACTACAGCACAGTGACAGTTCTTAGAATATGTTAATTAAGGCATTGTGCAAACAATGGCTGAGTCATGCGTCATGCATACGGCCTTTTCTGTACTACTAAAGTAACTAAATGTGTGTTTACTTTGCTCAGGCTGGATGCACTGTGGTTATCCTGTCATGGCGCCCAAGTGCGTAGCAAAGGACTTGCTCCGTGTTCAAGACATGTGGGGCCCCATTCATGAGCTAGGACACAACCAGCAGAGAGGCTGCTGGGAGTTCCCACCACACACCACAGAGTGCACATGTAACCTGTGGTCGGTGTATGTGCACGAGGAGGTGCTGGGAATCAACAGGGCTCAGGTGCAGAAGACCACTTTTAGTTTGACACTAGAGTTGTGTTTTACCGTAATTTCCAGACAATAGAGTGCACCTGAATTCAAGCCGCACTCGTTAGATTTTAATTAAAGAAAAAAGACCACATCTGTCTATAAGCCACATTGAGCCACATGCCCACATTGCAACATGAGAAGATGAAAGATTGATTGAAATACAGTGAATGTTTTTTTCAGGACAGCGCCTGTAACACAGCTGGATTTTAAAAAAAAAAGTACAGCAGCGTACCACAAAAGTAACTGGTCACTATCCACCACTGTCTTCAGCACATTACAACTAAAACTGCACTGTTTCGTTGACCTTCTCCTCGTAACGGAGGAAGCTGCCGCCACAGAGTCGTCTGTGCCTGGATGGACAGGCCTTTTTTTGGCTTATGTTGAGCACAGCAACTTCTGCGTGTTGTGCACGTAAGACTCAGTGAAACGTCTTCACAATCTCTTTTGGTGAGTTAGTTATTTATTTAAGGCAGAAAGAAGAATCTGCTCGGTCGGCTCTGTCCCTCTGACGATCATCAATCATACAAGTGCATTCTATACAAAAAAAACAAAAAAAAACAAACCAAAGGTGCTGCACTGTAACACCAGTAGCAAGAGCACACTGAAGAGTCTCAACACTATTATACAACAATGACTAAGGCCGCATACAACATGCAAGCCTCAACAGCTTTCAGCCGGGTCTGCACGGTGTAAACATCTCAGCCGTGTACTGCGGCATAAAGTTCGTAAGTCGATAAAAACACAAAAAAATAACCACACTGTTAAGACACAGGGTTCAAAGCAAAAAAAAAAAGGTGAAAAAAGAAGCAGCTCATAGTCTGGAAATTACGGTATGTTTATACATGTCACAGAAGAAAACATTTGTGTTTTTCTTCTTTGTTTCACAATCATCTCGTTTTGGTCTCTGCAGGCTCACCCAGCTGTGACTGCAGCAGATCGAACCACACGACTAGAGGGGTACGTAAAGGGCGGGAGGGATCTCAACCAGTGGAACACGTGGATGGCTCTGGAGACTTACCTGCAGGTAAGAGAGAACCACATCCTTCACATATCACAACCCATTGAACGTCCTCCAGACAACAGAAGTGTGTGCTTTGCTGTAGCTCCAGGAGAGGTTTGGCTGGGATGCCTTTAAGAAGGTGTTTGCTGCCTACCATACCATGTCCAACTTTCCCGGTGACAACAAAGGAAAGATGAACCTGTACGCTGAGACCTTCTCTCAGACTGTGCAGCTGAACCTGTGTGGATTCTTCAAGGCCTGGGGCTGGCCCATCGAAGCCTCCACTGAGCAGAAGCTGTCCAACCTGCCTCCCTGGACCGACCACCCGCTGGTCAAGTATGGCTGAACTGTGTCTGCTGCGGCTTTAAGACTAGTTTAAAGAGAGTTGTCGGTGGGTGATTGGGTGTTTAGAGGGAAAGTCAACGTCATTCAGTTTTGTGTCTCAATGATTATATTGGACTTTAGGGAGGTTGTTAAATACTTTAAGACCAAAATAAGAGCACCAATAATGTCTTTAAACCATTTCTGATATGTAGACTCTTTTTTTTATTTGTTGGTCAGTTGGTTAATGTTGAATGTGCACTAATTAGCTTTCATATATGTACTTATGTGTTTCAATTTCATGAAATGTCACCTAATAAAATCTCTTTTTCTTGCATATTAAAAACATAGGCTCAAAAAAAACAAGTGCCTTGTGTCTAATTTGATTTGCCCTTAACATTAATTTATTTGACAAGTTCATTTTACTGCTGAGCTGGTGCCATTATTGAGCTAAGATGGTTGCAGATTACTGGCTACAGGCCAGACGAGTTATTTGGTGTGTTAGATCAGATAGAGGCTCAGTCAGCCTCTATCTGATCTAACACACAGGAATTACCTGCTAATGTAATCAAGCTTCAGCGCTCTTGTTATCGGCTTCATTTACATACTGGTAGGAGCGCGAGCAGCAGTGTCACCTACTTCTAACTGTTTAATACCTTTATTATATTTACTTGATAAACTAGCATTTGTTCACAGAGAAATAATTTAAGTGTTGTAATAGAACGTATAGAGGTAACTTTAAAATCAAATTAAGAAACATGTTCCTTGGAGACTATGACACTGGTTGTTGCTGCAACAGTGTGTTTAACAAGAAAAAAACAGAAGTTCACTGAAGCTCAATTGTAGTTCCTCTGCTGAGTCAGTTCTTGTTTTCTTGCTTTAACTTTTATCTGCCCTGCAACAGATTCAGAGCATCGGCATTAGATCGCAGCTCAGGACATGATAACCCTCTAATTGGCTGAGGGTCCGTCCACACGCCTGGATAATAAGACACACGCTGCTGTAGCAGCTGTGAAGTGTAATGCTGAAACCTTGTTTCTGTCACTTTGCAAAATAACAAGAGTTTTATTCTCTCATATTCTTTCTCTCTGTTGTTCTCTCTTGGATTTTATTAAGGACAAGGATGAGTTACCTGTTCTTTTATTTGGTAAATCAAGTTGCAAGCAGTGGTTTAAGTTGTATTTATTTTTTAAATCCCTATTTAACTGTTTATGGTCTGAGAACTGAACTTAAGAACTGAATTCAAGTTAACAGGATATAAAAGCTCCACCACCTTTGGCTGCAGCTTCATTACTTATAGTGTTTGGGATTATTTCAATATCGCAATAGATATCACAAAAACATATATACTATAAAAATTATGGCTAATCAAAATGTTTTCATCATAGATTCAACAGGGGTGAATACACTGAATAATTAAAATCTTGCTCTAGTTATACAGTGTGTTAGTGTAGACCAGATAGAGGCTTAAATACTGTAGCTGTCTGTTGCATTGAGATATCATAGTCCATCAGATGGAATTATGGAAAAACATTAGCTCTGTTATCTACTTCGTTTTCATAATGGTAAGAACCAAGAGCAGCCACCAGCTACATGAGAACATTTTACTGCGTTCTGGTTTGTTGTTAAAGCAAAATTAGTTTGAGGATAAATTTACTTATTTCACTGATGAGGCTCCACCTCCCACAGTATAAATAGTCCACCCTTTCTGCTCTCTGACATATACTCTCCCTCTCTCCTCAGAGATAGTTGTCTACTGTAGGTGGATTTGCTTGGTTAACAGTCAGGTAAATGTGCTTTATACTTAAGAACTTTACTTAACTTTATTTAAATTTTTGAACCAGATTTAGATACAATTTTAAATTATTTGACTGTATTTTCATTGATGTGTACCTTATACTTTATATCAAACTTATCTAACCTCTTTCTGCCTCCCTATTCCACGTTTAAGCTACAGCTCATCAAACCCTCCAACCATGCCACTCCAATCCACTCAGCCCCACCATGAAGCCTATATGTCCCTGACGAAGGGACTGAAAGAGCTGAACTTTGAGAATCCCTCTGTCCCGTGTGACCTATTGCTGACTGGAGATCAAGCCTTTCCTTTGGCAATAAACAGCCAAGGCCAGGTTCTGATGGCTGTTTCTCTGTATGGCAGTGGAAGGATTGTGGTGCTGAGTCATGAGACCTACCTGTACCTCTTTCCCACTCTGGTAGAAAACACTCTGACATGGTTGAGAGGGGATGGCTCCAACAACCAAGTGGGGGTCCAACAAAATCTCAAGGCAGTGGCTGATAGGCTCAATAAATCCAAATTCCAAGTAAATGTTGTAGGAGATTTTAGTAACAACCTTGGGGTTGGTGTGTATGTGACAGACGCCTACAGAGTGGGTAAAGACCCAAAGGACCTGGTGGCATTTCTGAAAGCTGGAGGAGGAGTGTTGATTGCAGGTCAAGCTTGGAACTGGGCTGCAAATCACCCAAAAGAAAATATTATCCTTGATTTTCCAGGAAATAAAGTCTCAAGTGTGGCAGGGATTTACTTCTCTGACATTTATGGCCAGACAGAAATCCTGCCAGTGTACCCACAGATCCCATCCTCCTGGAAGGCTTTGAGGTATGTCATTGCTTTGTTAATATCTACTGTAAATGCAACTGAAGCACTGACTTGACTGTGTCATTCCACACATTTTAATTTTATTTTAGGGCTAATCTTGTTTTTATATACCAGACACCGCTTACTAGTGTGTCATTATTTTCTCTTTTTTCCTGAAATAAATGTGGACTTCCCCCAAACATGTTTTCTCAACCAGCTTTATCCTGTAACTTCCCCCTTTCATACTCAGAGTTGGTAAGGACTTCAGAGGTGACTTGGAGTTCCTACTCAAGGGAATTTCAGAGCTGAACATTGCAAAGGGGTTGGTAGCTTCTGAGGTTTTGGTCCATGGGCCTCTCTCCTTCCCTGTTGGTACCACAGAGGATGGACGGACATTTCTGGCAGGATCCTACTATGGAAAAGGAAGAGTTGTTGTGATTTCACATGAAAATCCTCTTTCAAACGAGGTGAGGTCAGCCTTTTTTTAAATAAATCAGTTTCTACCTTGTCTGGGACATTTACTGCTGAGTGACCATCAAAATGTTTTGGGGTTACAGACCATGGCTCCTTTTTGGAACAACGCCATCAACTGGTTGGATGAAAACTGTAAAGGCGTCATTGGCGTTTCTCCAGATCTTGATCAAGCCTTCACCCTCTACAGGAAGTCAGGGTTTAACTGTACAAAGACAACGTTCAGGAAAGATCTGAGTGTGTTTGTATGCACAGCGTACACTGAGGAAAATGAAAAGGAAATCCAGGACTTTGTAGCAGAGGGAGGAGGCCTGCTGATTGGTGGACATGCGTGGTGGTGGGCAAGCACACACCCCAACCCAATGACTGACTTCTCAGGTAAGATAGTGTGATGGCTGAATTCCATATTATTAAAGTTACAACATATCATGCTGAGGGTCTTAGAATAAAGGTCTGTCATGTTTCTGTACTTTCAGGGAATAAAATCCTGAACAAGATGGGCTTAAGCCTGTTGGAGAAGACGATTGAGGAAGCTTCCTACAAGGTTCCTGATCTCACTCAGTCTAAATCCCACTTCTGCCATCTTCTACGCCGTGTTGCTGCTCATGTCATGAAAGGGGAAGCACTGACGAAGAATGAGGAGCAAAGCCTTAAGAAACTGGGTTCTGACTGTGTCAGCTACCTGCAGATAAAGGCTTGTGACTGCTACTCCTATGCACTGGTAGTGTCCACGCTCATTGACATCCTGAAGAAGTCAGGCATATTACAGGTGAGCAGCTGAACACTGTCAGCCCTTTAAAGTCATTTGTTCCTTAGCTCATGTCATATAGAAGGTGTTTTTTACATTGGCATCGTTTAGGTTTTAAGTTGAATGAGCCACGTTTCCACATATTTGCAATACAAATAATTTGACACAAGAGTTAAACATACAAATAGACTTTACACTACTTTGCAATTTGTATTAGGCTCTGGTAGTTGATAAGGCTACAGAGCAGCCTTTTAAAACACGTCTCCCAGTTTTTGTGTGTTTAACAAATGCCCTGCGTAGTTCCACGCTGATTAGGCTAATAAATAGATAAAAATTCAGTACATATAAGTTACATGGGATTCATACGTGCAATTGTTTTTCTGTTCAAGGTGAATGAGAAAAACCCTGCAAAGAATCCCAAAGATCACTTTCTCCTCAGTGTAGTGACTGAGGTGTTTAAGGCTTGTCCACATCCTGATGCCGTCCTGCCGTACCTGATCAAGGAGAACGTGGAAATGCCAGTTGTCAATAACAAAAGGATCAAGATTAATGCTAACACAGCAGGTTAGTCCATGCTTTTATGATGAACACATAGTGAACTGCAATTACACACAAACATCATAGAAGTCATCTGTTTAGTTTTACTTTACTTACTTATTTTTACTTGCACATAATAACAACAACAATGTGTGTGTGTGTGTGTGTGTGTGTGTGTGTGTGTGTGTGTGTGTGTGTGTGTGTGTGTGTGTGTGTGTGTGTGTGTGTGTGCCTAGATAAGAAGGAATGGATCAGTACAGGGCTCTACCTCTCTTATGGTATGAAGACATACCTGATTTTACCTGCAAAGATAATCAACAATGGATGGAAGGTAAAATACAATATAAGCCAGACATAAATCATTAAGGTATGTAAAGAAAATATATACGTTTATTTAGCATCTAGTTCAACTACAAATATCATAATGGAATTCTGGACAGGAATGGCGGCAACACATCTAACATCTAAACAGACTAAGTGGAGCTAATATAGAGGAGGTGGAATAACATTTATAAACTAATTAGATTGACCGATAACAGCTCCGAGAGTCAATGTCTCCCCACAGTAAAGATGGCCAGAGGTTCCCAGTCTGTGAACAGGTGTATCTAAAGGGATTAAAACAGGCAAGTTTTGTTTTACTCCTCCTGAAGCACTAAAACCTGTCTCATGTCTTCTTCAGATTCAGATTGGCTGTCAAACTGACTTTCTGGATGCTGAGGAGTTGAACAGAGCTCCATGTGTGTGTGAAGAGTTTTCTGTGAGCACAGATGTGATGCAGGTGTGCAACCTCTGGGGGGGGCTCCTCTACCTGGTGGCCCCACCCAACACTAAAGTAGAGAGTGTGGAGGTCATTGTGCAGACGGCTGTACTCGCACCTTATTATAAATTTGGTAAGTGTGTGGTGATTGACATTGGTCCATGTGGTTTATGTTTGTGTCTTGCAATTGACTTACTGCAAACGCTTAAAATCCTTGAGTTCAAGTAAAACTGTCCACACTAGTACATGCACGAAATTAAAGACAAATAAAACATTACATGAAAAATATGTCTTCTTCAGGTGAGACGACAGCGGCCGACTGGTCGCTGCTGCGTACGGCTCCCTCACCGTGGGCGGAGCTGGAGTTTGAGAACATCATCCTCACTGTACCATCAGAGGCTGTCAGGGATCTGGATCATCCTGATGAGGTGGCAGCTCAATGGAATAAAGTCATGAGGGCCATCGCTGACCTGGCTGCTATACCACACAAGTTCCCTCGCAAAGAACGCCTTGTGACAGATGTGCAGATTTCTGCTGGTAGGAGACATGTTTGTGTCTTTATTTTTCCACAGATGCTAGTTTGTATTATACTGTATGTGCTTTATGTGCACGCATTGCCCACCCACAATAAATAATAATAACAATATTAAGTTAGCCGTTTTTTATTATTCCATCTAGGTTGGATGCATTCAGGTTATCCTGTCATGGCGCCCAAGTGCGTAGCAAAGGACTTGCTCCGTGTTCAAGACATGTGGGGCCCCATTCATGAGCTAGGACACAACCAGCAGAGAGGCTGCTGGGAGTTCCCACCACACACCACAGACTGCACATGTAACCTGTGGTCGGTGTATGTGCACGAGGAGGTGCTGGGAATCAACAGGGCTCAGGTGCAGAAGACAACTTTTAGTTTGTCACTAAAGTTTTGTGATTTTTTTTGTTTGTTTTTTCATTGGCATCATGTGGTTTCGCAATCATCTCATTTCGGCCTTGTCATTGCAGGCTCACCCATCTATGACTGTGACAGAACGAACCACACAAATAGAGAAGTATGTAAAGGGGGGAAGGGATCTCAGCAAGTGGAATAAGTGGGTGGCTCTGGAGACTTACCTGCAGGTAAGAGAGAATCACATCCTTAAAGGCATCACAACCCATTGAATGTCCGTCAACAACCGGAGTGTCTCTTTCTGTCTGCTTTGCTGTAGCTCCAGGAGAGGTTTGGCTGGGATGCCTTTAAGAAGGTGTTTGCTGCCTACCATACCATGTCCAACTTTCCCGGTGACAACAAAGGAAAGATGAACCTGTACGCTGAGACCTTCTCTCAGACTGTGCAGCTGAACCTGTGTGGATTCTTCAAGGCCTGGGGCTGGCCCATCGAAGCCTCCACTGAGCAGAAGCTGTCCAACCTGCCTCCCTGGACCGACCACCCGTTGGTCAAGTATGGCTGAACTGCGTCTGCTGTGGCTGAATGAAAGTTAATTTACAGACCCAATGATTATGTTTGACTTTGTGAGTAAATGTAGTTACTGAAATTAAGTGAAATAATAAGATCTTTGATGAACAGTTTCTGTCATGTTATTTTGTTGCAACTGTTAAAAACAGCACTGAAGGGCTAATATTTACTGAATGTGCAGAGATTTGCTCTCATAATATACATTTGTGTACTTTATTTTATTCATATAATTTGAATACTCTTGACAGAACTCTCTATTAAAGTAAAGACTTGCCTGCAAAGTGCCTCATGTTTATTGTTGGCTACTGATGAGATCCAGAGTGTGAGTGCTTTCTACTGTAATTAAACATGTGATTCTCTGTGATTGTCTCCAATGCCACCCACACATCCCATACAGTAGGTGAGATTCTTTCCACCTTTTAAAGACTTTTCTTTTCCAGAATGTAAGTTAGACAGCCAATCTGGATCTGAAGAAGACATGTTTTACTGCTTCGCTCTCGCTCAAAGGCGTCTGTCACATACACACCAACCCCAAGGTTGTTACTAAAATCTACAACAACTTTAACTTGGAAATGGAGCCTATCAGCCACTGCTTTGAGATTTTGTTGGACCCCCACAGCGATGTTGTTGGAGCCATCCCCTCTCAGCCATGTCAGTGTATTCTACCAGAGTGGGAAAGAGGGTCAGGTAGGTCTCATGACTCAGCACCACAATCCCTACACTACCAATAGTCTCCAGTCAGCAATAGATCACATGGGACAGAGGGATCCTCAAAGTTCAGCCAAGAAATTCAATAAGGCGACGTACAACCGGTAGAAACACAAGCTCGATAAACTCCCCGCTAATAATTTCAATAATTTCTACCCAACCCTGTGAAAACAATCTATCATCTTGCCACTCTGGATAATACTGACGAAAACACTGAGTTCATCGTTGAGTGCTTTGACAGGATCGTCATGGGGAAATGTACTGTAAGCAGACAGCCCCATTCAAGAGATCCCGACCGTCAGACTCGTCTGGCACAGAGTCAGCTGATAAAACCATCACTGACATCCTGGAGTCTATAGTGGAGAAACTAGAGATAGAGTTGATGCGCAACTGGCATTGGTGGAGATTCTTCACAAAGAGTTCCAGGCCCTCCAAGAGTCCCTGGAGTTCAGCCAGCAGCAGGTGGTTTCCCTCCCCACAGAGAACGAGGCCGTGAAGGGAACGGACATTGCTTTATGACAAGAAGCTGTCACAATCAAGGGTTGTCATAAATCCGTTTCCTGTTTTATTTTGTTCATATCCGGTTTTGTGTCACACCAGGTTCTACGTTCACTTTACTTCTGGTCATTAGTCTCCAGCTGCCACCAATCTAATCAGTCTTCAGTATTTAGCCACCAGCATTCACACCAATTCTCTGCCAGATCGTGTGTTTTCGTAGCTCGTTCCAGCGTTACCCTGATTGCTATTCTTGCCTCTTAAGCCGCAGCTTGGATCACCCCTGTCTGTACCGTAGCCCTGTCTGACTGCCTGCCTCTGTGACTTTGCCATTGCCTGCTCCTCTTGTGCTGTTGTCTACCGGTCTTCGTGTACCGTGTACATCGTGTATCCTGACTCTGAATTTGCTTTAAAACCCTTATACTTACCTGTCTGCCTCCTGTGCTGTACATGTGGGTCCGCCATCCTCGTGGCCGCCGTTGTGACAAAAACTCATTTTTCCCCAACTATACTATAGATTACACAACTATACTATAGATTACATTACTACTACTTAAGGAAAAGGAAGATATACTGTATAATCATTAACATTTTTGCCATGTCCTTAACATTAAAAATCTTCAAAACGGTGGAACTACCTAACTTCTACCACTATTTTCTTGCCAACAGATTGAACCATGTCCAAAAATAGATAAAACCCAGTCCAACAGACTCATCGTGGTTAGACATTGAACAAACATTCAGTGGAAACATTAAAGTCGGAGATTTATCATTTGTCAGCACCAAAATCAAACAACATAGTTGAAGAGAAGGATGCTGGTCCTCTCTTTCCTAGACAACACCTCCCACCCTCTACACAGTGTGCTGGCTGGACAGAGGAGCACCTTCCGCCAGAGGCTGATCAGTATTACTGTAGGTGCAGAACGACACCGGAGATCATTCCTACCGGTGCCATCAGCCTGTACAACTCTCTCTGTAAGAGTCCACCTCTAATAAAATTTTAGCTAGTAATTTTGATGTCAAGGTGTGTGTACAGTGTTACCATTTTAATTTTTAATCTTCCTGCTTCCTTGTGTGTACCTCTACCTACATTATGACAGCAATCAAAAGTGTGCAAAACAATTTCCTTCTGGGTTTAATAAAGGCACACCAGTGTGTTTTCTTCTCACATGCTTGTGCGTCGCTATAATTTTACCAAAACACAAGCTAATGTATAATCATAACTTAATATTTAATGCTCAGGTGAAGCAATTAGAATGCAGCCTTTCTCCTGTCGTTTGATCTGTTCTCCATCATTTCGTCAGTGGCAACGTTATTTTGCTTTGTTACGCTGTGCCATAAAATGAGCAGCCCGACTAATCGATAACAGTAAATCATTATCAATCATTTCTGTCATTAATTATTATTGATATGGATTTGTTATTGCAGCCCTACTTTCCACCAATAACAACTGTGTAAAAACAAAAACAATAATACTTTAAAGTGTGTCAACAATAAATGTCAGTTTATTTTGCAGCTCTACTCAAACACCAGTTTAAATTTCACCTTAACTCAAAAATGTTTAATTGTACTTTAAAGATATTCATTAACTGAAAGCTTAAATCTAAACAGGAGAAAATCTTTTGTGTGGCATCTATTGATTATTACAGTAAAGGCAGCTCTGAGCACATCGAAATGATTATTACATATTACATTTTAACACACCTAAAATGCAAAGTAGGAAAAAATCACTAAAACACAAGAATTTGATTAAAACGTTGTATTTGCTAAACAGTTCTTTCACCTTTCACTTCCAGAGGTAAAACACCATCACACTGACCAGGAGAGGGCTTGACATGATCATACTGGCACCTCCAGTGGTGGTTGTGTTACCTGTAGCTGTAGTCGCAGGGACATTCGTGCTTATAGTGGGCTCTCCAGTGATTGTGTTGACTCTAGCCTGTCCCACACATGTCCCCACATTCCCTACATTGTCTACAACAGACAGCTCTACGCTGAGTGAACAGCAGGAGGCGTTGTAGGTTGCCACTGTAACGTTCTCGCCTCCTACTCCAGCTACTGAGCTGGTACTGAGAGAACCGTTCCCTTGGAGGATGGTGATGCTTCCAATCCCTGTTCCGTTGATGCCATCTGTGATATTAGCGATGAATATCCACTGAGAGGACACACACAGTGAAGAGGACGGGCATATGCCTGATGTACTGACTACCTGGCACACAGGACGGGACTGGTCTACCACCTGGATCCAACAGAAGTGGATGAGAGGAAGAATGAAAGGAAAGGAAAAAGTGTTTTAATATAAAATATTACTATTTTATACATTATTATTATATAAGTAAAACTGTGCTTAATGTTTTCATACTTTGGCAGCCACAGAAAACCTGAGGACAGAGTAGTTGATGTCAGTGGCAGCTTCATCCTCCACTTCAATGGTAAGAGTCACGTCTGTTCCAGAAGCAGCCGTTTCTGGCACAGTTAAAGTGATGGTGCCGTTGGCTGTTCCTCTGGTTCCGCTGGCTGCCTCTATCATGACAGTACCGGGTGAAGTGGAAGCATAGCTGCGGTCATTGTTGGCTCGCACTTTGAATAACTTGTTAACAGATCCATCGCTGGTTGTGGCCACTGCGAAGGGGACGGAGACGGTGGTACCAGGTTCTATGTTGGTCTTGTTAACTTCAGTCTTGACCGGGAAGACAGAATGAGGAAGTAAAACAAAAGGACTAAAAAGAAGTGAAGTAATGATCATATTGATACTTGTTTCCTCTTTCTCTGTTAACCAATGTTAGCAACAACAGTAACAAAACAAAGCTCAGCTTCACTGAGCAGAAGTAAAGGGGGATTGTTCTCACGGTGACTAAGATGCTGGTGGTTTTGAACATGGTTGAGGCCTGTCTCTGGAAGCTGATGGGCAGTGACTTGGAGGTGGAGCTGACTTCCTCTCCTCTCAGAGTAACTGCATAGTCACCTGCTGGGATGCTAACGAATGTCACCACGAAGCTGCCGCTTCCCACTGACTGAGGACAGAAGTGGAAGCATTAAAGAAAAGCGACATCTCATCTCATATCATCCAGCAACAAGATTATGTTGATTCATTCATTTGAATGTCAAAATACTGAACCGATACTTAATGTTCACACAAGCTTCCCAAACACCCCATGTGTGGTTGCCAGTGCTCCACTACTGATGGGATGGGTCAAATGCAGAAAGTATGATTTCCCCAAGGGGATCAATAATGTATTTTTTAAATAATACAGTAAGTGTTTTTCACAGTGTGATATATTATATTTTACTACTGTACCTCTTTAACTACCACACAACTGTGTTAGATTTGCAGACTTGCTGATATTGCATGTGTACGAGTTCCCCTAAAGTAAAAATGTGGATAATGTAAAGTGTACGGTACACTGGTGAATATAGGCTATAATGTAAACTTGTACATGCCTGCAGTGATCCATTGACCTCTGTTGGCCCTGAACTGTCAAACAGCGTGACCTCTGTGACCTTTGCTTGATCACTCCCTTGTACTGAGACCAAGAGGCTGACATTGTTCCCTGGATGTTGTGATAGGTGAGAATGGGAAGGTACAGTAGATCAGTGACACTGTGCCAGGCCATTAGATACGAAAATCATGTATTACACATACAAGAAAGGCCCACACAATAGAGACAGTGGTTCTAGATGGACAGAGACAGATGAAAATGATTCTCTTGGTCTGACCTGTAACAGGACGTCCATACATGAGACTGAAGTCACTGTGAGCTCCTTCATATGACGCCACTAGGTCATAAATGAAGCTCACTGAACTTTGCCCTGATGTGAACATACATGAATCAGATCAATACAGCTGCTATTCACCTTTTGCAGATACAGCAACAGATAAAGATTGTCTAACAGTGAACCATTATTCGGACGCCATTGAACTATATTGAAAGATTTCTGACCTGTGACCTTGACAGAATATGACGACATGGAGTTAACACTGATTTGCCAAAGTCCAGTTTGAGTTTCAGTGCTGAGTTTTAAACGATGTAGATTTCCTGTTGTGGTAATATTTGCCAGAGGACCACTGGATTGAATGGAGCTCTGAGAAACACCTGAAATACACAGAAACCCACCCAACTGTTTACAGGGCCGATCTTAAGATACTGTACGAAGATGATAGAGGGAGAAACCAACAGAAAAAAAAACAGCAGTAATGACACCTGTGGGGCTGGTGATACTGTAGGAGAGAACTGAAAATCCAGTGATGTAGGCAATGACATGACGTAATGAACCATCTACAGAAAAAGTAAAGTTTTCAGGCCTTCCAGGATCCAGTACTCTCTGGAAAATGGTCACCTGAAGGAAGAAGGCAACAGAAAACATGTAGACGAAAACTACACAGAAGCATCTTCAGTTGGGTATAAGTTCCTCTTTGTCTTACCACAGCACCGACTGATGAATCCTCTATCACAGTAGTGGCCTGAGACAGCGATAACTTAGTGACTTCAATAGTCTGACCTCCAGATTTCTGGGCTAGGTCTCGGTAAAGCTGGTCATTAGAGGGAGAAAGGGCCCGTTGGTTCACATCCTGAGACATCCTTCTGCGTCGACCAGCAAAGACATTGGTCAACATGAAGGTGACCTATAGGTAAAATTAAAGTTAATGTTACAGTTATATATATATATATATATATATATATATATATATATATATATATATATATATATATATATATATATATATATACTGTTTTTATACAGTTGTCCGCTCTTACCTTGGTCTTGGTGCTCTCTATAAGTGCAGTGATGGTGTTTTTTAGAACGAAGTCTTTAGCTGGAGCATCAGTGAACACAAAGATCTCAGAGTGTGGTGGAGCAGCAGTCAAGGCAAGCTACCGGCCAAACAGAGCAAAGGAAGATGGTCACTCAAAGAATACGACAGGAATAAAAATATACAACACTGAGTGTTCATTACCAGAATAACAGGCTTCTTGGTTTGGACCCACCAAAGATTCTCACCTGCAGTCCAGACAAACACATCTCTGGTTCATCACCTCCCCCCGCAGCTGTCAGGTTACTGATGCTGGCTTTGAACACATCTGCATTGGTTGTCTTAGTCACTGGTCCAAAATCTGACCATGATATGAATCACTTGTATTAATCAGTGGATTACAGTATATATTAGGACAAACTACTGTCTGTTCCCATAAGGAGACAGCCTAGACAGATTCCAGTCTTCGTTGTTGCTTACCTGGGTCATTGAAAGGTACTAATATGTAACCAGATGGCTCCTGCTCAGTTCCCCTGCGTCCATCAATGATGCTAAAAGAAACTCTCTTTGCTTCATCGATGTCATCGCTCATGCTGCCTGTAGTGTCAATGACAAAACACAGCACAGGGGCGAAGGAGAGGCCCATAAATCTGCAACAAGAGGCAGAGAAATACAGTGTTCTTCTCATGGTGGTGGTGTCCATCCACTCCAATACAGTGAGCAGGGTTTCATTGCTCTTCTGAAGGGTAAATATTAGCTTCAGTAATGCCCATACCTCAGGAAGGTCTGATCTCCGACAGCTAGTCTGATGTCCTGCAGTAGCTCTGCTGTGGCACTCACAGCCATATCAGCTGCCTTCTGGTGAAGTAAACCATGACTGGATCCAGAAGTATCCTTATTTATGCCCCCTACTGGATCTCGTCTGCTGGTTTGGTCTAGTGCACCGCCATGGCTGCATTTACCTTGCAGCACAGTAGAAGTGCTATAGGTTACTTTGGTTTGTCACCTCAATGTTATTGTTACCAAATATTAACCATGGGAAGGCTACCTGCAGGTTTGGATAAGAAGATAGGGTCAAAGTAGCCTGATGTGAGAAGCCCCTGCTTCAGCACCTCAGGCAGGAGATTGTTATCACAGTTTTCACCTGCACAGTTTCTACAGGTTGGAGTAGTTGGACCTGCAGAAAACAACAACAAACCAAATGTAAGGTGTATGAAAGCTTATAAAGTGTGGATTAACCTTTAATTTAAAATAAAGAGTCATAGGTGTTTATTGTGTAAAGCTCAGCCAGTCATTGCACACTAACCAAACAGTAGAATAGTAGCTTCTATGGGCAGACAGTAGAACCCACCTGCCAGGTTCTGCAGAGCTTGGTCTGGTCTGATCAGAGCGCTGTACGGAGCAGTTCTCCCCAACTCCACCCAGTTGCTGTGGCTGTAGAAGTCCTTAGAACGCAAGCACAAATGTGATTTATTCATTATTTTAGTATTTAATTACAGTATGCTACACTGATGATATTGAGGTTTACCTGGAGGGTGTGAATAATTGTCCCTAGAGTCACCCTCCCTGTAAAAAAGTTCTCCATCTTCACACTGGCCTTCACAGCAGACAAACCTCAGACACAGCAGGAAAGACAACGTACAGTACAGTAGGATGAATTGAGTTTAATACTGAACATTTAGATCTTTACAACAATGTGTTTTGTTGGGCACCACCTGCTTGCAAAATCCTCCAGTGTGGTGTTTGCTTTGTATAATGTAGAATCAGTTCATCCATCAGCCTATTGTATCACAGTTTTATGTATCTGCGTGACAGCAATCTTTGTACCTTCTGTGATAAGATCTCGTCCTTCCTGGAATGTCTCGTCGTCAAAATGTCGCCTCGCACTCAGTAGAAACCTCACATCCACGTATGAATTGCTCAAGTACACACTGGTGATGGAGGTTAGAAAGCTGACACCGGAGAGGGTAGAACTAGATGTGCCTGCTGGGGAACAGGCACTTTGCACCTTGTCAGCTGACAGATTGTCATCAATCTGTAGAGAAACAAAAAATGTTTCACTGCACGCTGGGAAAAACATTTAAAAACATTAAGAATATCTTTTGTCCATGAGTTTAGATGCATTATTGTTCTCACAGTATCTGAATGATTTATCATCTAACTTACAGTGAGGCTGAAGGCCCATCCTTCAGAAATACCAATGTCTCTGCAGACCTCCGCTGTCTTTCTGAGGATCGCCTTTTGTGTGATGTCACGGTGAGTGAGGGATATTCCGTCAAATGTGAAGAGAGGCTGGAAGCTGAGAATAAGATTTTGCAGGGAGACGACCACCAGTAGCTTCAACACCTGTCTCATGATGGAGGTCGAGCAGGATAACCTGAAAATCTGAAGGACATTATTCAGAAACACTTTGGACATGAAATGTCACTTTAGTGCAGTGCTGCTGGAAATGTGTTTGCGCACCTGTGTCGGAATTACAACATACTACATAGTGAAAGTGGGTGAACCTGCTGTCAGATTGCACACAGACAGCTGTTCATTCATAAAAATCTCGATTAAATAAAATAAATTTTAGCATGTGTGTCAAGGATATTTATTTTTCAACTAAGCCTCATGTATAATATTTACCAAGTTCAGTCCAAGTCTGTCTATATCAGTGACATATGATGAGGTTCATGGCTGGTGGGACACTGAACAACATTTAATATCCTCTAATCCCTTTCACAGACAGGAACAAGTGGGTCTAGAAATATTGTTTCTTTTATAGTAGCAAAAGACAACAGATAGAACAAATTGAATCTGTACTCTCTTCTTTACAAGTGATAAAGGAGAGCGGCAGCGCCCCATTCAGGATGAGGCAGATAACTGTCCTGCCTCACTTCATGAGTTTTCTATACCGTTTTTTGCCCAATTAGATGAAATATGTCTCACACACAATGTGTTAATGTTAACTCATAGTGTAGAAAAAATCTGTATTCTGCACATATTATATTGCTGACAAACTGTGAAAAAGAAACAGGATTATGACGCATATCAGACCATCTTGTAAGGGTTTGTAAGGAGTATGGTGCTGATGCTCAGCTTGCACTGCTGCATCTCAGATTTCTCCACATATTAGATCAAGAAATGCATAAAGCAAATGTATACAATTATTAAAGTAATAGAAAAATACATTTAAAACACGAGTAGACACATGAATTTTATGTTACTGTGTTACATTATTTTATTTTTCAAGCGAGGTGAGGCTCTGCATCATACACTACTACAAATAATAGTGGTTGGTGTTTGTGTTTTGTATGTTCCAGATAGAAATAAACCACTGTGCTTTATTAACATACCAATGAACATGAGATTTGTAAACAACTTTGTGGTGCCTCGTGGTTGAAATGAGACTTTCTTTGCAAAGACAGGTTTTGCAGGTTAAGAATGTGTTATGAAACTAAAACTGAAAACTTGAAAACAATTTGGTTATATCATTACGAGGAAATACTGTACAATTGAACCAGCTTCATTCCCCAAATGCCAAGGAGTTTCACAGTCTGTCTCAGTCTCAGTTCCTGGTGGTTCGGCTCCAACCACGTCTGCCTCAGTTCCTGGTGGTTCAGCTCCAACCACATCCGCCCCGGCTCTGGATAGTCCAGCGACGACCACGTCAGGGTTTGTCTCTGGTTCCGGCTCCACGTCTGTCTTCATCTCTGGTTCTGGCTGCGGCGACTCGTCAGTCCGGCGCCTCTGGTTCTGGCTCCGGCGCCTCGTATGTCCTTGTCTTTGGTTCAGGCTCCAGGGCCTTGTCTGTTCTCGATTTTGGTTTTGGTCCTGGTTCTTCGCCTGTCTCTGTCAATGGTTCGTCTCTAGCCGTAGTGGTGGATGTGGCAATACCAAGCGATGGCAACATCAGGAAAAAGGAACATGAGAAACTAGAGAAATACCAAGGGCTCAGAGAAGAACTGGAGAAGGCTTGGAAGGTGAAGGCCACAGTGGTGCCTGTGGTGATCGGAGCACTAGGGGCTGTGACCCCCAAACTGGAGGAGTGGCTACGACAGATCCCTGGAATAACATCCGAAATCTCAGTCCAGAAAAGTGCAGTCCTAGGAACAGCAAGGATACTGCGCAGAACCCTCAAGCTCCCTGGCCTCTGGTAGAGGACCCGAGCTTGGAAAGTGGATGAGACCACCCGCGGAGGGTGAGAATAGAGTGGGTTTATATATGAAATAAAGAAGATGAACGGCTTACTGCCATACTACTGTACATTAAAAAGTACAGTGAAATGCTGCTCAGTAAAATTTCAGGAATTTCTAATAAAATAAACAAAATATAAAAATAAAATTACTTTTGTATGCATGTTGTATTCAAACAAGTAAAACTATTGTATTCTTATGTTTGTAAAGGAAACATAAAAAATAGACATGACATGTAAATAAACAAAAGAATGTTCAATATCACTAAACACAACATAAGCTTGAATTTGAGACCGTCTTACCTTTGTGTACACAATCGAGTCTTGTCAAGTCTTGCCCGAATGTGAGCCTTAGCCTTTTGATTGCAGCTTTCTATTTGTACAATAAATAGTGTGTTGGTATCGCATCAACAAGTCACATGACTTGGCAGTCATCTGCACTAATAGGTGTATCGTTTGCATGCCTTGAAAGCTTGAGAAGTATGGTTTTGTTTGTTGTTTGGAATCTTTCTTTTCCATTTCTCTTCTAGAACTACTGTAGGTTCAGTTACCATGAAATTTTACACATAAATTCTACATACAGTAGGAACACAATGTACTTCTGTACTTCACACTTCTTTTACTGCACTGAAAAAAATATGGAGGGAAATTTACTTGGTAACGATTTTCCATGCAGAAATACTAACTAAATATTACAGGGCTGATTTTTAGGTTCACTACACTTATTAGCATTTGCTAATAGGTATCTACAGAGTAGATAAGTACTCAAGTAAAAGCTCAGCAAATACCCGACTCACCGGAAAAGCGTGTGGGTGATTCTAAGCGAGCGTTCTGAGCCAGGGACGACACCACAGGTGCCACGCCGAGTGGTGGTGCTCGAGCCGGTACCTCGATCGGATGTTCTTGTTCTGTCGGCTCCGGGGCAAGCCGTTTGATCATGACACTTAGTTTGTCCAGCTCCTGTGCTTGAAGGGCGGAATGCAAAGACTCAATGCTGGCTGGGTCCATTCTTGGCCAGATTGTTCTATCAGGGCAGTTAACGTGGCTGACCCACATGCACAGCTCGAGACCAACAGGTGAGTGAAATGTTTGTTTAATCTCAAAAACAGGTACTGTACAGGGTACAGGCAATGGTCGATACACAGGTGAGGCACAGGCAGCAGTACAAACCGGCAGAGATCAAAACTCACAGGATAAGCAGATTTCACAGGGACAAGGCAGGCGACGAGGTCAATGACGGAACCGGATCAAACATGACAATGTCTATGAAACAAGAACGCTGGAAAGTGGTAGTTACACGCAACAATCTGACAATGAGTCAGATGAGTACTGGAACTTACTGTAAGTGATAGTAAACAGCTGGTGAAAACACATGACCGGAAAAGACAAGTGGGAACTAACAAGACTAAACACAAACCAGAAGTTGTAGTGCAGTGGTATCTAAGACGGCGGACCCAAGGCGGCGGAGGTACACAGGGACTAGGCAGTTGGATAGTCATTGACAGGCATTCAGGTCAAAGGCGAGGCTACGGTACCAGACAATCCAAAACCAGGTAAACAGGCAAGGTGGCAACAGGCAAACAAAACAAGAAACGCTGGAACTGGTTACACAACTCACGATCTGGCAGGGAACTAAGGTAAGTGATGGTGGTTAAGTACTGGAGTAAATGACCTGATTATGAACAACTGGGTAATTACGTGACTGAGACATAAAGCGGGCAAAAGGCATGACTGAACAGAAATAAATAAATAAAACAAGAAATGAATCACAAAACCCCAGACTGTGGCATCACTCCTCCTTGAACTGCCACCAACCAGTGGTTCACAAACCCCATACAAACAGTATAAAAATCAGGGCCGAGACATTGCCCGGTATGGCGCAGCCGGGGCCCCTCTCTGGAGTGCTTGGTAGCTGGGCGTATTCTCATGGGGCCCGACGGGGCAACCAGTCTGGCTATCGGGACAAGGAATGTTAAATCACAAAGGGAAAGGAGCCTGAGCTTTTTGCAGGACGTTGAGAGGTACCGGCTAGAAATAGTCGAGCTCACCTACACAAATAGCCTGGGCTCTGGAAGAGAGAGAAAAAAAAAAAAGAAAAAGAAGAGAAAAAAAGAAGGAAAAAAAGAGAAAAAAAGGAAAGAGAAAAAAGAGAAAAAGGGAAAAAAGGAAAAAAAAAGAGAAAAAAGAATCACAAAGGGAAAGGAGCCTGAGCTTGTCCAGGACGTTGAAAGGTACCGGCTAGAAAAAGTCGGGCTCACCTACACAAATAGCCTGGGCTCTGGAACCCAACTCCTTAAGAGTGGCTGGACCCTCTTCTACTCTGGAGTTGCCCGTAGTGGGCTGGTGTGGGCTTGCTCATACTGTAGCTCCCCAGCTTAGCTGCCATGTGTTGGAGTTTTCCCCGTTGGAAGAGACATGATTGAGAGGATTGACCTCTCTGATCTGAACTCGAGTGGTGTTATGTTATTGGACCTCTGTGGTAGACGCAATTTGGCCATAACAAAAATCATGTTTAAAAATAAGGGTGTCCATGAGTGCACATGGCACCAGGACACCCTAGGCCAGAGGTTGATGATAGAATTTGTAGTTTCATCTTCATTCACTTGTGTCATCTGACCTATGGCCATATGTTTTGGACAGAAGGGCAGGAAGAGAGGGGCTGAGCTGTCAACTGATCACCACCTAGTGGTAAGTAGGATCCGCTGGCAAGGAAGGAGGCTGGAACTCTTTTTGCAGATGATGTTGTCCTGTTGGCTTCATCAGGCCAGGACCTTCAGCATGTGCTGGGGCAGTTTTCAGCTGAGTGTGAAGCGGCTGAGATGAGGATCAGTTCCTTCAAGTCTGAGGCCATGGTTCTTGACCAGAAAAAGGGGGTTTGCTTTCTGGAGGAGAGTTCCTGCCCTAAGTGGAAGAGTTCAAGTATCTTGGGGTGTTGTTCACGAGTGAGGTAAGGAGGAAGCGTGAGAATGACAGACGGATTGGAGTAGCGGCTGCAGTAATGCGGTTATATTGTTAAAAAATCTTTGCCAAATTGTATTTTTCTGGGCGGCACAGTTGTGCAATGGGTAGCACTGTCGCATCACAGCAAGAATGTCTTTGGTTCGACTCCCAGGGCAGCTCGTGTGCCTTTCTGTGAGGAGTTGTTGTGTTCTCCCTGTGTTAGTGTGGGTTCTCTCCGGGTTCCTCCTGTCATGGATCAGAGCAGTGTAGGACCCAAATACACAGCTCAGACGGGACTTGAGTTTTAGAGGACTTAATTACGATCGTCGTCAGGCAGCAAACATTGGTACACAGATGGCAGAGATGAAGGCAGCAGTACAGGTAAGAAGTCAGGCAAAAGCGGTGGTCAATCTCCAGGCTTAGTTAAAAAACGGCAGGATCCAAAATGGCACAGACAGGGAACAGGCAACACACAGTCACAAACGGGAAACAGAACTGGTACATGGGAGGACATACTGGAATGAATGCTTGAGAGTTAATATAGGAATGTGGTCAAACAATCTGGCAGACAATGTGCTTAAATATTGAAACTGATTGCACAC
This sequence comes from Betta splendens, assembly GCF_900634795.4. Taxonomy (NCBI): domain Eukaryota; kingdom Metazoa; phylum Chordata; class Actinopteri; order Anabantiformes; family Osphronemidae; genus Betta; species Betta splendens. The sequence continues at coordinate 14,581,108 of NC_040893.2, forward strand.
TAGATGCAGGTAGAATGAAACACATGACAGAGGTAAAGCTAGATGAAAACTAACAGGCAGGGACAAGGTTGGTATTACAAAGCAAAACAGGAAATTACACCTGACAGGATAAGAACCCCAGAACTAAGACCAGCAGGCACAAAACAGGAAATGCCAAAATAACACAAAAATGGCAAATGGCAAAAAAAAAAAAGTCTAGGCTGTGACACCTCCCACGGTCCAAAAACAAACATTTGTCCTGGTGACAAACATGGCTTAAGTTCATTGGTTACTCTACATTGCCCGTAGGTGTTAGTGTGTAGGTGAATGGTTGTTTGTCTGCCTCTCACCCGTCGTTAGCGGGAATAGGCTCCAGCACGTCCGCAACCCCACATATGGAATTAAGCGGTAGGAAATGGATGGCTAGATGGATGCACTTATTCTCACTTCATAATTTACTTAATATGTACTTCCAAAAATACTGTACCTTCTTATATTTACTTAACATACTGTACTGTACTGTACTTTATGCTCCAGCTGGACATTAGTAGTAATACGGGTAAGGAGCAAAGGCTTGCCCAGGCTAACTGGCTGAACTGCTGCAGTACAGCTCAGCATATTTAGAATAGGTCTCATACTGTACACCGTACAACCCCCAATATCTCACAGAACATATAAAAGACACAAACTCTTCCATAATTCATTTCCATCAAACTTATAACACTACTCAATCAATGAGAATGGGTTTACACATTTGCTACTTGTGTCTGATGCACTGCTGTAATAGTGATAATGAAAATAAATGGAACCTAGTTATGAAAAAGCAGGTCAAAGCGACCGAAAAAAACTGTAATACCTAGAACTGTTGGCCATCGATGTTTGGAATCTAAACAAACTGGCTCCATACAGTACTTTCACTTTGTTCAAACACGCCTCCTCTTTGCTTTATAGGAAAGATCTTCATGTGTGTCTGTCTGTAGTTAATAGATCCATCAGATCAGTAGATTCCTGTCTAAATCATCTCTTCTCTACCTATAAAAATATGACCCTGTTCTCAGTTTATCTGTATGGTTTAATTATTCAATGAATAATTATCCCAATTCTTTATTTATAAGCTTTATGTTTTGTGCAACAGTCAGTGAAGGTGTGTAACATTTAGCAAGTAGTAAATTAATAACAATTAAAATATATACAGGTATTTGATTATAAATTGTACAGTCAGAAGTTATTCAACCTATAATCAACTTTCATTATTCATCCATTTAATCCTAACTTCAACTTTATGGTTGTGTTAAACAATAAACAAATTGAACTAAAGATAAAAAATATATCATGTCAAACCACCTAAAGCATATTAAACACGTAAAATAGATTCTTTATATGATTAATGAAGATGTTTTAATTCAGACACTAAGCACAGTATTATTGGTGGTGATAATCAGAACCAGAGACAAGTTCACAGACTGTAACTGTAATTACTTGTGGAGCTCAGAAGCGTCCTCTGATAATCTGATCAGCGTTTTAATGTGACGCAGGTTCATGTGGTTTTATGTTCTGTGACCAGTGTCCTCAGTTGTCAAACCTGTGCCTGGCTCAGCAGCTGCCTTCTACCTGCAGCTGTGGTCAACAGACACCCTCTCCACCACCTGAAGCTCAGCCTGAACACTGCAGGGAAAGAGTGGGAGGAAGAGATCCACTGATCACTGCACTGACCACACGCAAGCCCTCAGAACTGGCAACTGAAAGGACAGAAAATACAGAAAATTAATGAATAGAAGCAGAATTAACAGTCTGTTTCTCCTACAGTACATGTTGGTAAATGAGGTCAAGCAGGAAAAACCTCAACTATGTGAATGATGACTAGAACCTGCCTGGACCTTCTTCTGTCCTAACCTGCTACAGGTAGAACACTCATTCAGAGCCATCCCTGAGATTTTAGTGCACACTTTAAAGTGCTCTGCA